>NC_056524.1:114861248-114936648 GCF_019175285.1 Sceloporus undulatus
GTCACTTTAACTGATATTGTTGCATCCTATGGAATCTTGTGATTTGTCATTCAATGAGGAATTCCTGCCAGACAACATGAGCACATCCCCAAACTACAATCCCCAGAATTCCATAGGGCCTGCTATGGGAGTGAAAGTGGAATCATAGTTAGGGTTGCCATCCCGGGGGACCTCAAAACTGGGAAAAAATGTAGGACAAGGCTTAAAATGTAGGACATTTTTAAAAAAATTCCCTGGCCAGGAAATTAACCAAAAAAAAGGTCCTACATTTTTAAACCTTCTCCAAGGCCTCGCTGGGCCTGGGAGACAGCCTCTCCCAAGCCCCAGTGAGGCCTTGGAGGACTCTAGGGCCCCGCTGGGGCCTGGGAGACTCTGTAGGCAAGAGGTGCACCATGTTAAGAACTGCATTAAGCAAACTTAGGCTGCTGCACACTGCTTTCACTCTCATCACTCCATCCTATGGAATCCTGGGATTTGTAGTTTGTTGTGGTGCCAGGGCTGGGCTTTGAAATCTCAGACATAAGAGAGGAGGAGGAGGAGGAGGAGGAGGAGGAGGAGGAGGCGGAGGGAGGGAGGGAGCCAAGGGAAGTGCCAGGACCATCCGGAGCAGCCTCCTCTCTTCCACCGCTCTGCCCTCAGGCAACGCCTCCTCTGTGGACTATTCAGCCTCCTTTTGTCAAGAGAGCTCTGGTGCCACAAGAAACTACACTTCCCAGAATCCTATAGCACTGAGCCATGGATGTTTAAGGGGGGAGTCAAACTATTTCTGCAGCCTTTTGCTATCCCAAAGCTCTTCCTATTTACAAGCAAGGCAAAAGCTTTTTCTTCCAAGCCATTGAAAACCAACCCAAGCGGAGGGCTGATTGCTTCTTTCCCATTGGTCAGCTTCGGGATAAATTTGCATATTACAATTAAAGGTGTTTAGGCCTCAAAAACGATACTGTGATAAAGAATTACAAGAATACTGACGCGGTTTACATTTAAAAGATGAGGCAATTAAACTCCCAGTGAAACATGAACGATTTATGGCCTTTTTTTCTTTGCTCACTGTAACCTGGAAAGTAAGGATTCCTGAGGGTATATATACCAAGTGGGCTCACTTGGTATATAATAGCTCTGAGTGGCAGATGTTTTAAAAAGCTGCTCTCTAGGCTACGCCAGTGCACCAGGTGGGGAGAGTGGCGCACAGCCGCGCGCAGGACGACGGGGAGGAGGCAGGGGAAGCCTGAACCGGGGGATAGGGGCCAAACCGTACCGGGACCGGGAGGGGCCCCCCAAAAGCGGGTTGGTCATGGGGGCCACCGGGTTATGGCATCCCTAATCATAGTGCTTTCCTTGTGAAGTGTGAGACTGTAGTGCTCCAGAAATCTTACTGATTGTCCCTTTCTTTCTCTTTCTCTCCAAACATTTAATCAAAAGAAAACACAGTAAATAGGAGGAACTCTATATTATCTGAAATAATCAACAGCAGATTTCAAGATTTCAAACAAACAAACAAACACAACCTCTCTATCCTAAAGCTGTATTTAGAAGCACAGCTGAACTGAAAAAGAATATCTGTAAATATCTTGAATATCTGTAGAGAGCATTTCTCAGTCAAGCTGGCAAATTTTTTAAAGTCACTGATTTATCTGCTTAAGAAAAAAAACCCAATATTTGTGAAAGATACTGTTTCCACAAATGAGGCTGGATTAGTAAAAGAAAAGAAAAGAAATAACCAGAAGTCTGTGTTCTGTGATATCATCAGAGGTGCAATTAAAAGATTATAGCTGCTCAAAATGTTACAAAATTCCAACACAAAAACCATTTCCATGGAGGTATGTGCATGCAAACTACACGTAGAACATCTGATGATGCCGTGGGGACAAAATACTGAGATAATCTTATTTTGTCATTTTTCAAAGAGAGAGCCATGTTAGTATGATTCAGTGTAAAGAAAGGGGAGGAAGAGGAGGAAATAAATATTGTGTCATCATTAAGGTAAATTTCATATAATAATAATAATAATAATAATAATTATTATTATGATGATTATTAAGATGATTTGTATTCCACGTTTTCACAAAGGAATCAAAGCGGATTCCAACAGTATAATTAAAACATCAAACAATTAAAAATTGCAATTTAAAAACCCCCAAACCCCAACCCTCCCCTCAATCATAAAAACAGTGATCAACCCATAAAAAGAGATTAAACATCCAAATTTAAAACTGTCAAATAGGAATACACTAAAATTTCGGGCAGATTAGTGCAAGAAATGAGGGGAGACGGGGGATGGTATCAATCAATTTTGATATCAGAACAATAGAGGTATCATTAGGGGGGAGGCAAGTATAATGGATCTAACCTAGTCTGGAAAGGCCTGCTGAAAGAGATCTGTCTTAATAACATTTTTAAAGGCTTCCAAGGTGGTAATATGGCATCCAACAGGTCATTCCAGAGCCTGGGAGCGGCTGATGAGAAGGTCCTCTGGGTCACCGTTGAAAATGTGGTCTTCTTAGGTTGTAGCAGATTCTTCCCAGAGGACCGAAGTGTGCAGGGTGGATTGTATGGAATGCTATGTTTCCTCAGACACATTGATAGAGTGCTATATTGTGTTTCTTCAGTGCATTTGAGGAAAGTGGATTGTAATACACATACAAAAAAGCTTTTGCTGTAATAAATTTGAGTACCTTTCACACTACAAAGGCTGCTGCCACTCAGCAGAATTAATGCCGTTGGACACTGCTTTAACTGTCATGGCCCCATCCTATAGAAGCTTAGGATTTGTAGTTTGTTGTGGCACCAGAGCTTTCTGTCAGAGAAGGCTAAATATCTCACAAAACTCCACCTAAGGCAGCAAGACCCTTTGGGCCAGCTCTGGATAGACCACAACCAAACATTCTTCCAGGCAATGACCAATGACTATTGGTCAGGATGTTTAATATTATTCACAGTGCAGTCCTATGCATGTCAAGTTACAAGAGAATTCTGTGCAACCGTGCAAAGGGTACTGCAACCTAAACTGATTAAGCAACTCTCTATGCTATACAGGGCCTTCCACTTTCCATTTCCATGCCTCATAGTCCAGGAAAAACTCTTCATCACCACTTGTTCACTAGGGGGGAGTGGGTAGTGCGGACCACAATGGGTGACACTCCAGAGCGGGGTGTCACCCACTGAGGCGGTACACCTTGAGGGACTGGCACAGTGAGGACACTTTCCTACTTGCCCAGAAGCTGCAATGGGCCCTAAATGGGCCCTCTAGAGGCCACATAAGCTCCCCCTCAGTAGGCCTGAAGACCCAGTGGGGCAGCTGCCTTTAAGGACCAGCATGGCTGCAGTTATGCTGGACCTTGAAGGCTTTAGGGGAGATGGCTGCCTTCAGGGTCTGGCCTGGCTGCAGGGAAGCCAGGAGAGGACCTTTTCTGTGGCTACTCCCAGACTTTGAAACACCCTCCCTAAGGAGGTTGGAGTGGCTCCTTCTTTGCTGTTTTTTCCACAGCAGTTAAAGATTTTTTATGTGGGAAATTATTATTTACAAGAGGAGTTTTTTTAAAAAAATGGTGCTCTATTGCTTTTCATCTTTGTTTTAAAGTATGATGGTTTTAATTTTGTTATTTGTTTAATTTCCCTTTAATCTTAGATTGTGTATGTTTTAACTATATGTGTATTTATTGTAATTTTCTGAGTTTTGTAAGATCCATTGAGTCTCTGAGAAAAAGGTGGGGTTTAAACAAAGTGATGGCTGGATCTGATGACCTATCCTTTTGGGGAGGGGGAATCCTGTCCATGGTAGAAGTGTAGCCATTGAAAGCCATTGAAGATAAGCACCCAATGAATATTAGGCAAACTGGCTGAGAACCTGCACTGTATTTGTAGATATGTAAATATAATTCTGAGTGGCCTAAGGAATCAGTCCTTGAAACCCATCTTAATTGTGGTCTGCGCCGAATCTGGTGAGGTTCTTCAGGATATACATATTAGCCCCCTCCTGGTCTTGAGTTGTGGCTTCCTGGAGTTCAAGGTGGGTGTCCAAAGTAATACTGCAGGCATCTCAGGAAGTAGGCTCAAGTCTACAAAGGTTCATGCTATCAGCTTCTTTCATTCAGTTAGTCTAATCTCTTTGCCTACTTTGCATACTGCAGCCATCATGCCTATGTACCATTGCTGGATATGGAACAGTTATAAATCCATAACTCTAGGTAATAAATCTGTAACTGCAATGTAGGATGACAAAAGTTATTAACGAGGAAGAAAATACAGTCTAAGAAAGGCTGCAGCTTCTAAGCCTGCTGGGAAGTTCTGCCCATTCTCTCCTCTTCACTGCGTTAATTGAATACAAACTATTTTTGTCCTTTGAATTTGATTTGCAACTGAAGTAAGCTGAGGAGGAAGGAGAAAAGTGGGATGAAGAAGCAGCTGAGAAAATGGGACAACAGAGGATTAATTGGGAGTGTCACTGAACTGGGACAGTTGAAGGGAATGCAGCCACTCTCTGGACAACCTTCATGAGAGCACTACTCAACATGTTTGTGCATCAAAATCCCAAACCTTCAATGCATGCCATTGGTTTAAAAAGTGTGTGCTAAAAAGCTTTTGTTTGGTTTTAAGACCAGCTCAACTCCTGAGGCACCTCAGTTTGCTTTGGTAATGGCCCAGTGTTAATAGATTTTACAGCAATGAATAAATATAATAGGGCTTTCTTTCACCACTGGCTGCTCTTTGATAGCAAGAGGAAGATTGGTGTGTAGCAGTAGAAAGCAATCAGTGATCCTCTGATGTTGGTCTATAACTCCAGTTATTTCCAGCCTGCATGGTGAAGACCGAGGGGAGCTGGAGGGAAACAACCACTCCATCTCTGGAGTACAAGGGCCTGCTTGTGGTTTTTGTATAATTCACTTTTTATAAATGAGGAAATGAGTTTGGAAGAGACATTTGTGGACATAGTTCATGAGATGGCCTTTGGCAACTTGTAAAAAAGAAACATGAGCCCAAGCTAGATATATGTGTATCATTAATTAAAAACCCTGGGCCCAGTCCAGCCAAAGGTAAGCCCTTTCAAATCCCATAGGTTTCAATGGAAGGCTAAAATGCACATTTAACACTCATGAACAAGTTTGGGATATCAGTCCTCAGTCTACTGCAGAATCTATGCACAACTAGATGTGAAATATTCTATGACATTGTCACCTGCATGCCCCTACATCTCAACCACTTGCAATATATAGCTCCCCCCCCACAACATAATAAAATGGCTGGGATAAATGTTGTCCTAATTATACTATTTTGGGATAAATCTTGAGAGATATATAATTCTTGTATAATTCAGAGTGCAACAGAACTAGTGCAATATGAACTTATAGCAGAGACAGGAATAATGACTGGGTGCTCTGTAAGGGAAAGAAAGAAAGAAAAGGAAGAAAAGAAAATGATGTTCATTGCTTTAGAAAATCCACCTTAGGATAGGAAAGGAGTAAAACAATACAGGGCGACATATACTTCATTACAAGAGCTCCTACAAACTGGCTGTCATACAGGTACAGAATTTTAGAGCTGGAAGAACCCGCAAGGGCCATCTATTCCAACCCTTTGCCATGCTGGAATGCACAACTAAAGCACCACTGAAAGAAGCCCATCCAAGTGTCAAGAGTCAAATAATTTTTTTTATTCTCAATGTGTTATTTTAAAATGTCAATAAAAATATGTTTTTTAAAAAGAAGAAAGAAGCCCATCCAACCTCTGTTTAAATACCTCCAAATATGGAGAGTCCACATCCTCTGAAGCAGTCTATTTCAGTGTTAAACAGTTTTTTGCAATAAAAATGTAATTTTTAGTTAGGTTGAATTTCTTTTCTTGTAATTTGAATCCATTCGTTCATATTCTGGTCTCTGGGGCAGGAGAAAACAAGCTTGCTCCGACTTCTACATGACAACCAAATATTTAATCAAGGCCATCATTTCACATTTCAGTCTTCTCTTCCCCAGGCTGAACATATGCTGCTCCCTAAGTCATTTGCCATAAGGCTGGGTTTCTAGACTTTTTATCAACTTAATTGCCCTTCTCTGAACACATTCCAGCTTGTCGATATTCTTCTTGAATTGTGATGCCCAATATGGGACATAGAATTCCAGGTGAGGTCTGACCAAAGCAGAATAAAGTCGGACTACTTGATCTTGACACTATAATTCTGTTGATGAAGCCCAGAACTGCATTGGCTTTTTTGGCCACCACATCATACTGTTGACATACATTTAGCTTGTCGTCTACTAAGACTCCTGGATGCTTTTCACATATACTGCTTTTAAACCAAGTGTGACCCATCCTATATTGGTGCATTTCATTTTTCAGAGCATTGGGTTCAGTCTATCAACTAATTACAGATCGACCTAATTGTACCAGTTTATCTGCAAGAATATTAGGGGGAACCTTGTCAAAATCCTTACTAATTAAAGTGGTATAAAAGTCTTATAAATATGGAATGTGAATGCATCCTGGTTTTACTCTGTCAAAATGCCAGGAGCTGCATAATGTGAGAATTTCTATAGAATTAGAGTATGGAGCTTATCGCTTGGTGTTTTAAATTGGCTCCTGCCTCCTGGGATGCAGCTGCGATGCAAGATGGAGGCAGGGATTATGACACACTAAGGACCTTATCGCACACACAATTTTAAACGTTCTAGGGACGGAAGGAGGACGCTCGTGTGTGCACGCATGCTACAGAAAACGGAGTTTACCGCACATGAATACATCTTCCAAGAGGCCCTGTTCCGTCCCCTAGCATGCACCTATTTGCGTCCAGTCCTGACGGGCGTGATTTTTTGCTGACGGAAGGTAATCTGTCTGGCAAAAATCACATCTGTCAGGACTGGATGCGAACGGGTGGAGGATGTAAGCCGCCTTGATCATCTTTTTGGAAAGGCGGGGTAAAAATAAAATTTATTATTATTTGTGTGCAATAAACTCAGTTTTCTGCAGCACGCGCGCGCACATGAGTGTCCTCCTTCCGTCCCCAGAATGTGTGTGCAATAAGGTCCTAAATCACTGCTGAATTGCTGGCTGTCATCAGTCTGGGTCCAAGCCACGCTCTGCCAGTACTTTTTAGAAGTCGGAAAACTTTCAGACTTCTAAAAACTGCTGGTGGAGTGTGGCTTGGACTCGTCTGGGACCTGGGCTGATGGCGGCCAGTGATTTGGCAGCGATTTAGTCTGCAATAATTCCTGCCTCCATCCCATGTCCTGGGAGGCTGGAGCCAATTTAAAACACCAAGCGATAAGCTTCACTGATAATCCTTGTGTTTCGTGGAAATCAAATCCAAGATGCTTTTCATGACAGGAATATGCAAGGCATCATTGCTTGTGATAGTGGTATACTATCTAAGAAAACACTTTTCTGAATGTTGAGTTAAATTCTATATCCATTTATGCTGCTAGAGCAATTGTTATGATTGCGAGCACATAAGAATAGTGATTGTCCAAATAATAGATAGGTATTCAAAACTTCCCCCACTTTGACTTTGCCATTTTTTGTGCTACTTCTGGGCATTAGAATGGGGGTAACTGCCACTGTTACTGCTTAATGTGTACAATATATTCAACACTGTAAAGGTGCAGATTATTTTTATTGTGATACAACCCAGGATGCAAAAGGATTTAAATTCTCCTCCATCAATACTTGGCACCTTTGGCAGCAATTACAGTTTCAAATCTTTTTGGAGTAAGTTTGTATCGGCTTTGTACTTTTGGAGCCTGCACTTTTTGCCAAATTGTTTCAGCTCCATCAGGTTGGCCAACAGATGCATGCATGTATTTATTCATTCAATTTGTAACACATCTTCCTCTCAGCATAGGACCCAAAGGTGGCATTTTTGAGTCTTACCACTGATTCTCTACTGGACTGAAGCCTGGGTTTGAATTAGCCATTACAAGACATTCAGGTTATTGTTTTGAAACCACATCTTTACATTGTCTTTGGCTGGTGTTTTGGGGAAATTGTCCAGTTAGGAGGTGAACTTTCATTCCTGGTCCCTCAGGTGGTTTTCTACTGTAATTGCCCTACATTTTATTCCATCCATCTTACCTTTACGATGAATCAGTTTCCCAATCCCTGATGAGGAAATGCATCCTCAAAATATGCTGCCCTCCTCACCGCATGCTTTACCTAGGGAATCGTGTTTTCAGAACAACAAGCACTGTTGGCTTTGTGTCACATATAGCATCTGTGAGCAAAGCTATAAAACTCAGTTTTGGTCTCCTCAGATGAGATAATCTTTTTCTATGGTTTTGCTGCCCTTTTGCAAACTCCAAATGGAATTTGATAACGGTTTGTTTCAGTAAATGGCTTTCTTCCCAACACTCTTCCATAACGCACAGTTGTTGTGGAGCATCTGAATGATAGTTGTCCCATGAATGGTTTCTCTGATCTCAGCTGCAGATCTTTCTGGCTCCATCAGAGTTAGTGTTGGCCTCTTGGTTGTTTCTATGACTAATGCTGTTTTACCTGGTCACTGAGTTTTTGTGGATAGTCTTTTCCAGATAGTGATCTGGTTGATCCATATTCTATGTTGTAATAATGGATGTAATGGTGCTCTAGGGAATGTCCATAGTGATATATACATATATAGTAAGCCAACCCTGACTGTTGGCTTCTGTACCACTTTTCCCTAGCCTTGTTTTGATAGCTCTTTGGTCTCCCTGAGGTTATTTGTATTTAAGTGTATTAAATCTGAGATCATGTGGCTTTGGCAGTGTATACCGGTGGACACCATTCAATTGGCATGATTTCTGGAGGCAGGAGGTTGTGCCAGAGCTGGTTTGTTTTTGTTTACTTTTATCTTTGGTTTTTGTTTACTTTTGTGCCACAATAAAACGTATTTCGAACCTTCACAGTGCTGAGTATCTTTGGGTACATCTAGTGGTAACAGTGAGGTAATGAAGCAATGGGAGAGAAACAAAAAGAGGTCACATGAGGCAACAACACATCTGGAAACACATTTGGAGAGATATATGAGGGAGCTGAAGGTACCCACATCTAACGTCACAACACACATCTCAAGCAAGATCCCTGCAAATGAATTGAAATGTTCCACTTTTTTAAAATAAAGATTTAAACACGCACACACAAACACCAGGAGAACATTTGGACAAGGAAGTGACAAGAAGTGAGATTAAATGGTGCAACAGAAATAAACACAGATTTCCAGCCTGGGCAGGCCTTTGACTTTGAACAGCTTTGCAGAGCTGTACGGTGGAGATAAAAAAAAGATATACTGTACAGTCAAAGCAGAGAGTGTTGTATCATTTTCTTACATTTAAAGTGTTACAGTACAAGGCTCCTCTTGCTGGTAAACAATAGGAACTACAGCTTGAGCAGGATTTTTGGAGGGGGGGTAGCTTTTGTGTTGGTCTAATAAAGGTACTAAATTAGTATGGATTTTGGATATTTTTTTTTTGCTAGGTTGAGCAGGGCTACCTTTCCTTTTTGTACAGACTTTTAAATTGTGCAAACAGGAATAGGACCCTTTAGATGTTCCTGTCTGGGAGCCAAGTGTTTCCAGAACAAAGGAGACACAAGCCTCTCTTGTTAAGGTTTACCTTTTTCCTCATGTTATTTTCCTGATGAAAATTGTTCTGCCTGCCCTGGCTGGCTGGCAGTTTACCTTATTGAAAGGAATGAACAAGCAGAGCATTTATGCCTTTCCATTGTAATATGTAGTGTAGCCCTAAATGGGAATGTCATTTAGGGCAGTTCTACTCGAAGTGATAGTCTAAAGACCAGTGCTGGATGCTCACATCAGATAGTTAAAGAATCAGTGATTTAGGAAATGTGTCAACATTTGTGGAAACCATTCTGTCACACCATTGTGTAGATATTATGTTCAAAATACAGACTTTTTTTGGGGGGGGGGGGAGGGTATTATGAACACATCTAGGAAATGCTGCTATTTAAAAATGCATGTAAAAGCTTGCATTGTGTGACGGTTGGAGAGCTGGACTAGGACTTGGAAGAGCAAGGTTCTAGTCCTCACTGAGTCATGAGAGCAGGGCCCTTCCTTGCTGTCCTTCCATTGCCAGATGAATATTAAAAATAAATAAATCATACAGGTTTTTAGAACTGAAGACCTTTAACAAAAGGTTTGGATGTGCTATATTATTTTTACAATGTATTGTTCAAAATTTTATCTATGTTTTCAATATGTGAATAGTTTATTTTGCTTTTAATGTCGAAGTTTTGTATGTTTTTATCTGTAATCTTTTAAATGGGTAAGTGTCCCTGAGTCCCAATCTTGGGGAAAGTCGAACTATAAATAAAGATTTGATGATGATGATGAGGAGGAGGAGGAGGAGGAGGAGGAGGATACATCTTGGTTCATTGGGAGAAATATGAGATAGATTTGTAACTAAAAATAAATAAATAAATAAGTAAATGAGGTGAGTATTTGAAGATGCATGAAGCATCACTGTTTCCTTGACTGACTGCAGTGTGTAAAGCCATACTTCCTCCTGTTTCCCACATAATGAACCCCCTGTAACCTTACCAGCCTTTTCCCCTTTAAACCCCTCTGGTCTAACAATTTTTTAAAAATGCATTCTTTCCCATTCCATGTACACAGGATTTTCTCTTTCTTCATTAAAGCTGTCCTCCAAAAAGATTACGCTCTATTGTAACAAATTTTGTATGCTAAAAAGCATAGCAGTTATAGCTTCAGCCCTCATCAGATGTTGACAGCTGAGCTCTTTTCTTTTCTGGTGAATTTCCTCTCCCTCCCATTTAAGTGTTTGATATTTTTGTGGTCCAATAAAGGTATTACTCCACCCTGGTTTTGGCTTGTGCTCATGGATTGCACAGCTGTGTTTCTTTTTCTTTAAGTGTGTTCTTCCTTTTCAGTCCCGGTGGTTTTAAACTTTATTTCAAAATCATTTTTTAAAAGAAAACAAATTTAGATATATGGTATGCAAACATGAGAGCAGATTGTCAGACTGCAAAGCAATCTACAGGTGCAATGCATTTTAGAGCCATGATGTTGTTAATGGAACATTAAGGAAATGTCATTAAAATAAGGTTATTCTAATTCCTCTTGCTTGTGAAGTTTCATTTTTCATCTTTTCTTGTTTAAATGAGTGATGCCTTGACATACACAAACACAACTATGGCTTTCCATACCCTCCAACTGACCCATTTTGGCAGGATCAGTCCCAATTAATCTTCTGCTATCCCACTTTCTCATCTGCATTCATAATGTCCCAGTTTCTCCCTCCTTCTTCCACTTTACCACTCAGATTACTTCAGCTGCTGCAAACTGAATTCAGAAGTAGTTTGTATTCAATTAACTAAGCAGGAGAGAGAGGAGAGAAGAAGGGGATAGGATCTTGCCTTTTCCATTAAGTTCAGACAAAAGCAAATTGTTGTAACAGCTCCTACCCTGGTGTTCTTCCTCACCTCAGTACTTTTTGCCATCTTAACCACACTCTGATATTGCTTTGCCACATGTGCCCTGGATTTCATCTGTAAAATTTTGGAGGGTATGACAAAATATGATTTAAGCAATATCTCCACAGAATTCATTGACAATATAAGAAACAGGTGTGCACTACTAAGCATAATAGACCGTAAACTGGAAGAGCTTTGGTCTGAAGCCAGGGGCATAATAAAAGAGGAATGCAGACAGAAACTTCCAAGAAACAAAAAGAAAGTGAAGAAACCATGGATGACAGATGAAACACTGGAAGCAATAAAGAAAAGAAGAGAAACAAAACAAAAGGGAGATAAGAATAAACTAAGAACCATGAATGCAACAGTACAATGGCTAATGCGTAAAGATAAAGAAAACTACTGCAACGACCAATGCAGAGAAATAGAAGACAACAACAAAAAGGGAAGAACGAGAGACCTATTCCACAAGATTCAGGAAATCAAAGGAAAATTCAAACCAAGGACCAGAATGCTCTATGACAATAAAAATTACATAATTCAAGACCAGAAAGGAATTAAAAAATGATGGATGCAATACACAGAAAAGTTATGTAAAAGAGATGACAGCATGAAGGACACATGAAATGAAGACTCATATTAAGATGAACCTCAAATTCTAAAAAGCGATGTGGAAATTGCAATAAGGAAAATGGCAAAAAACAAGATTACAGGAACAGATGTTTTTCCAATTAAAGTCCTGCAATCCACACTGACAGACTAGTGCTAACCAACATATGTCAACAGATATGGAAAACAAAATGATGGCCAACAGATTGGAAGCAATCAATATTCATCTCTATTCACAAAAAGGGAGACACAAGAGACTGCAGCGACTATAGGACCATAGCATTGATATCCCACACAAGCAAAATCATACTTAAAATTCTACAACATAGGCTCCAACCATATATGGAGAGAGAAATCCCAGAGGTTCAGGAAAGGAAGAGGCACAAGGGATTACATTACAAACATATGATGGCTAATGGAGTGCACCAAGGAATTCCAAAAGAAAATCAGCATGTGCTTTATAGACTCTAGCAAAGCCTCTGACTGCATAGATCATGAAAGGCTATGGAACACCCTTAAAGATATGGGAGTGCCAACACCTCTGACAGTCCTGATGAGAAATCTGTACTCAGGACAAGAGGCTACTGTCAGAACTGAATATGGATAAACAGAATGGTTCCTAATTGGCAAAGGGGTCAGACAAGGCTGCATCCTATCACCCTACCTGTTCAGCTTATATGCACAACATATTGTAAGGAAGACAGGCTTGGATATAGAAAAAGCAGGAGTGAAAATAGGAACAAGAAATATCAACAATCTAAGGTACACAGATGGCACCATAATACTAGCAGAAAACCTCCAAGACCCAGAACAGCTACTAAGAAAGATCAAAGAAGAAAGTGCAAAAGCAGGCTTACTGTTGAATATAGAGAAAACAAAAATAACCACCATGGAGAACTAACATAAATTCAAACTAGACAATGACGAAATAGAAATAGTAAAAGAGTTCTTATATCTGGGATCAAATATTGATAGAAATGGGGATCAGAGCCAGGAAATCAGAAGAAGATTAAGAATGGGGAGGACAGTTATGAAAGAACTAGAAAAGATCCTAAAATGCAAAAATATACAACTGAGCACAACAGTTAGAATCATACAAGCCGTTGTATATCCACGATGTATGGATGTGAGATCTGGACAGTTAAAAAAGAAGATAGGAAGAAAATCAATTCATTTGAGGTGTGGTGCTGGAGAAAAGTGCTGAGGGTCACATGGATGGCCAAAAGGACCGCCTCCTCCCATACAATCTTCCCCGCGCTCTCCGGTCCTCTGGGAGGAACTTACTACAGCCTCTAAAATCTAGGCTTGCGGCAACCTCCCAGAGGACGTTCTCTTCTGTCGCCCCCAAACTCTGGAACGACCTGCCGGATGAGCTCCGTCAGATAACATCATTAGACAGCTTTTAAAAAGCGGTCAAGACGGGTCTCTTCCGGCAGGCCATTCCTCCCGTGGCCCCATCTTAGTGATGGTTGAGGATCAACAGAGGGATATCAGGGTTTTTAGTTTTTAATTGTTGTTTTATGCATTGATATTGTGTTTTAATATCTTATACTGTTTAATACTGTCTTAAGGGGGGGAGGGATAAAGTGTTTTTAATTGTCATATTTTATATTTTACTGTTGTTAACTGCCCGGATTGGTTTGCCAGAGGGCGGTATACAAATAATAATAATAATAATAATTATTATTATTATTATTATTATTATTATTATTATTATTATTAAAAGACAAACAAATGGGTCCTAAAGTAGATCAAGCCAGAAATCTCCCTGGACGCCAGGATGACAAAACTTAGGTTGGCGTATATTGGACACACCATGAAAAGACATGAATAACTGGAAAAAAACAATAATGCTAGGAAAGGTGGAGGGAAGTACAAAGAGAGGAAGGCCACATGCTAGATGGACGGACTTTATTAAAGAGATTACAAGTATGAGTTTGCAGGAGCTGGGCAGAGCAATGGAGGAAAGGGGGTCTTAGAGATGTCTCATCAGCAGGGTCACCATGGGTTGAGATTGACACGAAAGTAATTAACAATAACAAATGACATTTAGACCTCCTCTGAACAATTCTTGCCAAGAAACCCCATGATAAGTTCACCTTAGGGTTGCCATAAGTTGGAAACAACTTGGAAGGCAAACAACAACAAAATGGCATTTATCTCCATGCTTCCATATTGTTCTGATAAATCTCTGTCTTGAGAGCAAACCCAAATGACTGAGCTGACTGAAGATATTTTGCTGCCTAAACTAAAAGACAAAATGCCCCCCCATTCATTACACATACAGATATGTTAACATTTTGTAGATGGTTTTTACTGATATAAATTTTGATTTGTATTCATTTTAATTTTTGTGAACATCCTTAAATAATCCCAATGCTGGGGGGAAAAGGTAGGAGACAAATAAAATAGATCACCACCACTATCTTTTCCACATCTATGTCATTGATTCTACTATTTCCAGGTTTGCTCCATTTGTAATCCAATTTCCTTTCTCACTCACAGCTATGTCTGCATATTATTTTCTCATCATTTATCAGTATTATGAGCCATACAAGAGCGAGTAACTTTTTGCAGTCTTATGTTGCCACCAGATGGTAAATCTTATTTTTGTATCAGCTCCAGTGCACCATTACAACCATTTTATATTTCTTACATTCACTCTGAATCAGTCAATAACATCTGGCAGAGTGTGACATCAAGTATGAAGATGAGAGGGGAAGGAATAACATTAACAGAAACAACTTTTTCAAAACTCTGTAAAACTAGGAAAACCTAGGCCAAACATATTATGTCAAAAGCCTCTGTAACTAGTATGGACTTCAGATATTGGCCATCCAATCCTGAGTGAGGGTGATGTGAGATGTTCTTTGTCACTTGCTCATTTGGCTGTGGCAAGATAATGTTATTCTACATTACCTGTCCAGAGCCAGGGTCGTGTAGTGGTTTGAATGTTGAATTTTGACTCTGGAGACCAGAGTTCTAATACCTGCTTGGCCATGGAAACCCACTAGATGATCTTGGGCAAGTCATACTCTCTCAGCCTCAGAGAAAGGCTCTGAACAAATACTGCCAAGAAAATCCTGTGATACTTTTTGGGTCGCAATAAGTCTAAAATGACTTTAAGGCATACAACTGCTGCTTCATGTTCAAACTAAGTTATGTGTGCACCTCTGTTTTGTTTTTTTAAAAAAAAACATTTGGCATTTATTTGATTTATATCCCAGGTTTGGGAGCTTATCGCATGAACAAAAAACCTGAGTGCACCCCAATAGGATGCAGCTGGGTTATAGGATGCAGGCGAGAATTATCACACATAATTCGCCACCAATTCCTCTGGGTGAGTACAGCCTAGCTGCATCCCGGGTCCCAAGCAAGCTTCAGAGGCTGCTTTTCAAAGTCAGAAAACTCATGGCTTAGAAAAGCGGCCTCCAAAGTGTTCCTGGGACCCAGGCTGCATCCAGGCTGCACTTGCCTGGTGGAATTAGCAGCAAATTACATGCAATAATTCCTGCCTGCATCCCACAACCTGGCTGCATCTTGTTGGGATGCAGTCGGGTTTTTTATCTGTGCAATAAGCTCCCAAGACAGCTTTTTTTCTATCAAACTGATCACTCAGCATTTTAAACCGACTCCACTCACTCGGGCTGCAGCTCGGTCACGGGATGGAGTTAGGGATTACTGCGTACTAAATCACCACTGAATCGCCAGCTGCCATCAGCCCAGCTCTTCTTTGAAATTCAGACTAAAACCTAGAGAAGATGTTCCAGTCCACTGATATCAGAGCTAGCAGCCTGTATTATGACAGAGGAATTGGAGGCAAAGTGTTGGGAGAAAGAGAGAGAAATGCATAATATTTACAAGATAGCCAGGAATATCAGATAATATCAAAGTGCTTAAAATATGTTTGTATGAACAATATGCTTTTAATTAATTTGGGTTTTCTTTTTCTACATTAGAAGCTTTCCATGAAAAGTCTGCATCCAAGTCATCCAAGTGTAGCTGAGGGTATGTAAATATTTTATTATGTAGTGAACCACAGTCATAGATGTATTTGTTTTTAAAAAGAAGAAAAGGCTTTATTTTGGTTTTGGGAAATTAGGTCACTGTATCAATTTGTGGTTTAACTGATGTGTGTGTGTGTTCAGTTGCCTTGTCCTTTTTGTATAGCTATACTTTCTAAAAGTCACTTCTTGGTTTACTAGTTAATCTCACATTCTGAAATGCAGAATGCATGATGCAACTGGGTACATGGAGACAATACATCGTTGTGCCACTGGATGGCAATATTTAGGTAGTAATTGCATTCAAAGTATAAGTATTAGAATACAAGAAAACAAACTGCTGTGGTTATTGGTACATATGTAGGGCATGACTTTGTGTATTTATGTGTTTGACTAAATGCAAATTGTGTTGGGAAAGATGTAGAAACTACAAATTGGGGAACAGTGATTAAACCTGTTACTTAATATGCTTAGAATTGACAAAAAGGCCGTGTTTTGAATTGTTGCACTTGTTCCAACATCCTGGAACAGTAAAGTACTCTGGGGGTTTCAGTGCTTAAGTGGCTTTGGCTTTCTATACAGGGATGTCCTTAGTGTGTTGCAATATTTGAGGGTTTTCTTGAAAATATGGAAGTTGAATCCTGATGGGAGGGTCAGAGAACCAACTGGGTTGTTACATATCAGATCACTAGAGACAGGCACACTTATATCTCCTGATACCATGGTTTACAAGGGCTCACAATTAAGCTGCCTCCTTCAAAAATTTGGACTAGATCTCCTTTGTTCCTGCCTGTCCCACACTCTATTATCCTTAGTTAAGCATTGGCATTTTGCCTCTACTCCTTTCTCTGGTTGGTTTTTCCTATTCAGAACATTCCAAAGTATATTAAGAAGTAGTCTTCAATTAGCCCCCATGGGCTCCTTTATCAAATCAGATTCAGCCACCATGGTTAGTGTTTTGAATGAAGACCACCAATTAATACCAGGCTATATTTCAGAGGAAAGAAATGGCAAACTACCTCTGAGTATTCCTTGTGTTTTAAAAAGACCTATAAAATTCACAGGGTCACCATAAATTGACCTGAGACTTGATGGCACACGTGTGCACGCACACACACATACACAGGCCTTTCCTGTAGAGTTGCCATTTCATGATCATCCCAAGCTCTGAGGTTTCTGGATCAAAACCTGGATACCTATGGATAGCCCTTGCTGATGTCATTAAGTGTTTATACATTTAGTATTAGTTGCTGACATTTTGTCATTCAAACACCCCCCCCCCCCCCACACACACATATTTCTTGTTTGAAAGGTAAGACAGAAATCTTAGCTAAAGGGGCTGTTTCCAGATCAAGGTGAAATGAGGGTGTTATTCCTTCTCAGTTAGGTAGGGAGATGGAATGAGGAATATTTAAAGTAGCCTACTTCTAAGTGAGAGCCAGCATGACATAGTAGTTTTTGCATTACGCTATGACGAACCTATGACACATGTGCCACAAGTGGCATGTCACGTGTCACCATTTTGCTGGGCAGTGCAGCAGGGAAGAAGAGGAACAGATGTGCAAGTCCCTGTGACTCTTCCTTTCCAGCGTTTCCAAGCCTCCAGCTGTCTGTCTGAGGCATCTAGGAACTGAGAAACAGGCTCTTCGGGGCAGGAGCCACAGATGCATGCCTCTGGCTCATCCTACCAGGTGCTTCCCAGCCTCCAGCTGTCTCTCTGAGTCAGCTGGAGGCCTGGAAAAGGTGTGTGTGTGGAAGTCCCGCTCCCTGAAGGGTAGAAATCCCACCCTCAGAGACCAGAAATTCTACCCCCTGGAGGGTGGAAACCCCTCCCCCAGAGGCCAGAAATCCCACCTTTGGAGGCCAGAATCCACCTCCCCCAGCACCAGGTAGAGCCTAGTGCTGGAAAAAAATTCAATTGGGGCACGCAATCCTGAAAAGGTTCGCCATCACTGCACTAGGGTGTTTATCACATGGGAAGAAAAGTGCCCAAATCCTGTGCATAAACAAGGTTTATATCTCAGAAAAATCCTGCAAAAGTGGGACTGTTTTTACACACATTGGGCTGACTGAGCATTAACGTAATATTAACTCATGCAGAAACTTGACAAAATCACACCGCTTTTTGCTTTCTGGATTTTCCCTAAAGTAAAAAGTGGCATGATTTTGCAACTTTCTGCATGGGTTAATGTCGCGTTAATGCTCAATGTGCTCAATGTCGTCTGAAAATAATCCTGGTTTTGCAGAATTTTCCTGGATTTAAACCCCATTTTTGCATGGAATTTGGCCACTTCCCTCCCATGTGATAAACTCCTATGACTCTGGAAACCAGAGTACAATTCTCCACTCAGCCATTGAAACCCACAGGGTGACCTTGGGTGAGTCACACACTCTCCCAGCTCTAGAAACCCCAGTTCACCTTAAGGTCGCCATAAGTCAGAAATGACCTTAAGGTACATAACAACAACAACAACAACAACAAACTTCTAAGCATAAGATAGATGCATAGCAGAGTGGAAAATGAGCCTTGCCACTACAACACTTGGGAAGGAAAGAAGCAGCAGCTTAACTTTGTAAATACATAGACACCCTGGAGAAACCTTCCAAGTTGCAGTATTAAATCACAATAAGCCTTGCAAATTGTGCCAAGCTAAGCTCTACTAGCTGATTTGGAAATTTGAACACAGCTCTTTCCTCTTGCTTAGAGCTGAGCCCAGCAAAACTATAATTTGCACCCTCATTTTCTGCCTTGAGATGACCCATGAAAACTGGAAACTGAGGCTGCATCTACATTCCAGAATTAATTCAGTTTTTCCCTCGCTTTAACTGCCATGGCTCAATGTTATGGAATTCTGGGATTTGTAGTTTTGTGAGATATTTAGTTTTCTTTGTCAGAGAGTTCTGGTGCAAATCTCAGGATTCCATACCATGGAACCATGACTGTTAAAGCAATCTCAGACTGCATTAATTCTGCAGTGGGGCAGCAGCCTGAGAGATCTGGCAACCCTGCCTTTTGCCATGCAGGTGTTTCAATTTATTCAGTGTTCCTGTTATATTCCAGGAGCAATCTTAGAATTTACAAATCAGTCTATGAATAAATTGTTTGGGATTAGAGAGGTTGTGGAAGATATTGTTAAACCCAGAAACTTTGTATAATTACCAAGAGTGAAAAACAAGAATTAACACAGGGTAATGTGTGAACGAGGAGTATGACAGTTACTAACTTTATACTCAGCTACAAAATTTATTGAGTGATGTTGGGCCAGTCACTCACTTTCAGCTTAACTTACCTTAGAGAATTGTTGTAAGGATGAAACAGAGATGAGGAAAACAGGTGGACTGACTTGAATTCCTTGGGGAATGAGTGATGTATAAATGTTATTAATAAACATAAATAAGTAAACCTTATCAGAACAAATCCTATTGAAACAAGACATTTAAGACAATGGCTTCTCACAAATTGTATGTGCCTAGAGCATATATAAAATATCCTTTTCTATTTTGTCAAAGCTTCTTTGGATGGCTGAGAATACAAAGTTTGATGGGCCAGCCCTTCCAGATTCTGCATAATCACACATTACTCATTAACCTGAGCACACTGAGACAGTTATAAAAATGCATTTTGATGGGAGGCAAAATACATATCTGTAATGGAAGGACTTGGATTTGAGCTTTATCTGATTTCTGCTCAAGTGCAAATAATTTCCTTTTTTTATATTTAATCAGCTTCAAGCACAGTAGGGAACAAGAAAGAAGGTGGCGTATTGGCTTGAATGCTGAAGTGAGGGGAGCAGCCATAACAAGGATCTTCCTTCAAAGAGATTTTCAGTCTGGAAGGATTCTTTTCCTGAGGGTTTTGCACTGGAGGGTCTTTTGAAGATTTTTGGATTTTGACTTAACAGGTGGTCTTAATTCTTACTAGTTTCTCCACTGAGCTGAAGCGATACAACTCCCCAGGAAGCCTGTGTGTTTCGATTCCTGGAGAAGACAAAACCACAGGGAATCTCCACTTTTTGCTTTCTGATTTCGTAGGCGATCAAGAGTCAGTGCAGTTCCACAGCACACCCATTCAACAAACTTGAGTGGTGCTCAGATGCCAGTAGTTCCAAACAGTGAGTGAATATATCACAAATCCATTTTTTTGGGGAGGCAATCATTAAGACATAACTAAATTGCATTACATATGCAATGAGATGAGAGATATTTTAAGTTTTTGTGGTGGAATTTTATTGATCTCTAGTTACTCTTATAATTGGATGTATGACCTAACTCTTATGTTCTCATGTGAAATTGAAGGCTTTCATGGCCGGCATCCATAGTTTTTTTGTGGGTTTTTGGGCTATGTGGCCATGTTCTAGAAGAGTTTATTCCTGATGTTCTGCCAGCATCTGTGCGTGGCATCTTCAGAGAAAGAAGATGCCAGCCACAATGAAACGTCAGGAACAAACTCTTCTAGAACATGGCCACATAGCCCAAAACCCCCACAAAAAACTATCCTCTGTTCTCTTTTCTCTCTCTCCTCTTTCCTACCCAAGGTGGTTTACTAAAATGTGTTTTTGCAATAAATCGATTCAGCACAAGTGTGAATGAAATGCGGATCGGAATTGATTTCCTATGATGTGATCAGCAATCCGCTGAAGAGGGTCCATTTTGAATCGATTCATTAGTCAATGTGAATGACAATTGGGTTATTTTACAAGAAAATGTAATCAGGGCTAATGTAGTTTGAACCACACTCTGCTGTCGAACCAATCCACCGATTCAGTTTGCAAATTGATTTATTTGTAAGTGGGAATGAGGACTAAATATCTATTTCATCTTCTTTTGAAAAATGAGAAGTTGAAGAGTTATCTTAAAACTCTTAAAACGAAAGGATATTGAGCTACTTTTGCTGAGTATTTGAACTGTATTGTAAATATTGTTGGCCCTTTGGATCTGTGGGGTTTCACTTCCAGGAAACCCCACGGATGTGAAAAAGACCGAATAATCATGCCACATATTATTAAACAGTAGCGATGTGAACACACATACTTCGGTGTGTCCACCTTCATGTCACCACCATTTAATGAGTATGATGATCCTCTGATTGAATTTGCAAATCCGAAGCCCATGGATCTGAAGGGACAACTATAATTACTATACTTAAAAAAATACTTTATAAGTTTTGTTCATGAAGAATTGTTATAGATAACACTCAATTTAATAATAAAACCATGGGAACCTAGGCACCTGGGGCCTTCTCTCACAAAGCCTCAGGTCCGTGACGAAACCAGGAATTGGCAAAGGACCCAGAAAATTGAAAAATCAAAGTTTTATTCTTATAACTGGCAAAGAATAAGGTCCTCAGTGGATTTCAAGATTCCAAAACTGAGAGACCAAGAACTAGACAAAATGGCCTAATGTTATAGTCAATTACACAAAGAAAGGTTTTCATCACTTTTCATTGGCCAATTACAATTTAAACATACACAATTCTTACAATCAGGACAGAGATACATGCATACATCAAAACTGCATTTCTTACTCTTTAGTCCTCCCTTAGGAATCCAGTAGCTTTTCTTCTAACCTTCACAGTTGCATCTCCTTATTTAAGTTGTGTGAATGTTATGTCGGTTAGCTAGTGCTTGCTGGTGCCAGCTGTTCTCTCAGGTCAAGATGTCCTTCCTATTACTTTGCTCTAGTTCTTTTCTAGCTTTCAAACCTCATTTTAAAAGCTTTTTCTTCTTCTAACCAAAGTGACTCCATCTTTCTATAGCTTTCTATTATAACAGGAAAATTCCACCACTACAGAATAAAGCCATTGCCTTCAAAATTTACCTAAACGTTTAATTGGAACTCACTTGTGTGCAGTTCCAATTGTATGTGATTTCAGATTAAATATACCTCTTTCTGTAAAATCCCAGAATTTCTGTAAAGAAACAACATCATGAAGATTAAAAAGCTCAAGTCTTTGGCTGGGTGTATACTGGCCAGAATACTCTGGGAGCAGCTTGGAGTACTCTGGCCCTGAGCTACACTGAATTCCTCCCAATACCAGTGCATTCCAGAGAGTTGCTGAGCACCTCTTTGCACTGTGTTCCACTGTGCCCCCTGCCAGAACAAGTCATTCTCCTTGAGGTCAGAAATGAGGTGCTCACATGGCTGGGTGCCTCTTTGTGACCTCAGCAGGTATGACCCATGGCAGTGGTGGCAGCAGCTGTGGGCAGCCCAGTGAGACACTGTTTAAACAGCTGCCAGTCTTAGCAAAAGCAAGGCGGTTCTTTTCTGGGATTCAGAAGCAATAGAAAACACCTGTTTTGATTGCAAAGTCTTATGATACACTCAGTAAGTTATGCAAAGGAACATGCATAAATCTTACCAAGCAATCACCTCTGTCCAGCTGCTGGGAGCAGCAGAGTGGACCCTCATGTAGCCCCTGAGGGATTGTGCTAACAGCCCCGAAGAGGCAGCCTCTAGCCACCCTTTTTTCAACCAGATCAGGGCTGCATTAACCACATGCCACAGCCCCAATCTGGCCATTCCATGGTGTGAAAAGGAGCTTCTAAAAGCAGCTTCTTTTTGTGCCCTGGAAACGGTGTGATAGCTGTGGCTATATGCCACTCCTTTTGTGCTGTGTTTTGTGGATGCAATGCCAGAGGAGCACTGTGACACCACGTGCCATGTGGTGTGGCACATGGCATCACACTGCCCTGTGGGCAGAGCCAGGGTGTGCATCGTGGAGATGCTACACCCCAACTCTGTTTCCCAGCCAGCCTTTCAGGACAGTATGTATAGGCTCAAAGAGACATGAGACCTCAAACCTGAAGGTCTGTACTGAAGCTCTAACCTTGTGCCAAGGTGTTTTTATAGATTTTTAGTTGTCTCATTATGACTTAGCAATTATTTGCAATTGGGGTGGACCATGTGACTAGGATCATACCTCTCTACGGTCATCAATCAGGTGGTTATCTTCACAGGTGCTAGCCATGAGCATAATACCATTTCAAGGCCAGTAATCCAGCTGCTATCTCTATACAAGTGTTTTGGTTCCTCCTTATGCTGTTCTAGCTACATGTTATCTTTTAAAGAATTTTAATTTGGCAAATATGCAAGATACATGATTTAGCAGAATCAAAGGAAGGTTTTGCTCAGAGAAGTGAAGCAGGAGCATTCTGGTGGCATGGAGGAGAACAGTGACAGGCCATGACACCTCCTCAATACAATGTGTCTTCCAGTGGTTGCCCATACACTGCTTGCCATTGCTCTGGAGTGCTTGGGATTTTCTGGGAAGATCCAGATCAAAAAGTAGTGTTTTTTTTTAAAAAAAAATTGATTTAATGAAAGAAAGATCCAGATTCATTGCAGAACTGCCTTCATGTCATGAAGACAGTCCAAAGTTGAATTGGGCCCTTGGTTCTACATCATTAAGATAGGGTGACATGAAGATGGTGGGAAACTGGGTAATTTGGCTCATGTAAACATGCCCTTCGATAAAATTGTGCAGAAGTACCAATCAAAGCTAGGCTATTTCCCAAACTATAATAATACTAATACTAATAATGATAATATAATTTATTTATATTCCACCTTTTCCCAAAGGAATCAATTCCAGCACAAAGAAGAATCACAACATATGAATATAGGTAGGCTATATCCCAAACCATGAACATCCCTCAAATCATTGTATGCCCACCAACACTCAGTGACAGAGTAAGGAGCTAACTGGTTAGAGAAACAACCAATACAGCAATAGTAACACTGCAGAAGCAAGAGAGAACTAGAATTGGGATGGAGAAACTATTCATAGGAAAGCTATCACCCAGATGGTTCACAAAACTGGGCTTTATAAAACACTGATGAAAAGATAATCATTGCTGAAGCAAATTCATATCAAAACTCATTTGAAGTTTGCAAAAAGTGTGAAAGACAAAGAAAGTGTGTAGAAAAAGAATCTCTGACTTGATGAAACCAAAATTGAGCTTTACTGCAAAATTCTATGTGGTGCAAAGCCAACAGTGTCTATTGCCTGAAGAACATATTATTCATGATAAAGCAGGACAGTGGTAGCCTCATGTTGTGTGGATTGTTTTTCTTGGTAGAGACTGGGAAACTGGGTATGACTGAAGGCAAGCTGATCAGAGCCAAATACGGTGTATAAAAACAGTCTGAAACAGTTTCAGTTTGCAAGGGGTAGAGGTTCAGTTTCAAACAGAAGCATGATCCTAAATACTCATACAAAGTTAACACTGGAGAGGTTTCAAAACAATGATGTAATAAAGGGGCATACATCAGCCTTGTAGAGAGTCTCTGGTAAGACCTGAAAGCTGCCCATGCAACCTGATAATAGGTGTAGCAATTTTGACAAAAAGAATGGGAAAATATTGTAGCATCCAGATGTGCAAAGCTGGGAAAGAGTTACCAAAGAAGACTCACAACTGTAATTGTTTTCAATTATTGAGTCAAGGGTCCTGCTGAAGAATACTTGTTTGAATACTTAAATGTATGAATTTGTTTTTGTGGACTTAAATTTTATGCCATAACAGCAACACCTTCACTGTGCTGAATATCTTCTATACATCAAGTGGTTACAATGCCAATTAAATCAACTTCTTGGTGTTGGTGAATAGTTCTGTAAGATACTGTGCAGACTTATGGGGCTTGTTATGTTTAGCCAGGAGAAGAGAAGGTTAAGAGGTGATATGACAGCTTTGTTTAAATATTTGAAGGAGTGTTATATTGAGGATGGAGCAAGCTTGTTTTCTGCAGCTCTAGAGAATAGGATCCAGAGCAATAGATTCAAACTACAGGAAAAGAGATTTCACCTAAATATTAGGAGGAACCTCTCAACAGTAAGAGCTGTTTGACAGTGGAACATACTCCCTTGGAGTGGTGGTGGAGTCTCCTTCCTTGGATATTTTTAAAGTGAGGTTGGATGGCCATCTGTTGGGAGTGCTTTGATTGTGGGTTTCTGCATGGCAGGGGATTGGACTGGATGACCCTTGTAGTCTCTTCCAACTCTGTGATTCTATGACTGTATAAGTGATGACCTGATCCTAAAGCAAAGGTGTTTCCCCCCTGCTTTCCTATTGTTGATTGATCATTGTAAAGTAAAGTGGATGCTTTTGTGTTCCTGTCATCTAACTAGAACTCTTTAAAAATTGATATTAATCACTAGATGGCAGAATGAACCAAGCAATGGTTTAGACATATACAGTTGTCTGCAGAAAAACAGATGCATTTCGACAACAGTGTAGCAAATAAGTAGTAGGCACAGGAAGGCATCCCCACATCTTACCTACCAGTGGGTGTCCTAAAGCTTAGGATATTTTAATATGTATGTTGCTGTACTTTGATTCTTTTTTTAAAAAACTGCTTCCATATTATTTTAAATTAGTGGTATTTTTGATAGGATAGCTTCTTCATTATGCAAACTTTTTTTTATTGGTATTGGTATTTAGCTGAATTTTGTTTTAATCTTTGCCACCTTTGATTCCATGTCGGGAGAAAGGCAGCATATAAATTCAAAGCAAGCAAGGAAGTCCTACCGCCCGCTATATTTGCACCTCATCTCCAGAGGGAGTATGCTTGGGACTAAAAATATCAGGGCTTCAATTAGTAGGTAAATCTTGGGTGTTCCAAAATGATGGGTGGTTATAAGTTGGATAGTGTAGCCCTAGCATGGTCACTTGCCCATAATATCAACTTTGAGAACATTTGTCAGATGCTTCACATCTGAAATGTGCCAAACAGCAGTGTCTTTAATGAAGGCTAAAACAAAGTTTGGGAACATTTGGCCTATAGATGTTTTGAATTACAATTCCCATAACCCCTTATTCTTAGCCATGCTGATTTCAGGCTTCTGGGACTTGAAGTCCAGAATGTTTGGAGGGGCCACAGATTCTCCACTCTTGGTTAAAAATAACACGGGATTGCCTATCCAGACCTTTTGACAATCACATTACCCCTTATTAAAATTAAAATAATGTGATGTTTCATCCTGCATAAAAGAGGCATGATTAATCCTGAGGAAAAGTAAGCTGTATTGTGTAGAACAAGGGAAGATCCGAAGAAAAGCTCCATGTTTACAGTTACTTGCAGCTGATTTATCACTATTTTTGTATAATAATTTTCAAAAATGAAATAACCCAAAAGTGGTCTTCTTGGGTTATCTGGAAGTGCTTGGTTGTTTCTGTTTTTTAAAAACCAACATGTAGAGCTTGCTGGGAGTATCTTAACAGGCTGTTTAGGGAAAAAACAAAAAACAGGATGAGCAAGACTAATACCTAGTGTAAAGGACTGAAGGATGAGATTTTGCAAACTGCGCCAACAAATAAAATACACTTTTGATGCTTCGAGCATATGAGTGTAAATGTGCTGAACTATGTAATTTATCTATATGGTATATATTAAAGTGGAAATCTTTTATTATGTATTGGAACTGATTTTTAAAAATGTGCCACATATGACTGGAGAAGATATAAAATTGGCCACTAGTTGTCCTATATTTGTGAATTTACTCACATATGTAAATGACCTCAGATCTACCCCACGTTTTCATTGGAGGTACTCCAATGTAGCTGGGTAAAGGATTGCACTTTCTTTTGGGTTTGCCATCTTAATACAGGGCTTAGGCAAGCCTGACATAGATACGGAGTTGAGACGGCCTTGGTCGCCTTAGTCGATGATCTCTGTCTAGGCATCGACAGAGGAAGCGTGACCCTGCTGGGCTCTTAGACCCTCAAGGTCTTCGATACCATCGACCATGGTATCCTTCTGGAACGCCTGAGAGAGTTAGGTATCGGAGGCACTGTTCTACAGTGGTTCCGTCCTACCTCTCAGGCAGACCAGATGGTGGCGTAGGAGACAGTTGCCTTCTAAAAGAGATAAAATTTGGTGTACCCCGGGGCGCAATTGTCTCCTATGCTGTTTAACATTTACATGAAGCCACTGGGAAAAATCATCCGGAGACATGGGGCGGATGTTATCAGTACGCTGATGACACCCAAATATTTTCTCTATGTCTCAAACTGATGCAGTGACTATGGATGGCATCTCTCCTTGAATGCCTGTTCTGGGGCGGTAATGGACTGGATGAGGGAAAACCGACTCAAGCTGAATCCAGGTAAGACGGAGGTACTCGTTATAGGAAACCCAATCCCAGGTATGGAATTATGTCAGCCAGTTCTGGATGGGGTCACACTTCCCCTGAAAGACTCCGTCGCAGCTTAGGGGTGCTCCTTGACCTCGCGTTCACCTGACAGCTCAGTAGATGCGACAGTCAGGAGCACTTATTACAGCTTCGGCTGATACGCCAGTGCGTCTTTCTGGAGCAGGAGACCTTGAAACAGTTGTACATGCCCTGGTCCACTCTCTCGATTGGACTTCGGTAATGTGCTCTACAGGGGGCAACCTGTGCCAAGTTCAGAAACTTCAACTTGTACAAAATATGGCAGCCAGGTTAATTACAGGTACTCGTCATACCGATCACATAACATGGTTTTGAAATCGCTTCACTGGCTGCCAATAGTTTCCGGGCAAGGTACAAGGTGTTGGGGTGATTCCTTCAAAGCCCTACATGGCTAGGTCCAGAATACTTAAGAGATCGCCTACTTCAATACTGTCCGTCCCACACTCTAAGGTTCTGTGGGAAGAATCTACTTCAGTCATAAAATCTAGGCTAACTTCAGTCACCCAGAGGGCCTTTCCATCGAGCTCCGAAGCTATGGAATGACCTGCCGAAGGAGATCCGTGACATTTCTACTCTTACAGCCTTTAAGAAGGCCTTAAGATGGATCTCTTCCAGCAGGTCCCCTACCTAGTTTCTACTCTCCATTTACTGTGACTTAGGTCACTCTGTCAACCAATTCTTCTCTTAAATTTAATGAGAAGAATTAAATTAAAATTAATTAAAATAAAATCTTTGCCCAAGAAGAAGAGCCTCCCTCCATGACACATCATCAGACCTGGGAGGGAATGAAAAAAGAGAGGCCCGATTTCCATCAGGCCTAACTGTGAATGTACCACTTCGCTCTCTTTAATTTTATTGTATTTTATTTATTTATTGGTTTTATTTTATTATCTTTATTTTACTGTTGTAACCCGCCTGGATTCCTTGTGATTGGGCGGGCTAATAATAAATTATTATTATGATAGTATTATATTATATGATTATTATTATTATTATTATATATTATTATTAGATGTGGATGCAATGGAGGTCCATTCTGTGCAAGAACATAAAGGGAAAGCCAAGCTGCATAAAGTGGCTTGATGCTTGACCATTATGCCTAGATTGAATTGTGTCCCCTCTCAGTTTTAAAAACCTTTTCTCCTTATTTTCCAGAAGTTGTTTGAGAGCAAATTATAACAATCACTTTACTGCAGTATGTGAACTTCTGCCATTTTAAGTTTTATATTTTACAGAAATACAACATACTTTGCAATATATATATATTTTCATTTCCCCCCCAAACTAGTCCCAACATACAGTACACACACACACAAAACACAATTCTTGATACATGTCAAGATCCATTGAGGCACACTTTATCCTCAAAGACAAGACAAAACTGGAAATATCCCTTACATCCCTACTCTGCATGCTACAACACCACATAATAATTTGTTAACATGTGAGCAAGAGAAACACCAGGGAGAAAGAGTTTCCCATCATTTCCCATTCACTTTAGGTTTTAAATAGGTTTCTTTTGAAATTTCTCATTTGGTGGTATTTATTCTAGATAAAAACCAGCAGAATTGGATATTTCCAGTAAGGCAACATTACCATGCACCATTTCCATTTTGTGTTGTTATGTGCTATCATATTGACTCCAACTTATGGCATTCCCATCCCAGGGTTTTCTTGGTAAGATTTATTCAAAGGAGTTTTGCCATCACCTTCTCCTAAGGCTGAAAGTGTTTGACTTGGCCAAGGTCACTCAGTAGGCTTTGAAGACTGAATGAGGATTTAAATTCCAGGAGTCTCCTGAAGTTGTTGTTGTTGTGCGCCTTCAAGTCATTTCTGAATTATGGTGACCCTACTGCGAGCTTATTACAGGGTTTTCTTGGCAAGATTTGTTAAGAGGGGGTTTGCCTTTGCCTTCCTCTGAGGCTGAGAGAGTGTGACCTGCCTGAAGTCACTTAGTGGGTTTCCATGGCCGAGCAGGGGATTTGAATCTTGGTCTCCAGAGTCATAGTCCAACACTCAATTTACTATACCATGTTGGCTCTCATCTGAAGTCCTAGTCCAGTACTGAGTGAGAACACTACACATGCTGGCTCCTGCCAGCCCTATTAACTACAGGTCAGAGGTGGAGTCAAAGGAACTCTTTATGCTAGTACTGGCTCAGGTCTTTGGTTTGCCATTAGGCTGTAATAGACACTGGAACAGAACAGAGGAGACAGGAGTCACTACAGAAGAATCTGGAAAAATGTTTAGCTTTTTCAGTGGGCAGAGTGTCCAAAGGCAGCAGGACAAGCAGAGAAGTGGGGAATCTGCAGTAAAGAAAAGCCAGGCACAAAGAAAGGGGCAAATGAACTACTGCCCTAGTTGTAAATTAATTAGCATCTGTTGTGTTGTGACTGTTCAGCCACACCAAGCCCAGGGAGCCTTTGCATAACAAGAAATCATTTCTTGTTGTATCACAGCATTTGTGGTGTAGGCCTGGCCTTGATGAAATGCACACTTCTTCTTGATTGGAAACGATGATGAATGAGCAAGCTGAGACTCTCAGGATTGCCGCTTTTATTGCAATATGTTCATGGCTGTCATTCACTGTAGAACAAACACAGCAAAAGCAGTGGCAAAGCCAAACACAGGTAATTAAGTCCACCTGCAGAACCTGAGTGCAAACATATTGGTGTCCTGATACCTGTCGCCAGCCAGCCAGCAGCTTCTCTGGCTCATTTTCAAAGACCCTTTTATCTCTGATCTGGAATGCTTCCATTCTGAGGCTCTGCTTTCCAGTCATAACTATCTCTGGCTGCTTATCAGGAGAGAAGTTTAGCTAAACCTTGGTATTTTAGGTAAACTCATTCTCTCTGGTGTTTCTATACCTCATATGTCAACAAATTATTGCAAGGTGCTGGAAAACCCATTCAGAATAATATATTTCCAGTTTTGTCCTAGCTTTGACTTGAAAAGATGTCTTGATACATCTTGACACATGCCAAGAATTTTTGAACTTCTTTTGATGATTTGTTGAAACTTTTCTGCACAAATATTGTGCAAAATGCAATTTCTATTTGTGCAAAATATGTATTTCTCTAAATTACAATTGTTTTTGTTCCAAGACATAACTTTGTGCAAAATAATGTTTGTGTGTGCAAACATTTTTGCCAAAAAGATCCAAAGTGCTAAAATAATTTATTTTTTTAAAAAGTTTCATAATGTCCCCCAGTGGGGATACATTTTTTGAAATGATTCATTATCTTTGATGAGAGCACAAGAACTGAAGGCTTATGTTACTAGTTCAGACAGTGCATGTGCTATTTATTTATTAAAAATATTTTCTACCACTTTATATTAAGCATATATTTCTAATGTTAGCTATGGTCTAATCTGCACTGCAGTAACAATGCAGTTTGACATTGCTTTAACTGTCATGCCATCATCCTATGGAATCCTGGAATTTGAATTTTGTTGTGTCACCAGAGCTTTCTGACAAAGAAGGGTAAATATCTTACAAAAATACAGATCTCAGAATTCCATAGCATTGAGCCATGACAGTTAAAGTAGTATCAAACGGCATTACTACTGCAGATTAGACCCGTGTTAACATTGCATATCTTCCCACTGTCCTGATTTGGCAGAGCCAGAACTGATTAATCTTCTGCTGTCCCACATTTTCAGCTAAGTGAAAAAGCAGTTAAGCATTTCTACCTCTCCCCATGCTGTGTTCCTAGTCAACCTTCCTGTCCAAATATCTTAAGGTTCTCCCAGATCCAGTCACTGTTTTGTTACTCCAAAATTAAAGCCATCAACCAATTCAGCTCCTTTTATCAATTCCATGGGAAAACTATCAAAGTCTTTTTGTTACACTGGGAGGTATCATCAAGTACCCCTTGAGGCTATGAAATAGAATATAACTATCAGCTCCAGCTCTATCCTCATGCGTGCACAGAGGGTCCCTCTCACTCACTGTGTCACCTTCAGATACTTTCTGAGCCACTCTTCATCTACTGCAGAGAACTTCAGGACTGGTAATTACCACTTTCTTTAAAACTCCTCTCTGTCCAACCTTTCACACCTTTCTTTCTGTTAGCCTTGTATGGTTCTTAAGGTTATGGTTTCTGTTAGCCTTCTATGGTTTTGTTTGCACATTTCTAAATAAAATATTTATAGTCACTGAAACTGGAGTCTCTCTGCAATTAGTACTGGTATATGTGGGTGAAAAGATCCCCAAAGTTACTCTCCTCTCTCAGGCCTACTTTTGACCTAATAATTCCCCCTAAATGTCAAGGAGATGCTGACACCATTGGTGGGAATGCCAAGTTCCTCCCACCTTTTAGGGTAAGACTGGGCTATATGGTTTGGCTCAGTATGATGCAGCTTCCTTTGTTTCTATCAATCCCCACTGTTTTTATAGGGACTGTTCTTTAAGTATGATACAGTATTAAAATAAAGCATATAGTTCCTTATCTAAGATTTTCTTCTATATGTAGTAGGGAGCAACGTATATAGAAAAACAAATATCATGCATTACTGAAAACAAAACAAAACGAGAAAGCCCCACCCAACAGAACTCAAATTAGCAAAAACAAAAACAAAGGAAGTCCTCAAACCCAAATGTGAAGTCACCATCTGATCGCCCCCCCACCACATTAAATTTTGCACTCTTAATTACAGAAGAACTAAACCCACCATTCCTCTTTGAACTGGCTTCTGGGTCAGTCCAAGAGGCTACCTCACATAAGGACTGAGACCGTGTAGATGGAGGCTTCACATTAAACCAAAGAGCAGATTGCAAATGTAAAGAACCTGGCTGCACACGCTGTATCTTTGACTCTGCAAGGAGACTTGCAAGCTAAGAATACAAATCAGAGGGTGGTTTGCTTGCAGCATGGTCTGTTGGGAGATAACAGGGTATCTTTGTGCACTGCTTCTTCATCAATAACAGATGAAGCACTATTCCCCCTTGCATGCGATTATCTTTTTCTCCTCCACCATAGGGTGGGGGTGGGACAGCTCAGAGGGAGGGAGGGGACATAGGAAGGAAGCCCCCTCAGCCTAGCTAGTTGGCAATGCCAGGAAGATGTTACATTTACAGAGGAATATTTGGGATGCTTCTTGCTTTCAGACTAACATGGACAGTGTTGTGTTAGGGCTGCCCATACCATTCAACAGAGTATGCAAATTGTCTCAGATGGCAGATGCTGGAAAGTAACTGCTGGCAGCTTCCCCCACATGTTCCTCTGGAACTTATGGCCTGTTCCATCTCTTGAAGGAAACCTCTACACCACCTGCTGCTTTCTTGGATTGTAGAGTACTCTATCTCACTGTCAGGATCGAAGGAAGATTCACTACCAGTCTGCTCAGCTTCTCCTTAGGAGCAACATGTCTTGTACCACCCCACTTTGGACTATAGACTTCAGTGGCTATGCCTGAATAGTTCTAGCTTACATTTCTATGTAGGCATCCATTATTCATATCAATGTAATTTGCAGATGCATACAGCTGATATATCCCTGTTTTAGGTTTTGCCCCATTTAAGGAGATAATAGAAGGGAGATAGAAGAACAAGAGAAAGTGCAGCTTATTCCATTTAGCACATGGACCCAAGACAAATATGGCAATTGTGACATGAGTGTTTATTTAATGTAGCTGGATTCTTTACCTTACCAAAGATATCTGTCATGTACAAACCACACAGGATATAGCATGAGATGTGTTCAGGAACCCTCAGACCCAATGCTAGTTGTAGGTGATGGATTTACTTTTAAATGCTTATCTATGCAGTCTCACATTTGGACTCTGCCAGGACAGATGCTATTTTGGGAATTTTCTACTATTTAAAAGATCAGACTCACCCATATTCATTATGATACAATTGCCAATTCACTGTTGTTGGCTTCCTTGCCCTTGACCTTCTATGGGACCAAAGGGATTCAGTCAGCTTAACTGATAATTTGTAAAAGGGTGATGAGATATGCTTCTTAAATATCTGGATTGTTAAGCAGTGATACATATGCTGGCTTCCATGCAAAAAGAAGCTGTCTGTAACATATCAAGCTGTTTTTTTTAAAAAAGGTAACTACAAATATATGGGATTTTGAAACTCAGAGCAGGGAATACTGAAACTTGAACTTGTAAAGAAACATTTCCAACTGCACTGGTTTTTCTTAAGGTTTTTTTTTTACAGTCTCCTTATCAAAATTGCTCTGTAGTACAAATATTTGAAATGTGACTGTACCTCTTATGTTTTTCTACAGGAGAAGCTACATCAGCAGAAATGTCTCAACCAAACCCCAGTGTGGCTGGAGTGTTTGACTTTATGTAACAGACCTGAGCTGGTGCTTCTGTAGATAATGCTTCGGGGTGAGTTGTGTACAATGAAATAGAATAATCTTGCATTGTATGCTCAGATTGCCATCATCTTCTAGAAGTATTTTGTTTGCCCCTAATTTGTCTACAGCAGCTTTCCTCACCCTGGGGTCAAGCTGCAAATGTGTTTGATTGCATTTCCCATTATCCCCAGCTGACAGAACTGTAAATAAATAAAAAAAACCCCACAAGAATATGAACATCATACAGTTCTGCAGTCAGGCAAAATGACATAGGCACTTTGAGCCAAAAACTGAAATAGAATGGTTTCAGTTAGTCGTAAAAAATGTTACTGTCTTACTACACCAAAGATTCTGTTTATCTGGTAGATGTAAGTTCATGAACCATCTCCTTTTAGTTGCAGTTTTTCACACATAGCTGTAAATCATCTTATGGTTTGTTGAAGTCTTTTGTTGTATTCATATCTGACTTTAATAAGTAAAGCATGATTTGTTAGCTGCAAGCTATAATTAGGAGAGTTGGCATAGTGTGTGAGCCAGTGTAGTGTAGTGATTTAAATTCTGGACTATGACTGTGGAGACTAGGGTTCGAATTCTTCCTTGGCCATGGAAACTCACTGGGTGACCTTGGGCAAATCACACTCTCTCAAAGGCCCATAGCTAGGCCTTTAGGGCCCTGGGGCAGAAAGTAGGGCTTGGTAGAGCAGAGCGTTCGCCTGCCGCAGGTGCCATCTTGGTGCACTACCGGTTGTCCCAGCCTAGCTACGGGCCTATTCTCTCAACCTCAGAGGATGTCAATGGCAAATCCTCTTTGAAGAAACTTGCCAGGAAAACCCCATGATAGGTTTGTCCTAGGGTCACCATAAGTTGGAAATGACTTGAAGGCACACAACATCATAATTAGAAGACATGGTTCAGTGTTGACTTCATAATGCTGGCTGTTTTAAATCATGACTCATTGTTAGGTCTGAACCCAAAATCATAGCTCATTTTTGGCCTGCTTTCCCAGCTGTCCATGCAGAAACAGGAAATAACGGGGGGGGGGGGACACAGAGAAGAGAAACTGGGACTTGTTTGGTCATTTGTGGTTTAATTTGTGGCTAAGCAGCAGACTATGACCAACATAAATCACATCCAATGAGAATGAGGAATTGTTCATATGAAATCAAGTTTAAGGATTTAATTTCAATTCACAAATTAGAAAAGATCCACGTTGATCTCTATAATCCACCCTGCACACTCAGGTCCTCTGGGAAGAATTTACTGCAGCCAAGGAAGACCAAGCTGGCTACAGCTTCCCAGAGGATCCTCTCATCTGCTGCTCCTAAAGTGTGAAATGACCTGCTGGAGAAGATCTGCCATATCACCACTCTTGACATCTTCAAGAAGGCTGTCAAGATGGATCTCTTCCAGCAGGCCTTCCCAGACTCACCCCAACTACCCCGCCACTCGTTACCTAACATTCCACAAATAGTCTCTCTCCAAATCCACTTTTTAATCTATTATACTTTAGATTTTATTGTTATAGACTTTGTTTTGGATGGGGATAGGGATCATGTTTGTAGATGTTATGCAGACTATATTTTATTATGCAATCTTACTATGTATATTACTGGATTAATTACGTTTTGTAAGTCACCTTGATCCATAGGGAGAGGCGGGAAATAAATTATTATTATTATTATTATTATTATTATTATTATTATTTTCTAATTGTGCAATCAGGACATCTAGGTACTGTGGTAAGCTCCAAGATTTATTATTGAGTCATAGGCGCACGTTCTATGAAGCGAACAGATAGTATGGATTAGTCTGATCATGTGAAAATATAAAATGAAGGGAACTTTAAAAATAACAATAACCTACTGGTATTTTAACATAGAAGATGAGGTTCTCTCAAAACTTCTTAAAAACAGAATACAAGCAAAACTCTATAGCCCTGAATGCCCAGCTGCGTGCCAAGAGGCAGCTGTTGGTGTTCATTAAATAATCAAAGAATCCTATGAGCTCAAAGAACTTACCCATAGAGGAGGCTATGCTGGGTTTCTGATTGATTAACTGCTCTGGTTGTATCTGCTTCCAATCAACTTCTGCTGGGAACAGACAATTCTGCTGTATTTCTTCACTGGTGAAAGCAAAGTATTGGTTCAGTAACGTAGGTGGAAGAAAACCATCACCCCATTTTAAAATCAGTGAATCAACTTGTTATAGGCTTTGCTTTTTTCAAATGGCACACATAAGACTTTTTAAAGATAATTCTTGGTTTAAGCTCACTTTGACCTATGTCCAGTTGTTAGTCGCAAGGAGAGTGGATCTGCTGAATTAATATGACTTGTTTAAGTCAACAGTTATGTAAATTTCATGGATTAGCTGACTACTGTTGCTGGGAGGAAATGTAGGATTTAGCTCCTAACAAGCTTCATAGTTGAATGGGGACTTGGACTGAGATTACCATCCTTGTGGATATTACAGAATCTACAACACCACATTAAGCATGCAAACTGTGTAGTGCATGCATTGAATGCACAGGTGCAATAATGTGCATCTTGTTTGACTGGACAATTAAATTATATCACCAGTACAAGGAAGCATGAAAATCATATTGTACCTGAAATTGTTGAGACAGGGATGGGAACCTGAATTCCATTCTTTCTGGTGTTTACTTTAGAGGTGACTAATCCAGTTTTGTGGAAACAATAAGGACTGTAGTTATGCTCCATTGAGAGTGATAAAGGCCATGCTATGCTCCATCAGGGCTGGATGGAGCATTATGGATACATTAAAACATAAGAAAAGCCCTGCTGGTTCAGACCAAAGAACTATCTGGTCTGGTATATTGTTTCCCACAGTGGCCATCAAGATGCATCTGGGAAATGTGGACGATACTTATAGTTTATTGTTGTGCCCTACCACCTGACACCCTATGACATTGGTCTTGTTTCCTTCAAAAACTTATAACTTGGGAAAGACATTTTTAGATTCCCAGAATCTTACAGCCAGTATGGTCACTGGATCTATTGGCTGGGGTTTCTGGGAAGTGTAGTCCAAAAATGCATCTTTTCCAGGCTCAGTTAAAATAACACATTGGAAATATTTTCCAAAGTTCCTGCAGTATATTTCTCTGGGTGCCATCTACACCCCCATCTGCTTTATCTTAATCCAATAACCTTAGGCATGACAGCAAAGAACATGTCTCTTTTTTCTGTACTTTATATTTAATTTCCCACAACTTTAAATCTCTTGGAAATGACAAAAGTAACTGACGCTTCTATAAAACAGGACATCAATCAGGTTCTCTGTGCCTTTTGAATTACAATAATATAGGGAGCATTTTTATTCCAAACAGAGAGCTGTCTCTTTTATTTATAGATTTTTCGGTTGGAAATGAGATGGTAGTAAAATCTTCCCTTCTATATCTTTTTCACTGTATGAAAACAGGGTTACAGATCAATTGATTTACCATCACAATCGATTAGGTGACTTTCCTACTATCTCTCTTGTGGCAATAGACAGGCGCTTGTATAGATCTTTCATTAGAGAAGTCATTGAAAAGCTAAGGTTCATTGGAAGCCTAAATGGCTTGTAGCTGACTCATTAGGCCATTAACCAACCATTAATATTGTTCAGCCCTCAAAGTATTGCAGATAAAAATAGATTCATATGTTATAGGTTTCAACATTTAAAAATAAAAATAAACTTTTGAAATGGCAGGTATACTTATGAGCTCTTATTAACATTGATTTCAACAAATGGCATGTCAAATGGGAATTTATGAAGCCCCGGTGTGGTGTACAGTTGAAGAAACATGGGTTCAGTGCTTCCTCAGTCATTAAGCTCATTTGAGTCATTCCCAACCTGAGTTAGTTTACTAGGGCAGGTTACAGACCGCAATTAGGGACGTCCTGAGGATGTCCCAGTTTGAAAAAGGGGCGTCTCTTCTAGACACCCCTACTCCTATTACGGACTTAGTCCATACAAAATGGTGGCAGCCGTTCCACACGGCCACTGCCATTTTGATGTAGCGGATGCTCTGCATCCGCACGTGGCGCCCGGGAAGTCACGCCATGTGTGCGCAACTAGAGCCTCGCGCCATCTTTTCTGGGGCCCAGGAAGGAGTGCGATTTCCGCGCTCCTTCCTCGGAGTGCCCGGGAGCCGCACTGTTTAAAGGCTGCGGTTCCCAGACGCTGCAAGTGGAGGCAGAGCCAGACTGCCGCTTCTCAGTGGTCTGTAACCTGCTTAGGTTATTGTAAGTTTAAAATAGATTGTCCTGATGCATCTGCCAGCTTTGCTCAACCAGTTCTCTTGTTTGTGGTGACCATATGGTGGTGACATGACAATGTGGCATCTGACATGCTGTTAATGGGATGTTTATAGTTAGAATTATGTGACTTGTTACTGCTGCTTGGATAAGGTTAGATTTTGGAAACATTACAATTGTGATGAGGTTATATTGAATCTACCCCAGCCCACCAAGGGCCATACCATTGCCACTGAAAGGTGGTGGTTGAGGTTCCTGAGGCAGCAGTGTTATTTCTCTGTGGTGTTTGAAAGTGCCAGAATGACCTCCCACACCATAGAACCCATGAGAATGTCAGGACAGAGCATCCTTTTGCTTTCTGGAATGGAAGTAGGAAAACCATTTTTGCTGGTGTTCTTAGACTTGATTGTGGTGCCATCATGTGAAAATGACTGTGAGGTGACATGAAGCCCACAGGCCAGATGTTACTTACTGAAGCATGGACAAAAGGAGACAGTGAAAACAAAGCAAGAGAAGGAAATAGATGTCTAGAAGTTGTAGCAACATGCTACAAGGAAAGTGTTGAAGAAACACTCATGCTCAGTGATCTAAATGTGTCTTTCAGGAATTTGCCTGTGTTGATTATGCTATTTACAAAGAACCAGAGAAAATAAGTGTGATCTGCAACCAAGGCTGCCGTATGAAGTGCTCCAGATAGTCATGCCCTGTTCCAGAAAAATCTATTGTAATCTTCATCATCCATTCATTAGTTCTCCTGATACCGCCATCCCAAAAATATGTCTCAAGGGTTACTCAGTTGGTATAAATAATCCTAGTGGAATGGGTTGAATCTGTGTTGTTCACATGAATTTTGAATGCACCCAATTACATTTGGGGGGGGGGGGGGGGGAAACCCCCCCCCCATTAAACCCAGAAAATTGATTTTGTTGTTTTTGGAGTGAGTCTCAGTCCTTAGTGAAGCACAGTTAGACAAGTAATGGGGTTTTACACCGCTTTAACTGCCATGGCTCAGTGCTATGCAATTCTGGGAACTGTAGTTTTGTGAGACATTTAATCACCTCTGTTAGAGAATTCTAGTGCCACAACAAATTACAAATCCCAGAATTCCATACCATTGAGCCATGGTAGTTAAAATGGTGTAAACCGGATCATTTCCAGTGCAGCCTTCCTTCAGAGAGAAATAATTCATTTAGGTAATCGTACACATATCTACTCAGAAGTAAGCTCCATTGAATTCAGTAGGATTTATTGAGAATGAAATGTCTACCAGATTGTAACCCATGTAACCTATTAACAAGTCATCGGAATGCAGCTAATTCTTTATTATAATCATGTATTTCTACTATATACATATTCACTAATTCCGTTTTGTTTGCCTTCTGGAGCTGACAGTGTTGTACATGTTTTTCCGCACACATCCTTTTTTAATCCTAACAATTTTAGGATATATCTGAATCTGGTGTATCAAGTGAGTTGTGCAGATAGGGTGGGTGTGAACAAAGAGCACATGCAGGGACTGATAGTCCGAGAGAAAGCAATCGTTCTAAGCAGGGTCTGGTTGATATTAAATTAATGGATAGTGTAATACTTATAATCACACTGCACACAAAGACACCCAGAATTATATTTATTGATCTAGGTCTCCCTGCAATACACTAGATAAATCCAGAGGTTTCACTGCTTAAAATAATACATTTTATTTGTGCTTTCTCATTAATAAGTTTTACACTCAACCACAACCTTTTGATCACACTCTCATGTTGTTGTCTTGGACAGTAGACTGAACAGCATGCATATAGATGTCACCTGGCCACAGTATCCTTAGTGATGATGAACTATTTCTGTTTAGATTAAGGTCATTATATCTCCCTTTGAATCTATACCAATAAAGTAACATATGCCAATTTTATGCAAAGTCAGACCTTCTTTTAGATATTCCTTTTTTTCCTGGGCAATGGGTAAGTGGCCATCCCACTTTGGTGGCATACAATGCAGTCTCCTTGCTGAAGGTAAGCAGATCTGGGTAAAGTCAGTGAATAGGGCAAAGAGAGAACAAGCCTCTGTACACTGCTGCAAACTCCTAGGACAGAAAGATGAGATTGATATGGCAGCAATAGATAAAGATAGTAAATAGTTACAACTCATTTTCAAGTTGTTGTTGTTAACTGCCCCTGAATCATCCCAGACTCATGGCGACCCTGTGGAGGAGATATCTCCAAGAATCGTTGTCCTCCACTGCTCTGCTTAGTTCCTGTAAATTCAAGCCCGTAACCTCCCTGATTGAGTCTATCCATCTAGCATGCAGTCTTCTCTATCTATTACCTTCTACTTTTCCTAGCATCATTTTTTTCTGATGAGTCATGCCTTCTCATGTTGTGGCCAGAGTATGACAGCCTCAATTTGATCATCTTGGCATCCAGAGAGATTTCTGGCTTTATCTGCTCAAGGACACATTTGTTTGGTAACCTTAGCATTGTTCTCTAGCACCACATCTCAAACGAGATGATTTTCCTCTTATCTGCCTTCTTCACTGTTCTTAAGGAGGAAAACCATGGCCTGGAGAGGATGCAACGACTAAGCTAAGGCAATTTCCCCTCTTCAGTTATGGCATAGATTGTTCTGGTTCTTCCTATTATAGTTCCTGCAAAGATAAGGAATGGGATATACAAATTAAGCCCAGAGGCTCTTGCAGCATGGAAGACTTCCCTTCCCATCCAGCGCTCATCATAATGATGAGCATTTTGCCAGTAATAATTACAAATGGCAATTAACTGAGAAGGCATTTGAAACTTTCCATGCAAAGGAATTTTGAAAAATGAGCATATGCTCTGAGAAATAAAATAAACTTCTATGAGTGCATTGGCACAGAGCCACTGAAATCTTGGTTACTATCAATAATATAAAGAAAATATGTCTCTCAGTTTATGCGGCACATAAGATAATATAAGCAGCAAACTTGCATTGCTTACTGCATTGCTAAACTCCCAGCAGGTCAGCTATAATGAATGCACCAGTTCTCACACATAATTTTTAATAAGATAACTTGCTTTAAAGTGAGGCAGTCAATAGGCCCGTTTGCCGGCAGATTTCTCCACAGGAGAAACAGCCATAACACAACATCAACTGTTTTCTTCTGGCTGAACAAAATAAAGCATAGATAAAGGCAGGTGGCAATGCAAACTATAAATTTAGTGGCAGATGCACATAAATGAACAGGAGCAAAAAGAGATGTAGAGTTAGGAATAGATACAGAAAGGATATTTTGGACTTACTCAAAATGTTCCTATAACCACAAAAATTTGAAGTCTTGAACAAACGCAAATGTCTGAATATTATTGTTTGTTTCAACTTGAGTAAACCCATTGAATAAATGGTATTTACTTATGTGTTGACTGTACACAATGGTTTCAGTGGGTCTACTCTACTTGGAACAATCCAATAGGATTAAAACTGAAGTATGTTTAAGACAATGAATTACACATGAGGAGAAAAAAGAAAGGCACTAGGTTCATAGTTACACTACAGAATGTAAGTGTTAGGCATTAAGTCAGTTAGGTATGGATATATTTTCTTGCAGTTCATGGTGGATTCTCACTTGATCTTTGTGGAGGAGGGGTAACATATATATCATCATAAGGAATTTGCTAGGTTCCTGGAAGATATACCTCTGATCTTGCCTTAAAAATCTGTTTTCCAGTGATTAGGTGCTCTAATCACCTCTTCATGCTGAGTTCTGCCATTGTAATTCCCCTCAAAAATTCCTTAATAGCAACTGTCTGAGGCATTTTGGGAATGTAAGATCATGGCTATCATCTGAAGGCATCTATCAACCAAGACCTTTATATGAGGCAATTGTAGCTGGGAGGCTATGGTATTTGTTTTTGTAGTTTTCATTTTTTCCCCAATACCCAAACAACATTTCAGTTGTCCTGACTAATTTCTTGTAATTCCTGGCATGAGCTTCCACATGTGATACCCATGCTGAGTCTTTTGAATTCTGAGACATATCAGAACAGCCTGTTCCCTGCCCTTCATCTCATGTTTTAAAGCATACTGAGTGATATAACTGTATGTGAAATGACACTTTTGCACTATAGCTTTATTATCTCTTCAGAGAAATTTGTCTTTCACATTTTGCTGACCACTGCAGCAAACCGTGCCCAGTTGTTTTTTTTTTTAAAAACCACTTGAAGAGTTCTAGGAGATTATCACACCGGCTTTTAGTCCTGTGCTAGGCACGGGATATAAATGGACAGGGACGGATTCTATTGCACAGCTCCATCCCTGGGTAGTTCTCACCCCGTACCCAACCCAGACTTCTCTCGGACCTTTTAAAGAAGGTCTGGGAGAAGCCCAAATCGGGTTTGGGATGAGTACTCCCTTAGGATGGAGCTGTGTGATAGAATCTGTCCCTGTGAGTTTACATCCTGCACCTAGCATGGGAATAAAAGATGGTGCAATGATCTCCCTAATGCAGATCGAAGAAATAATTCCAAAAGAATGGAACAAGTGGATGTGAAAGCAACTGCAGCCAGCAAAACTTGGAAAAATCCAGAGATATATACAGCCAGCCCTCTGTGTATTCACAGTTTGTCTTTTAAGCCACACATTCAACCCCATTCATAGATTGAATATCTATATCTATCTATCTATCTATCTACATATCTATATCTATCTATCTATCTATCTATCTATCTATCTATCTATCTACCCTCCCTCCCTCCCTCCCTCCCTCCCTCCCTCCCAAAATGTCAATTTATACAAGGACACCATGCTATTGTATTTAATGGGACTTGAGCATCCATAGTTTCTGGAAACAAATCCCCACTGATACCAAGGGCCCACTGTATCCTAGTACTCATATCTCTTTAGACCCATTTGGAAGAACCTGGAGGGTATTGCCACCACTAGAGCCTACTTAGAGGAAGAATTCTGAATGGGGTAGAATGGGATCTGCCACTTCAGAATATTGTTTTTGGATGAGAATTTTTGAGTGTTTTTCAGCTTAAAAACTTAAAATTTTGGAAACTCTATGGCGAGGAAATGTTCTAGTACTTCCCTTTTTCTGAAGGTAAACTTTTAATTTTTTTTGCTTTTAACAGATGGAACCTTCAAAAGCGTGATTTCATGAGTTCAAATTGTGGTTATGCAGCAAATTCTACTACTTCATAGCCCTGGCATCAGCTCATATTTTCAGATGTTGAAAAGAAAGATGATTTCATTATTGAAAAAAGCCCAATGTGTGTTGTCCTGGAAATATTTTTATGACTTTCTTCAGGGGTTGGGTAAGAACCTGCTGGGCAAAACTCCTTTTCTGGAAGCTGTAATTCTTGTGAACTCAAAGCCCTCCTTGAAAGATTAACTGCTGTTGATTGAGTTGGAGGAGTCCTGTCGTGTGTAAATCTCTTGCTGGTGCTGCTGTTCCTGCCCATCAAAGTAATTTTGTCCTCAGACTGATGGAAATAGTAATCCAATGTGCATTTGAATTCTAGCCATTTATGAGCCACCATTAGTATATATTTATGCTTGGACAAATCCCAGGGAAAGAGAATTCTAGTACTGCCATGGGGCTTCCTAGAAGTATTTGATTTGTTGTTGCTGTGTGCCTTCAAGTCTTTTCTGACTTATGGTACTGCTGAAATGAACCTGTCATGGGGCTTTCTGGGGCTGAGAGTGTGTTACTTGCCTAAGGTCACCCATTGGGTTTTCATGGCTGAGTGGGGAACTGAACCTTGATCTTCAGAGTTATAGTCCTATACTCAAACTATTACACTTCACTGGCTTTATTACATTGGGTGAAATGGACTTCAGTCTGATCTAGGAAGAAAGATGTAACTTTTCATATAAGAAGTGCTGTCCCAATATAATCCTCTGTGGAAATTGAAATCTTCAGCAGAAACTTTGGGAGGTTAGGCTGGTGAACAGATGAGATTAGGGCTTGCTTTCTAGTAGCATTTTGGCTGTGAAACTTTCCTCCCTTTTGAGCTTTCGCATGGCAGTTGAGACAACACAATTTCTTTTTATAACTGTCTAAGGTCTGAATCACACTGCAGAAATAATCCAGTTTGAGACTGCTTTAACTGCCCTGGCTCAATGCCTAGGAACTGTAGTTTGCTGTGGCACCAGAGCTCTCTGAGAGAGAAGGCTAAATGTCTCACAAAACCACAGTTCCCAGGATTCCCTAGCATTGGGCCAGGGCAGTTAAAGTGGTCTCAAGCTGAATTATTTCTGCAGTGTGTCTTGGCCTTTAGGTTCCCAAGACCAGAATTGGCCTTTGGTACTGTTTGAACTGTATGTGCCTTTTAAACAGGTTAAAAATGTTTTTTTTTTCCCTTTTAAAAATCTCTGTACCTTGAGAATCCTGCCAGTTCTGAAACTAACAAAACATCATTTGTGCATTTAATGTTTTCAATGGTGATTTCCTCCCTAGATAATGGATTTGGTTTTGTTTTGGTGCTATACAAAGTGAAAAGTCCACTATGAAAGTGAGTACTACTGTCTCTCAGAGACATAGGGATGTGTAGATTTTGGGGTAGGGGTGGACAGAAGCCCATATGAGAAAGAGGATCATATCAAGAGTGCAATGATCTGTTCCAATCGGTAGCTTTCTGTAATGTGTGCCTTACTCCACAGGCAATGTCTCAGCAAGAGAAAAACTACCTACCATTTTCCCATCAAGGGCAGCGCACTTGGAAACCCAACAAAAGCAACACAGGGAGCCAGGCTTCATGCATGCATCAATAAAGGTTGCCATGCAACCTATTGTGAGAATTTTATCAGCAACAGATGGACTTTTAATACCTCCCTAATCCATATTTTAAATAGTGCCTTAGTACTTTGCCTGATAAATATGATTAAGTGAAGTCTAATGACAGTATTGGTGGCAAAGCTATAGCTATAGTTACATGCCCAATAAAAGAGGTAGGAAATCTGCTTTAAAAGTTCCAAATTTTGCTCTAGTCTAAGAATAAAGTTTCCTGACGCATTTTCATAATCAAAGAACCAACCTCATAATTGTTTTGTTGTTTTATTCCAGTTTCTTATAGAATGATCCAATAGACTCTATTCTTCATTGTCAAACACCACAGTGTATCCAACCCCAGTTTTATATCTTTCCCCCAAACATAAGATACTCAGTGGCCAACAAGATGTCTTTGGGAGTTTAGATGAAAATGGAGGCCAATGGAGGCAGGGGCAACTGTGGCTGTGCAAGTGTCAAGGTATTCAAACAAGTAGTTGTGAAAACTTTATAGAAGCATAGAACTGAAGGGGCCTTGTAAGCCTTGTTCTTGTTCTATGCAAGAAATCCAGAGCTAGGTAATCCTAGCCTCTGTTGGAAGACCTCCCATGAGAGGTTGATTGACTGATTTCAAATACTTTTGGGAGGTCTTGAAAGTTGACAATCAATATTAAGAGATCCCAGCTGGTGAATTACTATCTTTTTGCCCTGAACAGTAAAATGTATTGTATATATGGTACAAATTTCTGAATACTTTAGAAAATCTCAGCAACATTCTCAACAAACCTTCAAAGAAGATGCAATTGATTATTTCTGGTGAAGGTACAAATGAACTGATAGGTTTGAAGAGAATGATCATGCAGCTTTATTTTTGTAGTACGTAATATCAATGGAAAAGTAAAGATTATGGGGGCCAATGATCTGATCCCAATTTATTGCATACATGTATTGACTGCCATAATAATCCACTTTCACATGAAATTGTAATCCTATAGGAGTCTCAATATAGTGAAATTTACCTGTCAATATAATTGCTTGGTATGGAACTCATGGCTCCTGGAATAGGACCTAATGAACATGCTGCTGTATGGCGACATTAAAAAGTCCAGGCTAAGATGGGTCTATGTGAAATTTAATAGCAATAAATAAGATATTGGCATTCGACATGTCAATGCATATTGACTCATTTTGATTTTGTTTTTTGCAGATCAGCATCTGATAATGGTACATATCTTACAATTTAGAAATGTTATTTTGGAAAGGAATTGGTATTTGGAAAAATACTTGAAGATACCTTGGATCCTCTTGCAAACTCTATCACCTGAAATGACTGGGATTAAAAAGAATTGTGTGACTTTTCTTGTGAAATACATCCTATTTGTTTGTTTATTTCTTCTGTTATTATTTTGTTGATTGTTACTGATGAATTACTTAAATAAAAGAAAAAAGTAAAACAAGGCAACAGTGACTGGCCCAAGGACACCTGAGAATTTTGTTATCAATGAAATTATTCAAATACAGAGTCCCTAGTTCTCTTGCATTAAAGTGATTGACCAAAGAACACCCTGTCTACATCAGGTATGGAGGGATGAAATGTAAGAAATATTTAGGGAGGGAAACTGAAAGAGGGTCACTCCTGCTCCCATACATCCAAGTGAACATGCCTAGTGGCTGGGTTGTGGGGTTTTTTTGTGTGGGGGGGAGCAGAATACAGAAAACTGGGTGGAAGTGGTGAAAAATGTATTGGAATAGTGGAGAAAGGCAGGCCTAGTTGACTGGAACCCTGAACAGGAGGTCTGCACTGCAGCTTTTTGCTGCAGACTCCACTTTGTCTTCTCTGTGATTCAAGCAATAAATAAGCAGGCCTTCAGTATTTTGATGAATATGTATACACCACCACATTCTCATACCTTTTTTTTTTAAAAAAACACACACCCAAAGAGTTGCTTGTTTTCATTACTATGCAAAGACATGGTACATCGTGTCAAAGATTCACTGATTAACTCCATATTATGCAATGGCACTATGAATTTGAATAAAACTCCAAAAGAAGACTTGGCAAGATGTATCATGTCAAATGAAAGGCTCAATATTATGCCTTGACAGAATACATCATTACAGCTACGAAGGATGGATCATGTCAGTGTGGAGTATAAAGCCATTAGCACTAAGATTCTTGACATGATCCGGCTTGATAGTTTTATATCCATATTGAAATGACACATTTTATATTATGTTAAGAGAGCCATGTATTAGCAGTTCAGATCTCTCTCTTTTTAAAACAATTTATTCCACCGAGCAATGAATGTGGGAAAGTGATGTATTGAACACACCTCTTCAGTTGTCCTTTGAATGCTACTTGCTAGCAAGACAGGTGGGGTAGAGAGGTATATGAAAGACAGAGATAGCATTCATGCATGTATATTTGTGAGACATAAAAACATAGCACCCAAATCTCTTTTTGATCCATGTATTTTATGAAGGAACATCAGCATATTTTGGTTCATATATGCGGCTTCTGTTATGGCTTAAGTGTGGTGAGTTGCCATTTTCAACTATAGAATGAAACGTTTCCAAGCACTGACTGTGGTTCATTTTAAATGTTTTGCATGCTTAAGTCTAGGCAACGTACATGGGTCATCTGTCCTGGAAAAATCCAATTTTTGCTTTTAGGGAAGTAGGTAGGAAAGTCAGCTTAACATTAAGTGCTGACTGGAAATTAGTTAATTATATTTTCACAGTTTTAAAAACTGCAATTTTAGGAAAATGCAGAAAAAATGACAGAAACGTGTTTTGTTGGCAAATAGACAACATTTATGGAAACAAGGATATTTTTCATTTTAAAAAAAATATGAATGATACACTTTATTGGCAATTCATTGTACAGGCAACAAGAAAGCAACACAACAGCAAACAGATGAAATATAACATGAGAATAAATACGTACATATACACGAAAGAAAACAAAAATGTAAATACGTTAAACAAAAACTGCACATCTACTTCACACCCACTCAACATCTATTTTCCACCCATTCCACCCTCTCAACCCCTGTTGATGGAAGGATATTAAACCTGATACTAATGCATCATGTTTAGATGTAATGATGTGGAATTATCTGTTAGGAAGCAAACACATAGTCTCCCACCTCTGAAAACAATGCCCACCGATTTCTATTCCTCTTCTTTGATCGTCCATCCCAACTAGAGTACCTACATGTGCTGGGGAAAGCAACTGGGTAGAAGGGCTGGAATAGGGAAAACAACTGGTGTGGGACAGGTAAGGTACCTCATCTTTCTCCTCCTGCTTCTGCCCTTCAAATGCCTTCTTTTAGCGATGTGGCCCATCAGTGACATAGCATGTTAAACAAATGGGTTAAACATTTTCACCTATATGTGTTTCTGAAAGAGTGGGATGCAAGGTAGTGAGCAAGAATTTTGAACCTGCAGAGGAGCTTTATAGAAATATGTTTGCATTATAAGTAGACAACAGAGAGATCACAAGGGGCAGGATTTATTGTGTTTATGTTGTATCACCAGTGTGCACATGAATGCTTGATGCCATATGAGTCACTATGTCCAGAAGATTTGAATGAAGACCTCTGTTTGTTTGTGTACTTCAGAAGAATAAAAGAAAAAGGAATTTCTGATGAAATAATTGCATTGAATTACTAAAGGGTGTTGGATTACAAAGGGGTGCTTCTAGATGGGGGCCTCTAAGTGCTTCCAGTCAAAATACATTGCACATCTATTCCACCTTTTCCTCCTTAATGGCTTTTTTTGTGGAAAGAAATACAAATGGATGAAATGATGAGCAAACAGAGGAGGGTTACAAATGGAAGACATTGTCCAAACTTCCTAAAGGAGTTCAAATGAAAGAGGATCAGTGATTTCACAGTAAAAACCTCATCTGGACAGACCTTAAGATGACATGTACATATATTGAACTATCAAAATTGTTGTTATTGTTGTTGCTGTTAGCATATTTACTTATATTCCAACTTTTCTCCAAATATAGGGACTCAAGGTGGCCATAAAACAAAGCAAAACAAAATTTCTTAATATATGTGTGTATGGTTTTGGTTATTTTATTTCACTTTCCACAGAATCAAACAATATGTTACGGGCAATGATTAACAAACTGTTTTGTCCCACAAAAGGATTTCCTCAGAAATGCTTGCCTCAGAAATCAGACTTGCAGATAAAGTTTGTGTTTACCTTTCTAATAACTAATTCAAAACAAGCCACACTAAATTTTAGATAGATAAGGGATGAAAACAATATGCTATGACCAACAAATGCCTTTCACCACTTATGGGAGCACCTTTACAAAAGAGGGGCTAAATATAACAGCTAGTCTGAGCCACACTGAAGTAATCTACTCTAAAGTGATCACACTGACTTCTCTTAGGCTGTATCATTCTAAGGAATTAATGAATGACCCAAAAAATAAAGCATTGAAATATGCTTTATTTCCTTAAAACACAAACACATTCACACAGAGAGGACTGCACAGATGGTGTATTTATACCCAAAGAATGAAGATCTCCTAACTTCAGAAAAGTGTTATCTGAACCAAAGTGACTTGACAGCTTTTATCTCAATTCCTTGACTGCTGCTTAAGAGGATTAGTGACACCGGGTAGCTTCATGAGAGTAGCTAACGGTAAAAGGATCAATTGCAACTCATAGCTAAAAATCAATGAAATGTGTCTTACTAAATCGGACTTATCCTCAGGTCACCGTAGAGAATGCATTACCCTGCCCTTATTTAGTTACACGATTAGAGCCCAGAAATGATCATAAATGAGACTCCTTAAAGTCCTTTGAAATAGATAGTCTTCACATTTTTGTTGCAATTAGAGGTTAAAGAAGCTTCAGAGAGTGAGCCAGCAAGATGCCCTCTTGCCAGAATGGATCCTGCTGCTTTAGTGATTATTTCAAGTCCTCTACTGCAGGAGGTAGAGGAGGGAATCACATCTTTTTCAGTGTGTATGCGAGGAAGTGAATGAGTAAAGAGGACTGAAGGAAAATTTCTATATGAAAGTGCCATGCTGACTTAGCAACAAAACACAAAGTTGTATTTGTATCCATGGAGAATGTGCCTGTGCTCCAAGCAAAAGTGCACAAATGGTGAAGAGACAAGGTGTAAAGGAATGGGCAGAGGGATCCCCATTGAAAAGAAAAGGGAAGAAGGGATTAGTAGATCCAGAATGAAAATCAGGAGGAGAACATGGGTTATAATGGACCTCTATTCTGTTTCATATTTTCATATGCCTTTGCACCTTTTTAAAAAATATTTTAAAAGAATCTCCTTCCCTCCCTCCCTCCCTCTCTCTCTCTCTCTCTGTGTGTGTGTGTGTGTGTGTGTGAGAGAGAGAGAGAGAGAGAGAGAGAGGCAATAAAGCCAGACCTATTGAAGCCATGACACACAACCACTGGACAAAATGCTATAGACTACCCAGCTACTGTCAGAGTGAAAAGACATGAATGGTAATCTAGTTTAGCCATCTTTAAGCATCCCTGTATATCAGAAGTGGCAACTACTTTACTTGCAGATGTCATTGGACTGCAACTGCCTAGGTTTGAGGGGAGCTGCAGTTAACACTGTCTGGAAGGCTGAGTCCTAGGAGCTTATCCCATGGCTTACTAAATTGATTTACCTCTTTCCATCTTAAAGCTTAATTTGGGTGGCATCCTAATGTTATCAGGAGGTTTTTGCCACCAAATTTGCTGCCCGGATACAGCCCGGGTTGATCCCTGCTTCCAGGACCACTCCGACAACCATTTTCTTAAGCTGGAAAACTCCCACATCTGAAAAGAGCTGTAATGAAGGGCTCTTGGAAGCATGGATGGACCCAGGCTGTATTTGGGTGGCAAATTTGGCAGTGATAGGATTTCTACCCTCTTTTTAAAATAATCACATGAGGCAAGTTGGGCAGATATTTTTTAGAGGTAGTAGACTATTTAGCCAATCTCTGTGATGATTGGGGATAACTTTTAGGAAGGTCCCACTTTGTCCCTCTTCCTATCTATATGCTAGCTCTGCAATCAATGCCCCCATCCCAGAGGCAGACAGTATGGCTCTTTAGAGCTTGGATTACAGTTCCCATAGACCTATAATCCTTAACCTTGGCTTTGGTGATTAGGGTTGATGACAGCTGTAGTCCAAGAATATCTGAACAATGCCACATTTTCCTTCTCCTACCCTATATCTTCTGAGACCATCTGCCAGTCAAACTCTTATGACTAGGTGACATTATTACGAACACTAAGCATCTTTAAAAACCAGCATGGTGTAGTGGTTCGAGCATTGGACTATGACTCTGGACATCAGGGTTTAAATCTCTGTTCGGCCGTGGAAACCTACTGGGTGACTTTGGGCATGTCATACACCCTCAGCCTCAGAGAAAGGCAAGGACAAAGCCCCTCTGAACAAATTCTGCCAAGAAAGTGACAGGGTCACCTGAAAGGTGCCATAAATCAGAAACAACGTGAAGGCATTCAACAATAACAATAACAATAAGCATATTTAAGGAGGTTGGTTTCTTCTGTCCTTGATTATGTTCAGGGAATAGAGCCATGTTGAATTATGAAAAAGTTGCCCTTCTCCGCTTTAGAGTTAGGATCTCTGTCAACATCCATTTGTAATTGCTTGATACAGAGAAGCAGCAACAAAAAGGTAAACCATGGAGGATAACAGGGATGAATTACTCTTGATCTACCATAGTGCATTCATCCGTCCATCCATCTGATAGTTTATAAGCCACAATTCAGGTGGCAGACAAAATTTCATTGAAAAGTAAATGATCATAGAACATAACAATATAGTTAAGACAGCAATGTACAAATGGAAGAAAAGCAACAGAATAACCCCAGCAGTTAATAAAAAGCAGGATGGAGTTATTTATTTATTCTATGTGAGCAGTTTAAGTTTTTTCATTATCCACGCCAACAAATGCTGACACCAAAGTAAGAAAAACATTATACATTAAATCAGAACAAAATATTTTGAACCAGATATTTTGAACAAGATATATATATTGTATGTATGTATGGCTGGCACAAAGGTATTAGGTGGAAAAATGGTTGCACTGATTTGTAGTTTGGTTTTATATGTCTGCTCCTAAGTAAATCACACTGCACCCAGAGGAGTTTACCTGAAAAGGATTGCAGGTGAAATTATAACCCCTTTTCTTCTCTTTTTAGAAGCCCAGTGCTTCTCAGGGGATGATGTGTATCTGTGTGTGAGCAGTTTTTTTTCAAAAGTTCAGGGAGTTAGAGTGTAAGGCCAGAAACAATGGCAAAACATTAAGAGAAGAGCTGGTACTTGTGAGGCACCTGAGTGTGATTTACTTTTGATCCGCAGGAATGTGCCCTTGCCTAATCAACCTGCTGTTAAGAATATGAAATATAGTAATTATTGTCCTAGTGTGTATTAAATGCACTGAAAATATTACCAGGATTGCTTGACAAATCCATTGTAATGCATATAAATGACTTAGGAGAGCACCAGAATCTTTACTTAAAACAAAAGGGAGGGGGAAATCTATAAGGTATTGTTATCTAATATACAGTGATCCATAAAAGAAAGCCATTAGCTCTGGAATTAAAGAAGAAGATGGTGTTTATTAAGTAAAGAAATACAACAATATTACTTTTAAGTGCAATGTATTCATTTCCACCATTAAGGATTCCAATGTGAAATGTAATAAAGAGTCTCTAAATAAGGAATAAGAGAGAGCCAGCATGGGTGCAATAAACTTTTCACAATGGGTTCATAAGATTATACTAATTAAAGATAATCTCATTTGAACTGTTTTTACATTCTAGGGGAAAAATAATTTGATGTCATTCTATTGGAAAAGTCACGGGTACAAAGGCTCTGGGGTAATGCTCAACCCCCCCCCCCCAACTCACATTATGTGTAATATTAAAAATTAGGGCTGATCTATGAGACGGTCTTAGATCTAGTCATCTCCCCTCCACAGATCCACCACATATTCCGTTAAGCCTCCATAATTATCTTCCCTTATCTGTGACAAGCACAGGCTAATCAGTCTCTTAGGGAGTTTCCTGCAAATCATTGGGAAATGCGGTGTACACTTCACATTTCTTATCAAGCTATTTTGTACTTGGCGTCACATAGGAACTGACAAAAGTTCATTATCATTACTGTCTAGATGGGAATTATTCCAAATTAAGAAAAAGCCATGAAAAAAAATATGTTTTTTTTAACTGAGAGTGTGGAGGGGGGGAAGATTGACAATCTTGAAATGTAGCTGAGGAGGTCATAGTTAAGAATAAAAGCAATCTATGGTCTTAGCTGACTTTAATCCCATATTAAAAGATTAGAAAAAACATCTGAAGAAATCAGAGATAGTCTAATTGAGGGTCTCGCCTTTAATCCTGCAAGTATGCTCCCTCCTGGATATGAAGATCTGTCAGTATGGAATCTTGGATATTCTCCAAGGAAAAAGAAACCAGAAGGAATGGACATACAACATATTCTCTTGTATTGGGGAGAAGGGGAGGCAGAGAAGCGGGAGACAGAGGGAAGGTTGATGGTATGAAAACATATGGTACTATACTATATAAAAAGAAAAGGGAAAGAGGCCAGGAAAACCTAACTGGATGATTTTTTAAAAAAACAAACCATTGTTTCATTGTAACTGCAATCCTTTGCTTTCCCAACATGTTAATAAAAATTCAAAGGAATTGACTTTCCATTTAATGATAACATCAATCCTTTGCATGCAAAAGTTCTTTCTGCACATATATGATAAGTGTTTGAGGTAGGGAGTAAGGAAGGATCACCACTCCCATGCTATAATGCTTTTAGTTTTCATTATACACATTAAAAAAACAATGACGAGAGGCAATAAAACAAAACTGGAAGCTGCCACCTTGGCAGTTCAAGTGGTATCAAAGTGCTATAACTGTGTAGTATGAAAGATACTAGTGATGGGTACAAATCTGGACGACTTTGAAAAATGACTGGATAATTTCATGGAGGGTAAGGCTATCAATGGCTACTAGAAATGTTAAGTATATATTTTTTTCTAGTGTCATAGTCAATATATCTTTCTGTACCAGTTGCTAGGGAACATGAGATGGAGAGTACAGTTGCACTTCCATTTTGCTTGTGGATTTCTCTGAAAAATAATTGGGAACCAAATGGTAGACCAAGAAGTCCATCATTCAAGTCCAGCACAGGTTTTCTTGTTGTTTTGTACCTTCAAGTAGTTTCCAGTTTATAGCAATGCTAAGGTAAACCTATCAAGGAGTTTTCTTGGCAAGATTTCTTCAGAGGAGGTTCTCCTTCCTCTGAGGCTGAAATAGTATGACTTGCCAAAGGATTCCCAGTGGATTTTCATTGCAGAGTGGGGATTTGAATCTTTTTAATTATGGATCCAATCTACTGTGATTTTAAGGGGGAAATTCCTAACCTCCTGGAGTTGCTGTTTGGGTGTGCATGTGTGTGTTTGTATGTGTGTAAAACAAACAAACAAACAAGAAATTCGAGAACATTAAGTGGAATCCTATTTTCGACCAGTGACAAAAGTGAAACAGGCAAACAAAGCAGTTTTCATTTACATCTGTGCTTTTAACCCATGAGAAGGAAAATCACATGAAAAAGCTAAAATCTTTTAAAGCTGGGAACCCTTTTAATTGAATAGGATAAATATAAAGGAGAGTTGAATCTGTTGCGCTGAATGACTAGAAAATTACTGAGATTCATGTTTCGAAATTACAGGATGATGTATTGATAATAAATGTTCACTATATGAGCCTAAATGTGTGTTCTCCATTTGCTATTTTACATACAGATATAGTGGAGTATTAAATTACAACACATTTTGAGAGTTTTCTTTTATTTCTGCCATAAATAATCTCAGATATGGAGAAGCCATTCTGAAAACTTTAATAGGCAATTTCATATTTTATTAAGAGAGTATTACATGTGTCTCCTAACTGGGCTCTAGTTGAGGCACAGCAAAATCATTTTGTAACTTAAGGGCTACTTCACACATGATATTTTTAAACATGCACAGCTAAAAGATTTTATATTTACATGCACAAAGATAATTGGCTGAATCCAGCTGGGGCAGATACCAGAATTCAGAACAGTGGCTAAGTTGGCTGGAGAATTCTGGGCATTGTACCCTAGAAAAGTAACTTTTCCAAGCTGTGATGTATAGACATAGTCCATAGAAGTCAGGTATGAAGCTGTGCATGCAGGTGCGTCACCAGAAAAGATGGTCTAGTCCAAATTCAGCAGTGGGAGCCACCAGCGTAGACCTTTCAGATCAGACTAGAGTACTGAGGAAAAGAATATAGGAGTTCCGAAATTATCCTGTGGTGTTTAGACACATAGCAACAGTAGTTGCTGAAAATACATATATAATAGCCTTTGGCTCAGATCCCATAAGCTGAACCACATGTGAGCCCCACTGAAGTCACTGAGATGAATTAGCCATAATTAACATAAATTTCCATTAACCGTTGGAGAATCATGTACACTTTCAGAATTTGTTGGACTGCAACTTACAGTATTCTCACCACTGGTTATGCTGGCTAGGAGTGGAGTTGCTGTCCAATAATATCTGGAGGGCCACATGATTGCTGGCCCTGGACTGACAACTAACTTGTGAACTGGTGTGAACACAGACACACACTTTAAGTCCTGTATACATTTAATCCAACTGCTAAGAGTTGGAGTAGGTTCTGGTTGTCTGTCAAAGCATGGAAAAAATTGTGCTGTATTTCCTAAAATTTCCTAGCATGTGCATGGTAAAGGATTCTTGAGCAGTTATCCAAAGAGATAATCTTGCCAGACTCTACTGCACTCTGCCTTTACATGTGTTGGTAAGTGTAGAATACTGGAAATGGCTGTTAGTACAGTAGGCCCTTGGTATCCACTGGGGGTTGGTTTCAGGACCCACTGTGGTTCCATGGATTTTAAAGTCCTATTAAATACAATGGCATAGTAAAATACTATCCCTTACATAAAATGGCAAAATAGAGGCTTGCTTTTTGGAATTTTTATATTTTAAAAATATTTTCAAGCTAATTATGGTTGAATCTATGGATAAAGAATCTATGGATATGGGGGGCCAATGTGATGGCTGAGATACTGGAAAGATGAAATAGGAGCTGTATTCTTAAACCCAGGCAACAAACTAAATCCTGCATTTCACATCACCTTAGTTCATTGTAGGTACCATTTGAGATGGAGAACTAGTGTGGTGTAGTGTTCTGAGTGTTGGACTACAACTATGGAGATCAGATTTGATTCCCCGTTTGGCCATGGAAACCCACTGGGTGACCTTGGGTGAGTCAGACACTCTCAGTCCTAGAAAACTCAGTGATAGGTTCACCTTTGAGTTATCATACATTAGAACTAACTTGAAGTCATACAACAACAACAACAACAACAACAACAACCCATCTGAGATAACAGAAGGTGCACCCCACAGCCACTTAAAAGCTTCCACATGCAAACAATGCAAAGATATTTTATTTTATGTATGTCATGAGCTAGAATATGCTACTTTGATGGACTATAATTCTTGCAGTTGCTTGCCATTGGCCATGCAAGCTGAGCCTGAGGTCAGCTGAGCTCCAAATATCTGGAGGGCAAAATATTCAGCACAGTTGAATGAGAATCTCAGAGGCACTATATCTCTGTACCTGAATTGGGTAGCGGGAAGACATAAATGGGAGGGTTCTGTTGTCCATGTATTCTGCTGGTGAGCTTCTCAGAGGCATCTGGTTGATTTTTGTGGGAACAAAATCTCAACCTGGGAAGCTTCTGGTCTGATCAACTTGGAAAGATTTGGCTCTACTAACTACTGTATGTTAGTAGACGCTTGGGAGATTTAGGAGTTGGGGGCATTGCACTGCAGTGGTTCTAATCCTATCTCTCATGCAGATTCCAGATGGTGATGCTTGGGGACAGTTGTTCTGCCAAGAGGGAGCTTAATTCTGGTTTGTTCAAGGCGCTATCCTGTCCCCAATGCTATTTAATATTTACATGAAGCCACTGGATGAGATAATATGGAGACATGGGGCAGGGTGTTATCAGTATGCTGATGACACCCAAATATACTTCTCCATGTCTCAGACTGCTGCAGTGACTAAGGATGGCATCTCTCCTCTAAATTAATGTCTTAAGGTGGTAATGGACTGGATGAGGAAAAACTGACTAAAACTGAATCCAGATAAAACAGAGGTACTTGCTATAGGGAATCCTAATGCGGGTATGGTGATATGTTCACCAGTCCTTGATGGGGTTACACTTCTCCTAAAGGACTATGTCCACAGCTTGGGGGTGCTCCTGGATTTGTCACTCCAGTTGTCAGCTCAGATAGACACAACGACCCGGAGTGCCTGTTATTAGCCTTGGCTATGCTAGCTGCGCCCCTACCTGGAGCCAGGAGACCTAGAAACAGTGGTACATGCACTGATAACCTCTCGATTGGACTTCTGTAATGCACTCTACATGGGGCTACTTTTGTACTAAGTTCAGAAACGTCAATTAATTCAAAACATGGCAGCCAGACTGATCGCTGGAAAATCTAGAGGTGACCACATAACACCAATCTTGAAATCTCTCCACTGGCTGCCAATTAGTTTCTGGGCACAGTACAAGCTGTTGGTAATAACCTTTAAAGCCCTATATGGCTTAGGCCCAGCTTACTTGCGGGAGCACCTCCTTCCATATAATCTGCCCCGCACACTCAGGTCCTCTGGGAGTAACTTATTGCAGCCAAGGAAGACAAGGCTTGCTGCGGTTACCCAGAGGACCTTCTCATCCGCCGCTCCTAAATTGTGGAATGACCTGCTGGAGGAGTTACATCATATTATGATCCTTGACACCTTTAAGAAGGCTATTAAGATGGATCTCCTTTGGCAGGCCTGCCCTGACTGATTGACTGACCACCCCATGACACAGATGTGACTGCCTGGCTCACCCTATGATGTCTCATTGTAATTATGTTTAAATTAGTTTAATTTAATTTAAATGTATTTTAAGATGCTATATTGGTTTTAACTGGGGTAAGGGAATTGTGCTATAAAATTGCTGTTTTATAGCTGTTATTATTGTTTTTATGACTGTTACCTGCCTTGATCCTTCAGGGAGAGGCGAGCTATAAATAAAAAGATTATTATTATTATTACTATTATTAATATGTGTATTGTTGTAACTTTGGGCTTCAGCTACACTAGGGACATAGCCTGAATGTCACTGACAAATTAGGTATGTTCCATGTTACTAAATATCACATACATACATACATACATGTACCTTCCAACCAGTACATTTTAGACAAAAGAGCTTCCATTATTTGCCTGCATGTCAAGTATTTTAATAGTTACTGTAACCAGTTTTCTCACAAAAGTGCCTACCAGTGTTTGTTGAAACTCAATAGTATTTTGTCTAGCAAATCAAACAGGTTATTAAAACTGCTAACTTCAATATGGAATGCTAACTGTAATCCCTAAATTATGTGTTGATGAATAGGACTAAATGTGTAGATAAGGTGGAAATTGTTCTGTTCCCTCAACAAGTTTGCTGTGCATTGTAGAGAGCACAAAATGATGAAAGATGTCCAGGGGTCCCGGATGTTCATGGCATGTTTAGTCTAATATTTATTACTATAAATCTTAGTTGATGCTTGGAAATGACTGGCTTTGATATTGCCACAATAGCATAACTCATAGCAGTATTTCTCAGACTAAACTGTGAAGTTATCAGCCTTTGTTGTTTTCATGGATCTAGGAACAGTTTGGGGTTAAAATTTACCTGTGTGTATTGGAACAGCATTAGGACTGCTGAAAGGTTGGGAGTGAGCCTTTGAAGCCTCAGGCAGATGGTGAAAACATGAGTACAATCCAACCAGAGTAGTACTATGGGGTGTCAAGGAACAGAGCAAGGATGTGAAATTACAAATGAAATTCTGGATTCCACTCAACATTACACCATCAGATTTTTACTTGTGAAATGGATTTCCTCTGGAGCAGGCTTTGGGGTGCAGGGATGAGGGGAAATATGGCCCAACAACCTGAACTGGAACCCTATACTGCCTAAGTAATTTGAACAATGAATGGCTGTCCAGACTATCTAGATCAGGGGTAGGCAACTTTTTTGAGCCGGGGGCCGGGTTGCTGTCCCTCAGACAACTGGGGGGCCGAAGCCAAAAAATAAATAATTAAATATTTTTAAAAAAATTTAAATAAATAAATAAACCGGGACAAATGTAGGACAACATTTTCAAATGGTGGACACTTTTTTTTAAAAAAGTGGAGGACACACAAAATTTTTTTGAAGATTTTTTTTAAAATGTTAATATAAATGCATGTTTCTGAGGCGTCTATAGACAATTGTCCCCCTTGCCCCTGCGCGCAAGAGGCCAAAGGCCCCGGCGGCAATTGGCAGCAGGACCGGGCTGGGGCCGGTCCCAAGGCCTCGCTGGGCCACATCCGGCCCGCGGGCCGCAGGTTGCCTACCCCTGATCTAGATAGAGTACCATTTTGATTTCTCCTTTAGTTTCAAAACCAGAAGTAGGCATCTGATCACTTCCAGTTGTGTCCCCTCCCTTTTTTGTTGTTGCAATTTTGGCAGTCTGTGTACTCTTCATGGAGTGCCCTTGGACCACCACAGTCCCCCATCCCTGTGTTATAAGTCTTGTTAAGATAAACATGTAATTTTGTGATACTCTCAGTGTGAAACTCTTAAATTAGCTGCTATATTAAATGAAAATGTTTAGCTTTCCCATGCCTTTAAGCTGAAGTCATAAATGAGTGATATATTTAAATTAAAGCTTTTAGTTAAACAGCTCATATTGTCCAGCCCTCAAGGATCTCCTGATTCTCTAGGCACAAGTCTTGGAAACCTTCTCCATAATTCCAAAATCTAATATCTGCCAGCCTCAAGCGATTCTAGTTTCCAGACATATTTTGCTAAGTATACCCACCAAAAGCACACGTTGGATGAATCTGAGTTTTGAAACATATCACATGTTCAGTCCTTTCAATATTTTGCAGACCTCTCCAGCTTTGAAATGAGATTTCAGATAAAAGCATTCCTAGTTGGTTGCTTATTTTTCACACAGCCTTATGCTATCAAGTCACTTGGCAGATCATAATAAATAACAGTATTTAGCATCTATATGGCTCTCAGTTCAAATGATCAAAACATTCCCTGTTTTGTGTGGGTTTTTCGAGCTATATGGCCGTGTTCTGGAAGAATTTATTCCTGACATTTCAGCTGCATCTCTGGCTGGCATCTTCAGAGAAATGCTGGGTCTCACTCCCTACCTTATGTTGGGGAGGAACCAAAGCCAGAAATGGTCCAAACAGTTTTGGTTTTGTTTGCTTGTTTGTCCTTCCTTCCTTCCTTCCTTCCTTCCTTCCTTCCTTCCTTCCTTCCTTCCTTCCTTCCTTCCTTTTTCTTAACAACAACAACAACAAAAAACCTTTTGGACAAAACAGTGTGCAAGGGAGTACTACTCCAGACTCACAAAAAGGGCTGAGAGGTGGATGCAGTCTGCAGGCATCAGACTTCTCACTACCACCACCCCCTTAAGCCAACCTCATACAGTATGGAATCTACAAACACCATTGTTAATGGTGGCCTAAATTATTATTATTATTATTATTATTATTATTATTATTATTATTATTATTATTATTATTAAGCTTTATTTATATAGCGCTGTAAATTTACACAGTGCTGTACATACAATCAATTAAAAGAGATAAAAGCATCCTAACTAGCATCAGTCCACTCAGTTTATTGTTGAACATTGAATCAACACTGATGTGAATCCTGCTGATTCGATGAGTCTACTTTAGATGGGACAAGCAATAGTAATCAGGCTATGTCTTTTCCTTTTAAGATGTCCTTCACAGTAGGCCCACAGTGTCTGGCCTGGCTTTGGACCCTAGTGTGGGGATAACAGGGCTTCATCCCCCCCCCAATCTGGATTGGAAATCTGGATCTTCTCTGAAGATGTCAGCCAGAGATGCAGGCGAAATCTCAGGAATAAATTCTTCCAGAACATGGCCACAAAGCCCCCCCAAAAAAACCCACAAGAAACTATTATGCTGGCTGTGAGAGCTTTCAACTTCACAATTTCAAAGTGTTATCTTAGCCATTATTTTTATATCTCTTTATGGCAGGTTCATGTTTTTTCAATAAATTTTGTATAAACACACACAGATATATATATATATATATATATATATATATATATATATATATATGTCCCACTGATTTCAAATGCTTTGCTCTAAGCAGGACTCTGTCTATAGCCAGGATCTATTAATGTAAAGGTCTTTCTACTTTAAAGTCAGAGTGGTGCAGTGGTTTGTGTGTCGACCTATAACTCTGAAGACCAGGGTTCAAATCCCAGTTTAGCCATGGAATCACATTGGGTGATGTTGGGCAAGTCACAATCTCTCACCCTCAGAGGATGTCATAGGCAAACCCCTATGAATACATCCTTCCAGCAAAACCCAGTGATAGGTTCACCTTAGGGTCGCTATAAGTTAGAAATGACTTGAAGGCATCCATCATAATCAACAACAACAATTCTCCACTTTATATACATTATACTTTACCAAGTATTTCCTCCCATCTCTCAGTTTACCATAGACTACTAATTTCATTTCTCTCTCTCTCATAAGCAAATCTGTAATTAGGAAGTGCCTAGGGGGCCAAATCAGGCATTGCTTTACAAATATTGTCCATACTCCAAAGTAAACTCAGGGGGGTTGATCTAGATGGCAAGCCTAGCAGGAGAGATAGGGGAACTTTAACATTCTCTCTCTCCAATAGCCGAATCCAAATTTGCCCCCCCCCCCCCAGCCAGGAATACATATCATAAAACAGTAATACATTAATTTAAAAGGATTACAGTTTTGCAATATATATTTTTGATCCAGGTTTCCAATCCAGGCGTAAAGGGGGGGGGGGGGTAGAGTTATCCCCACACTAGGGTCCAAAGCCAGGCCAGGCACTGTGAGCCTACTGTGAAGGACATCTTAAAAAGTAAAAGACATAGCCTGAATACTATTGTTAGTCCCAAATAAAGTAGACTCATTGAATCAGTAGGATTCACATTAGTGCTGATTCAATGATCAGCAATAAACTGAGTGGGCTAATGCTTGTTAGGATAATTCAGGCCAAAGTTAGCAATGGCATTTTATAGATTCCATACTGTATGAGGTTTGGTTAAGGGGGTGGTGGTAGTGAGAAGTCTGATGCCTGCAGACTGCATCTACCTCTCAGGCCTTTTTGTGGGTCTTGAGTAGTACTCCCTTCAAGCCCCCTATGTCAGGAAAAAGTACTTTAATTATGACTCTTTCTTCCCCTGGAAGCCTTAAGGAGTTGTGTTGCTGTCTTAAAACAGGGTACATACTCCTGGCACATTGTTTTGTCCAAAAAGGTTTTTTTTAAAAAAGAAATAAGAAACAAGGAAGGAAGGAAGGAAGGAAGACAAAAACAAAGCTGTTTGGGCCACTTCTGATTTTGGTTCCCCCCCCCTCCCAAAAGTAGGTAGGTAGACCCAGCATGATCCATGGTGGCCCTGGGGACCTAAAGTTGCTCCCTGGACCTTTGGAATTTGCCCACCTCTGGCTTCTGGCTATCTGATTAGTTTATGGCCAAGGATTTCTTGATCCAGAACTCACATTCTTCGTTATGATGTTGTACTAGAAATGTGATACATAATTTTAAAAGACAACAACAGCAACAACATTCATCCAGCATTGAACCAGTGGTTGGCCCAAGGTTCTTCAAGATCAAACAAAGAAGATGAGGGAGAATGTCCAACCAATTTCAGTTTGTGCATTAATCAGTGAAATTCATGTAGTCAATATGAACAGGAATCTCTGTGTTTGCCTGTTTCCCTCCACCTGTCTATCTTAAAAACAACACAAAGTTGTTGATATTTTAAACTACAATCTGGAATTAGTTGCTAGTCTTCTGAGATCATGCAGGTACTATCTTACACAATACTCCACTTTATGAAAATAATAGGGAGAAGCCATTTGACTTGCCTCCCTCCCCCCTCTAGATAATTGATCGTCCATGTGTGTGAAACTCATCTGTGTATTCTGTTGAAGATCTTTGGCTATTGACTTTTGTACTCTTCTAGGAATCTGAGAAAAGCACAATCCTTAGGGAAAGGCCAGACTGACAAGTTGGAAAGGTGGGTATCTATAATTATGTCAAAGTTTAAGGTTCTCTCCAAGGTCATGGACATAGTATGATTTACTCATCTCAACCATGCCCACAGTTCCAAAAGGATATGCCCCTTTTGTTTTATTTATCAAGCTCTTTATGCGTATTCAATACCTGCAAATCTTTGCCTTCATTATGACTCTATTACTGGCGTCTAATTTTCCTATTTATTGTCTTTCCCCAATAAAATAAAGCTCCCATAAAAGGGGGGGGCATTGTCTCAAACCATATACATGATTTTGTAAGCACATGCAGTTTTGTTTTATTCATTGAGACTTAGAGGCTATGGACACATTAAACCTGAACACAAATCTTTACAAAGGCTACAAGGAAGAAAAGAGAAGACAACTATTGGTTTACTAGAAATTCTAGTCTTGTCTACTCTGCCTATAAGTCCAGGACCAGTCTGGAGCATTATGTTCTGGAACCAGGTCCACATTGGCCCCATGCACTGGATTACATCCAATATTGTGGCACAGTATTTTTTGCATAGGCCAGCCAGGCTGATACATGTTGGCATGGCTGGCCTGTCTCCTGTCCCCAGAGCTGTTACTACTGCGTCCATACCTGCAGAAACCCTATGGACAACCCACCCGGCACACTGCTGCTTCTCCTGAGGGTGGGCTCACCCATGTGACCAACACAAAGAGAGGCTGAAGGGACCCCCCGGATCACATGGCTGGGACCTCAGGAAATTCCAACCCAGGGACAGGCTATTCCCTTTTCCTGTGCTACTCAGTGTGCGTAAGTGGAATAGTGCGATACCTGGTATGTGGACAGCTGGCTCTGCCCAATTTTGGCCCAATCCAGCTGTTTGCACACCAAAAAAACAAAACAAAACAAAAATGCAAAACCTTTGCTTCCCAGAGTTTTCCTCGACTTTGCCAACTCCATGTCAAAATCAGGTTAATGGGTAAAGCCTGCAGTATTTTACTGAAAGTTGCTCTGTGTTATATGAACAGGCAGCACCAGTCTCAGGGTGAGTATGGGTTTTTTTTTTTTTGCCTATGCAGCAGCCTTTCATCAGGGCCTGAGCTGGTTAGTTTTGAAGCAAATCTGAAGAAATTCCATGTCAATTTTACTTCAGTGGCAAATGGGTTGGATGACACCTTTATTGGACTACTAAAATATAATTACTCCAGAGTAAGTCCTTCAGAAATTTTAATCAGACTGGCATTACAAATGTGGAATAGGTGTGGATGGGAGAACAGAAACAGAATCCAAGTGGAAAAAATGTCCTGGGCAGATGTTAAACTCTTATGATTGGTAGTTAGATTGGCTTCCCAAAATACATTCTTCAAGTCTACAGTGCCCATCTTAAGCTTCAAGTGTAGCAGGAACATGTTTCACCTACCTGTGTCCATTTTTATAGACAAAGTGCTGCCAGTTATTCTATGAAGTATCCGTTATCTTTAGTTGAAGTATTTGGCCTTTATGTTAGCTTGGGGCTGAATTACCAAATATCATGGGAATCTCCATATCAGAGAAGCTGTTGATTGCTTTTTTAGGTAAACAAGGTTAAAAAAACAATTGAAGAGAAATTATGAATATTACTTGGTATTACTTTCATTGGTTTAGAGTGGAAGGTCCTTCCAAGGTTTCAAGAATGGATATACTGTAGTTGGAAGTGTGTGAATGGACAACTGAAAAGTGTTGTGACTGAAAGAATATGGGATGACATGAAAGAAGTAGTATTAGCTTTGAGACTAACTGAAAGAAATAAGTTAATAGCATGAGCTTTCAGTGATTCTGACTTTGGTATTTAATGACAAATTATTACAGTTCCTCAACTGTAATGGAACTATACTCAGGAAGTTTCTTATATACCGTATGTTCCGGTGTATAAGACGACTGGGCATATAAGACGACTCCCAACATTTCCAGTTAAAATATAGAATTTGGGATATACTTGCTGTATAAGACTACTCCTCTTCCAAAGCACACCAAATAAAAATTTAAAAAACATCAGCTTTGATTTCAATATAGTAATTTTAATTCAAATGCTTATGACATGCAGATACTTAGCAGGAAAACTTGTTGTATACAAAGCCTGCTTGGATTGGTCAGCTCTCCCTGCCTGCCCAGCCCTCCCTGTCTCCAAGACTATCAGAGCGGTAGCACAAACACAGCTCTTTTTTTATACCCTGGGCGTCCCGGATGCCTGCACCTTGTTCTGCCCGTCACATGTGGTGACTGCAGATTCTCCAGTCCAGCTTGGAAGTTTCAGCACCTGCCCTATAAGATGACACCCGGCGTATAAGACGACCCCTGAGTTTTGAGAAGATTTGCCTGGGTTAAAAAGTAGTCTTATACGCCAGAAAATACAGTAATTTCTGAGACTCATTTTTATGCTGTTTCAAATCTTCAAAAACTTGGATAAAGGAGTCTATGGGGGGATATAGAGAGGCGGCTCCATGGTGGTCATTTTTGCCCTTCATCGGCACCATGCCAGCCCCATAGCATGGCACCGATGCGTACCCTAAAAAGAAGCCACCTAGAGTGGCTTCTTTTTAGGAGTGCCATAATGGTGTTCCCATGTATTGATGTCACCACTTTTGGTGAGTGCTGTTTGAGCGTGTGGATGCCCGTGCATCACCGTGTGGGCGGGGCACTGGCAAGATGGCGTATGGGCTCCGCTAGAAGCTCTGGGTGCGTATGGACGTCCAGCCTTCTGGAGCCCTTAAATCAGCCCCAGGACGGAGCTTTTGGTCGTCTGTATCGGGCCTATGTGAACTAAATAGTCCCTAGCTCAATCTCACCCAATGACAATTGGAAACTTTTCATTCAAGAGATATTTACATCAGAGCTAGGTGACTGAGCAGAAAGAAAAGTGGTTAAGATGCCAATTCTGATGATCGGAAGATCAGCAGGTTGGCAGTTCGAGGCCTGAGTGCCATGTGATGGGGTAAACTCTCATCACTAGTCCTAGCTTCTGCCAAGCTAGCAGTTCGAAAGTATGCAAATGCAAGTAGACATAGGTACCACTTTGGTGGGAAGGTAACAGTGTTTGGTGCAGAACCACACAACCACCAGAGCAGTCCTCAGACAATGCTGGCTCTTCGGCTTAGTAACAGAGATGAGCACTGCCTCCCTACATTCATGTCAAGTGACTATCTTTACCTTTGCTTGGGCGAATGAGCAGAGGGAGCATGAGGTTTGGCAGGCTTTGGAAAGTCAGTGCAAACAAACTTTGCTGGTTTGGACACATTTTGGGCAGAGTGGAGGCAAAAATTTGCTGAAAAACCAGCCTGATTTTTTAAACAAATTATTTTGGAGGACTTCTTGGGAAATTCTGGAGCTCGGCTTGGGGTGGGGCACACACAGCTTGTGTGCTGCACTTTGTCCACCCCAGTTTTCATTATGGGGCTAATAATGGAGGCCAACCTTACAGAACTGTTGTGAATATGGCTGATATGTTGAGGTATTTGTGACTTTGTAGACATTTTCTTGGTCTCTGTGGCTTAAAAACTTATTTGTATGTTGTGGTTTGGTGAAAATATTACAGCTATTTATCAGTATCAGTTTGCAGCTATCTCAGCCTCTCAGCTTTTGGCACCAGTGAAAGTACATCATAGTAAAACTACAGAGCCGAAAAGGCAAGTTTTAACTGGGAAAGAAAATCAAAGCTAAAGTGGGTTTCTGGAAAAGCTGTATCTCCTTCTTTGACAGCTTTGGTTTTAAAATGGAAGTGACAACACAGCCCAAGTCATTATCCCTGTCATCTCAAAGCAAAGAGCTCCTGCTCTCCCTTAGAGTCAGATTGTTCTTCTTTCACACATACACAAGCACAGACAGAGCACACATACTGTTTACAGTTCCTACTAATTTTCTGTTTGTTGTATTGCCAGCAACGAAAATGCCCAACAATTAGCTGATCCCTGTTAAAATGTGGGTTTGGGGAGGGGGAAGGTTGAGAGAAGGGGTGGTGCACAAAAGGAGAGGCTGTGTACAGGTGAGGACTAAGCAGAAAATGTTGTAGCAATTTGCTGAACATGGAGGCTTATTGAGGATGCGGTCCTGAATAATACACGCTAGCTTTGCTCTTCCTTCCTTTAGTCTGTGCAGAAGAGAAGTTATGAATCATTCATGGTCTCCCAGCTGAGAAGGGCTTCAAAGGGGATGATTCTGATTGGGTGTCCTGTGTGAATTGCCAGGCTGCAGAATCCCCTATACCCCTAGCACTGGAGGGTTGAGGAAGCACTTTCATCTGGGCCTCCAAAGTGTTTAGGGTCACAGTTCACCAGGAGATAACGATGCAGATGTACATTCGGAATTAGCTGCCGAGATACCTGTGTAGTGCGGTGTGGAAAAAGTGAGCCAGTGAGATCCCAAGTGGCTGCTGAGAATCAATTACTGTATTCTGAATACAAGGTTGGCTGCAGGGGATAAACAGATGTCAGAGAATTTTTCCCTAATAAGACCCCAGTAATAGAAGAGCACTGTCAGCTTCATTTTGCATTAAAAAAACAAAAACACAAACCCACCTCATTTCCAATTTACATGACCAATTTTTATTAGGCCTCTAAACAAAGCTGTTTTATAAAACTCTTATGTCTAATTATAATGAACATTGCAATCTTCATCACAACAAGATCATTTAGTGTAAATGTGTGTGTGTCTACACACACACGTGTGTGTATGAATGGAATTTAGGTTTTGCAATTAGAAACATACAATTATAATGCTAAAGTTCCTGCTTTAATAAAATATTTTCAACTGTGTACGAAAAAAGAATTTGCAAATCCCTTATCCTCCCATAGTACTGAATATCAAATCAATGACATTTGAGGTCATTGTAAACTTTTCTTCATAATAATAATAATAATAATAATAATAATAATAATAACAATAACTTTAACTTGAGTTATAATTCTTCCATAGTGCCATTTTCCATAGGTGTTTTATCTTGATACTATAAGACTTGATTCAGTTGTACAGTTCACAACATCCTCCTGGTCATCTCAACTAGAGTAGAAACATGGAATTCATGGGATATACATTTGTGATAACTCACATTCAACAATTGATTTAATATTTTATATATGCTCTGTGTTATATTATTATGGTAGCTTCACTTGTAGAGCTTTTCCCCAATTCATCTACTGCTTTAACTTCGGGGTAAGGAGGGGAGATTTGTAAGAAGAAAACTGGTGGTTGTTCTCCATTCCTTCTCCTTCAGTGGTTGCAGTGCTTTGTCGGTCATTGTTGAAATTTATTTGGAGGCTCTTTCAGAGTACATACCAACACAATTGTGTGACTGTGAATAACCACATCATCTTTATGTTTTAATGCCTGCATTCCTTCATTGCTGCACAAGTACATGTAAACAACAATAACAACCACAACCTGAAACAACAGTGCCACCTCTTATTTTACCCTAAATGGAAAGTATTTGCAATGTGCTTGCCTTGCAAATATAAGTGACAGAGGATGTGACATTTCAAAATTCCTTCTACTTCTCTTGTAATTACATATTTTATTTTTATTTGTTTTATTTATTTTAAGGATTTATATCCTGCCTTCCTCCCATAATGGGATTCTTGAAATAAATAAATAAAAATATTCATACATTGTCATGTGTCACTTCATTACATTATAAGCACAACAGGGGCCTTTTCAGAATGCAGAATCACAGTATAGCACTATGATTCTACTTTACCTGCCATGATCACATCCTATAGAATACTGGGATTTGTAATTTGGGAAGGCACTAGAGCTCTCTTGCTGAGAATTCTGAATGCCCTTCCCAAAACTGCAAATTCCAGGATTCTGTAAGATGGAACCATGGCTTTTCAAGTGGAGTGTAGACTTATCCAAAGCCATCACAGCTCTCAAATACTGTTGGCTTTATCAGGAAGTTATCAGCTCCAGGAAGCTGTTGACAGCTGTGATTGCTTCTCCCCCACCCCACCTTCACAGAGTGTGGGGCTGCTGCATGCACATTTGCCTTGTGCTTTGGGAGAAAGTGGGGGACAAGCCCACCACTTGGCTACCAACCATCACCCAAAGCTAACTACTATGTCAGCAGGGAAGCTGTTGGTTGCCACTGTCTCTGCAAGAAGGAGGCAAGAGAGAAGCAGAATCATGCCCATTCACTCCTGCCTAACAAGTGGAATTGCTGTGGAAGGGATCTACCACACCAAGGCAGTCATGGAGTAGCAGTGAGATTGAGAGCCCATTGATGGATTTTGCCCATCAATGAAAATGTACAAAACAGTAACAAATGGAATGAAAGGTAGCAACAAGACAGACATATAGGACATCATGTGCTAAATATTGGCCAAATACATGTTTATCCTGTAAAAATTCTGTTTTTTAGCCTCGCATGGTAAAGTCCATAGTTTAAAATGCTCCCACATTCTATTAATTCACAGTGAATTTCCAAATATATGATCCAGGTCAAGGAATGAACAGCCATTTTATGGCCAGTAAGTGGGAGCTTGGGTCACGTCTCCTATCTAGAAAGCACGCTTATCTCCAGCTACCAGTTTTCCCAGGACTGCAGCACTGAAGGGACACATACTTTGTTAGTAAGAGCTGCTGCCTTGTATGTGCATATGTGAGAACCTGGGTATATTTTTGTGTACTATTACTCATTGCTTGTAATATGGGTGGGAATTAAGTGATCCTCCAGATGTTGATAGCAAGCATAGCCAATGGCCTGGGAGTTGAAGTCAAACAACATTTGGCAGGTTACATGATTCTTACCTGTCAGAGAATTATATTAACAAAAGTGTGTGCGTTTATATGTCTACTATAACTCCTACTACTTATTTATTGTGACACCTCAATATTTCAAACCTGGTATAGATATTAATGGGACTTTAGGGATGTGCACTTAATTGATTTAAATAATATTTATTAATAAAATTTTTAATATTTTTAATAAAGACATTAATTAATTTTAATACGTTTAAATTTTATATAGCCTGCAATACCAGCTACAGTCACTAGACAGAAGACCTAATTAGTAGTGAGGAAGCTGCAGTTCATCCTGGTATATCATTTTTTCCAGAGGGCTTCTAGGCAGCTCTACTTGAGCCAAAGGCATGATTAGGCGAACAACATGTTCTGTGCTATGGCTGCTTTCCCCTGCAGGGTACCAGAACTCTTCAAAACATATAAGAAAAAGAGACTGAGCATCTGATCCTGTAAGGGGATGGTGCAGTTCTGAGTGAGTGGCTGAGATAAGGGAAAGGGTGAATAAGCACTGGGCTGGAATGAGAGTAAGACCAGCAAAAAAGAAAAAGAGTGGAATGTGAAGGAGAAAAGAGAAAACAGAAAGTGGAAAAAAGAAAAAAAAACTGGGGTGGCAGGGAGAAGGATTAGCCTATATAAAAAAAAAATAGAAAACTCAAGTCAGAATCCTGTTGGAGCATTACTCCTGGTTACAATAGTGGTAGTACTTATTAGATATTGTATAAGGAGATATCCATTACCAGTTCAGACAAGTAGTTTCTCATTTGTTTGCATTAGATCAGTTCTGCCCCTCACAGTCTGGAACCAACACCAGAACATTGCAGCTGCTGCTCCACCAGCACTGAACAGGATCTTGGCCTTACTCTGAGGCCAGAAAAAACATGAATAGATAATAGTATCTGGGCAAGTGACACAATGTAGATAACTCTGTGAGTACACATTTCTGGGGATGACGTAAGAGTAGGTGCGAAAATATAAAGCAAACTCTTTCCACTTTCACAAATGACTGTAGGATATATGAATAACAGTGTCATGTCAGTTCATACTAAGTCAGTAACAAACTGTTTGCTTCCACAGAAGAAAGGCTTAATGGAAATTTGGAAATTTTAGCAAGATCAAGAAAATGTCTCATGTTCATTTTTAGTAACAGAGTTTAAATGCACGCCACAGGGAATAAAATATGTTAGTTTAATTATCAACAACAGGCCTAAGGACCCACTCGTATTAAATTAAGATTAGGATAAAATCAAAATAAATATAGACACAAGGCTGTGGTAACCAGTTAAAATAAATCTCTCTTGGGTGGCAGCACTTCTTTTACTTGCATATTGGATTATACAAATAAAGTACAGACAGGCATTCTTATTTTAAAAATTTGTATAATTTACACTTATCTGCAGAGTACCTATCTAAGATGTGGTATGTACACCTATTGGAAATAAATCACATTGAGTCCTGTAGGATATATTACACATAGAGGATCAGCATCCACTGTTGCAATCCTAAATATTAGGGCAAGTTTTCAGTTGGCTCAATCAGGAAAAAGAATCAGATCTAAGAACAGAGATGAAAAGGTTCATTCTGCCTTCATAATTATAGATGCAGTAGTATGACACATGTTTATATACTTTTGTGTTAGGATCTACACAATAATCCTAAAGGCTCTTGTTAACTCAGTATGGTGTTGTTAACTCTTAAACTGTAAGCTGCTTTGGGAAGACTGCAGTCTTGAAAGATAGCTAAGAAATCCAGACAGCTAAGTAATTCCTTAGGTGAGGAATGGGGAAACCTATTGATCTGCAGATGTTGTTGGACTGTAGCTTCCATAAGGTCTAGCCAATGCCAGGGGATAACTGGAGGTGGAGTACAATAATATCTGAAGGGCTACACATTTCTCACTCCTCACATTAGATAAATATATAGATGCACAGTTGAGGAACAGTCCTTGGAGGGTAATAGTTAAAAGTATGAGTCCAAGAATGGGATGAGAACTTCTCTTCTACCTTTCTGACACTTTATTCTAAGAACTCACATATGTGTGTGTGTGTTGTGTGCCTTCAAGTCATTTCTGACTTATGGTGACCGTAAGGTGAACCTGTCACAAAGACTCCTTGGCATGTTTCTTCAGAGGGGGTTTGTCATTGCCATCCTCTGAGGCTGAAAGAGTGTGACCTGAACAAGGTCACACGGTGGGTATTCATAGTTGAGCAGGGACTCGAACCCTGGTCTCCGGAGTCTTAGTCCAACATTAAAACTACTACACCATACTTGCTCTAAGAATTGACATAGCCTCCTTCAAACAAGATTGCTTCTCTTTTAAAATAATAAAACTCATTTATAATGTAGTCCTTGATATGAACTAATTAAAATCAATTGTGTTAGCAAGTTTCTAACAAAAGGCCTAACTTTATTAAATTTATTTTAACTTAATTAATTGACTTAAGTTGGACATTCAGCATTAGCTTAATCCAGAGTTAAATTATTAATGACATTATTAATTGATTAAATGAGAGACAAGCAAATTTTATATTTGCAGTTAAATGCTAGTTCTTTCATAAATGCAAATAAATAGGAATCTTTTTTTATGATTTATAGTACAACAGTATAGTTACTTGCATTGTTAAAAGATTAGAAAAGAATAAGATCACTTTAAACAGATCTTGTCTTTTACATACTGGTACATCTCCTGTGTTCTATGCTGAGTACCACAGAGATTCTTCCTCTGTCCCAGCAACTAAATTTTGAAGCACTTATCCCTGGGACTTTTGCTGGGATCAATGTGAAAAACAATAAGCTACAGAAAGTGGTATGGGGATGCAGTGACTTAGTGGTTAAGGCACTGTTTCTGATGATTGGAAGATCGGAAGGTTGGCAGTTCAAGGCCCGGGTGCTGCATGATGGAGTGAGCTCCTGTCACTAGTCCAAGCTTCTGCCAACCTAGCAGATCAAAAGCATGCAAATACAAGTAGATACACCAGTACCATTTCAGTGGGAAGGTAACAGCGTTCAATGCAGTCATGCCAGCCACGTAATCACCTGAGCAGTCCTTGGACAACGCTGACTCTTTGGCTTAGTAACAGAGGTGAACACTGCCTCCTTACAGTCGGTTACAACTAGACATTCATGTCAAGGGTCTACCTTTACCTTTACAGAAAGGGGGAAGTTGAAAAGATGAGATTATAGGAAGAAAAGAAAAGGAAGGAAATGGGTTTGGGAGGGATGGATAAGAAATAGGGTTTTCAAAAGTGCGTGTAGCTGTTTCCTTCTCAAACACAAGACTGGAACAAAGTACAGTGAGCCCGTGCCATACACAGGCTTCACTTCCGTGACTTTCAGCTTAGTCTGTGTGCTTTAAGTACCACACAGGGTTGTTGTGAATTGGCAGGGAAAGCCCTGATTAATCCTCTGTCATCCCACTTTTTGGCCACTTTTAAAATGTCCCAGTTTTCTCTCTCCCATTTCACTTTCCCACTGACCTCATCTTACTTCCTTGCTGACAACTGAGTTGAAAGTGCAAAAGCGTTGCACTGAGTTAACTCAGCAGTGGATAGAGAAGAGAGAGGGTTTGGAATCTTGCTCTTTCCGTGGACATAGGCAAAAGCAAACTGCTGCAGCTTCTCCTAATTGGTGTGTCTTCCTCCTTATAATTGCTGCCATATTGCCACACTCTGATGTTGTTTCACCACACATCCTGGTTTTCAAAATAAGAGCCAGTGGTTAAAGTTCAATACTTCGGTATGCAGTACTTTTTTTAAAATTAAAATACATTTTTAAAAAATTGTAGTTTTTAAAGCAGATTTTCCAGCATGGGCTTCACAAGGCTTGGACCTTGGCATTTTCCTTGGACTTGCTGTTGTTGCCAGCCCAGTGTATGTGTGGTGTGTGTGTGTTGTGTGTGTGTGTGTGTGTGTGAAGCTGATCACACTCTGCAACTGGCTCAGTGCCAACTCTCAGTAGCCCTATTTGCCCTCAATATGCAGTGGGGGATCCACCCAGGAGGCAGGGAGCCTATCCAAACCCATCAACATGCTTCTTATGTTCAATCTATTAGTGGCTCTAAAGATGGAAAGACCATTCGCTTTAATCAATAGTGTAATGCCAGAACTCGTCAGTTCTTCTCTCATTCTTTTTCAATATGATGCAAGTAAATGTGTACAACTAAAATACATTGGTATGCGGGGGGGGGGGGGAGTGCACAAGCACATTCTAGTTAAAGAACAAACCTATTTATATTCCTGAAAGGATGGGGAGGTAATGCAGCTGACATTAAATTGGACAGGATGAAAATGCTGGTGAAATTCAAGAATGCAACAAAATGAAACTGACTTTTGTCCAGATCTTTGTTACAAAATAGTTGGAACTAGATTAGCACCATTGACTTTCTTGATAGGTGATTTACAGTGCAGCATCAGGTTATACATACATTAAACTTTGTGGACTTATTCTAGTTCAGCCTACCAAGGATGGTGCTGTAAAGGCTGTGTAGAATATGCATGGAATAAAACTTCTGTCCTCCCTCCTAACCTTGTATAGTTGGAAGGCTCCATAGCCACAGATTCTGTATCCACAGATTCAACCATCTACAGCTTAAAATACTCCTCCTCCCCCCTAAAAACCCAGAATTCAAAAGCAAACATTGGCTTTCCCATTTTATACAAGGACATCATTCTACTATGCTATTGTATATCATGGAATTTGAAACATCCCTTGATTTTGGTATCCATGGGAGGCCCTGGAACAAATCCCAGCAGATACCAAGGGTCTACTGCAATACAGGGTGGACCTCGGGATACGAAATACCCAGGTACGAAATTTTCGGGATACGAAAAAATCCCATAGGGAACATTGTTCCGGGTACGAAAAAACTTGGTGCTGCGGGTTCGCACGGAATCGCGGCGTTCCCCATAGCGCCTATGGAATTCGGCTTCGAAGGCTTTTCGGGTTCGACGGTGCCACGGAACGAATTAATTTTCGTAACCCACGGCACCACTGTACTTGTTGCATAATTGTACTTCATTGATTCTCCTCCTCTAAAAACCCTTTTAGGATTTCATTCTTAACATCTAAAGACCTGAAGAAGAGAGATGTGAATTGAAGAACTTTAGGCAGCTAGAGTCTCACATGTCTCACTTTGGATTTCTAATCTGAAGATGAAGGAGTTATCGATGTGCGATTCTGTTTGGGAGTAAGTTCCACTCCTTTAAAGTTTGTAGTGATACTTAAAGCGATTAACCAGCCACTGATGTGACAGAAACCAGTCTCCACTCGCTCTGAGTACCAGTTAGTGTGTCCGCGCTGTGCCAGAGGCCCCTTGTGAATCTCTCTATGATCTTCCAAAAAGACATCTGTTGACCAAAACAGGAAGCAGGTTAGTGATTAGTTTTGCCTTTGGTCTAATCCAGGAGGGTCTGTTATGTCCTGAGGCATACACTTAATATTAAGTCTTAAAAGTGATTATTTTTTTAAAAGTGATAGCCATCTTCAAGGATTCCGAGATTCTATTGTGACCTTCCAAAAACTTGGAAGGGAGAAGTACAATTAAAAATGATCACTATATGCAGAAACCTTGTAGAAGGGATTAATGTGTTTAATTAGTCATTTATAAAACTAAACTCCTATTCAACGGATTACCATCAGAACTGGGCAAATTGAACTATTATGTTTATGTTTAACTGTTATATATATTAAGGTAAATCCTGTACCAGAACTCTTATCAGAATGAAGCTGGAAAATGCTATGCTGATTTACTCAACTCTCCATCACACCCACAACACACACACACACACTAACAGTCATCCTTTCCCTTGGTGAAAGATCCGTTCTGGACTCCCCCGCGTAAGGGGAAAATTGCATCTGCTCATGCCCCATTGAAAATATTGGGTGTGTGTATGTGGCGTGTTGTGGCGTGTGCACCCAGGTGTGCGTGCCATCACTAGCTTCCCACCGCT
>NC_056524.1:114937035-114942962 GCF_019175285.1 Sceloporus undulatus
ACCAACAAGGATGACTTGGTTAATGAAGTGCAAGTGGTGGGATCCTTAGGTGGAAGTGACCATGTTCTCCTGGAGTTTGTTATACAATGGAAAGGAGAAGCCAGGCATAGTCAGACACGCATTCTAGACTTCAGGAGAGCTGATTTCAGTAAACTTAGAGAAATACTGGGGGTGATCCCATGGTCAGGAATACTAAAAGAGAAGGGAGTTCAAGATGGATGGGAGTTTCTCAAAAGGGAGCTACTGAAGGCACAAATTAAAACAGTTCCAGTGAGAAAGAAAAATGGGAGGTGTCTCAAGAACCCAGGGTGGATGTCTAAGGAACTTTCAGCTCAGCTAAATTTTAAACGGAACATGTATAAGAAATGGAAGAATGGGGAAATCACCAAAGAGGAATTCAAACAAATAGCTAGCAAGTGTAGAGATAAGGTCAGAAAAGCTAAAGCACAGAATGAACTCAGGCTTGCTAGAGAGGTTATCCCACTTTTCTCCAGGCATGGGACCCAAAGTTTACTCTGAGGGCAGAACAGTTCTTGAAACCCTGTCTTTAACTAGCTATGGACATTTCAACCTATCATATCTTTTCTTCTCTACTGGAAGCTCTGTGTCATCTTTGGCTGTTTTGACTACCTTTCTTGATTGCTTCTTGGGTATCCTATATCCTGAAACTCAGGAAATGATCTTGGACAGTTTCTGACTTCACCTCTCACCTATTCCTTGTCTGTACTACACTATGGGTTTTAACCGTGGACCAACCTGACCCTGCTTTTTGACTACACCTTCACAGCAGTATGTTCCATGCTGTCAGTTGACCTGAATTCTGGACTCTCACCTGCTATCTTTAACCCCTCCTCAGTTCATACCCTGAGAGAAATAGGAGAGAATGGACGAGAGTGGTGCATACACCTAAAGCCCGAGGAAGAAGTTTCTAATACAGTGGGCCCTTGGCATCTGCTGAGATTTGGTTCCAGGACCACCACCATCCCATGGATACTGTGGATGGTCATGTCCCATTATGTACAATGGCATAGTAAAATGGGGACCCTTGTATAAAATGGCAAAATTCAAGATTTGCTTTTTGGAATACCCCCCCACACAAACACACACACTCAAGAATCTGTGGATACAGAAAGCCAAATGTAGAATTTTTTTTAAAAAAAGTTATTTCAGACAAAATTAAGTATCTCTTTGCTGACTTCCCAAACAGTTTAGAAAGCACATGTATGCCAGTGATGGTTCGTGTGACCCTTGAGTGAGAAATCATGAAGAACCATTTTTTAAAATGTATATGTCTCATCGGATTCTACCGAGTTATTTGGATGTGAACTCCTCATCCTGTGACCTCACATAACTTTCTGAACAATGCAGTTCACCCAAGAGTCTAATAGCAAAAACTACATTTCCTTTCACAGTACAAGTGGAAACAGGTCAAAAGGGTGGGGGGAGTAGGGTGTAAATAACTTGCAATGTTCAGTGGCTTTTGACATTGATATTCCAAAGATGTAATCTTTCTGCCTAGTGATTGCTTTTCAGTGATTTTTATAGCTGTGTTGAAATCCCTTAGAGAGAACAGTGATATGACAAAAGCCAGTTCACCATATCTTAGCACTATCCTCTTTGGTTTCAAGCAAGGCTTCCAAAGGATAAACAATTTTCAAATATCATGACATGGCTCCACTGCTTTTGGCCCCTTGTAATTTTTTTCCTACTCCAAAGAGAGAGATGAAGTGCAGAAAAGACTGATAACATCCTCCAATTTCAAGATAACAGACATAAAACTATAATGGTCAAAGACAAGACAACACTTGCAAGTTTGGTATTTATTTATCTTTTCACCTCAGACCACTTCCTTATTCTGGGCATGCTCTTTGTGAACTAAAAATGCCAACTCAGCGCAAAGCACACTGGAATTGTACAAGTCCCTACTGAAAAGCTAATACAAAAGCCTTCTAGGACAAACTTTGAAGATTATTTTCTTATACAGAGAAGCAACAGCAAACTATTAAAGCTTATGGCCAATATGAGCACTACCCAGAATCCTCCTAGTTTTACAATCCAAAATACCAGGGAGGCAATCCCATGTTACTACTTCCTATAACATTTTCCATTATGCTTCTGTCCCTCAGTATACAAAAGTTGTTACTGAAGGAAGCTATCAGATTCATTGTCTCTCTGAAGCTACAGATGATGGGTAGATGGGACCATCTACCTAATGCTCATTGCCTGCCTACCCCCCAGGAATAGCAATAGCAATAGCAAGTACGTTTCAAGCTAACTGCCCCCAACAATCTGAGTACTCATTTTAGTGACTTCGGAAGGATGCAAGCCTGAGTCAAGCTTGAGCCCTTTGCTGGTATTGAACTCGCAACCTTATAGTTTGTGAGAGAGGGCTGCAGTACAGGCATTTAACCACTGCACCACCAGGGCACTTAAGGAAGGTACATAAAGAAAAACCATAATACACAACTTGCTCCTCATTGTTCACGACTACTGTAAAGTATGAAACAGGACTTGTGCATTTGATCTTCAACAAGGTCTAATAGCTTTGAAAGATTTCAAGCATTTCATGATTTCAAGCATTATTTCATCTTATTGTGTACTTATAAAAATGTTGTAATTGACAAATTCAGGTCTCCTTCCTTCCTTCCTTCCTTCCTTCCTTCCTTCCTTCCTTCCTTCCTTCCTTCCACAAAGTAAGTGTCTAACGAGAATGTATGAAAGTCAAGGAAGCAAGATTCAGCAGTTGTCTAACTTCTCTTAATACAGTACCTACATTTTACCATAACATAAAGAAATCTGGTCTGAGAGCCAAGGTTAAGTTTCCAGAATGGAATCTGTCTTCCATTCTCTGGAGATGAGCTGGTCATGTAGACAAAGGGATACTCACTGGACATCCCTCTCCCTTACTGTCTCAGCATTCTAAGGAAGTGCTGGCTTTGCCTAAAAGATTAAAGTTTGACCCTACTGTGTCTGCACAAAAGAATCAGGATGGTCACTGATAAGAAACTTCTGCTCCCTTATATCTGTGCCCTCAAACCAAGCTGCTTTGTCCCTCATTCTGAGGCACCCAGGCATGCATGCATAATTTTCTGCTTTTCTATTTTTCTGCTTTTCTGCAAATAAAATTGTGAATCCTTTTCAAGCAACACTCAGCTCTGAAGTCAGTTTCTCTGCCTCCAAGCTGTCCCCTTCTTGAGAGTATGAAGTGACTGGTCATCTGCACATATTAGATGTACCAATGATCTAATCTGTGCTGCAAAAATAATGTAGTTTAACACCACTTTAACTGCCATGGCTCAATGCTATGGAATTCTTGGATTAGTAGTTTTATGAGATATTTACCCTTCTCTTTCAGAGAGCTCTGATGATACAACAAACTACATATCCCAAGATTCCATAGAATGGAGCAATGGCAGTTAAAGTCATGTAAAACTGCATTAATTCTGCACTGCAGATTAGACCAATGACTAAGATTCTTCTGAATTTTGGGAGTAAGGACTTTTCTACTCCTAACTGCTAATTAGATCGATCTTTTTGCACATGTGTGATTGCAGGTGACTAATGCCAGGTCTAATTACCACTAACAAAAATGTTGACCGCTTCTTCAATAAATAAATAAATAACAGTTGCTGTTGTTATCAGAAAAGAAGACTTGGGAATGCCATGTGTGGGTCCAACCACAGGTAACTATATTTCAGTTCCTTCCAGAAAGTTGTCACAATCGGCATTTCCATTATATAAGCAAATATGATTCTAACTGCTGACATTCACTCCAATATAATTAAGAATATTATATATGCATATGAGAGAGTTCTAATGGAGTTACTTTCCTTATCAGTTTATCAGTTCAGTTTGCTTTTCCTATATCTGTTCTATCAAAATACAGTGTAAAATGTTTTACATTTCCATGTTGCTTCACAATGTACCTGTGGGATGTTTATGCTACATTTCCCAAGGGGTTTGGCATCCAAGGAGACACCTTCCTTATTACTGCTAGAAAAAAGTTGCATATGTAAGAAGCAACAACATCTGAGATGTATGAGTAGTTCAGTCTGGGGAACAATATCTCAATGCTGTTACAACTGAGATGGAGAAACCCAACTTCTTTGGCAAGTCTATGTGTCATATGGACCAACCATCAGAGAGTACCTGAATTTTGCTATTGACTACCCACCTCCTTAGAAAACGCTTTTAAAATGCAGGTTTGGAAACAGTCTGTACCATCCACACCAAGTATAGCAAAGCATGCCCTTCTGAGTACAGAGCTTTGAAAAGGTTCTTTCAATTCCCAGCCTGCATTAACCAGCATGGCCTTTGCAACTGCAAATAACAATGATTTCAGTGATAAAAATGGTATGATTTCATGTGTTTGCCATAGTATTCTACAGAACTGATTGTTGTCAAATTGAGATTTTAAAGCATATTATGGATTTGGGGGTGCAAGGGGAAATAAATTCAGGTCTGTAGCTGATGGAAAAAACAAACAATTCAGAGGGAAACTGTTGTTCCATTCAAAAAAAGGCATCAAAAATAACATTGAGGTTTGCTAATTAACAATAGATTAATTTTCTCTGTGGAGGGAGAAAATTATTATTATTATTATTATTATTATTATTATTATTATCATTATTATCACCTTTATTGTTAAGCTTTATTTATAAAGTGCTGTAAATTTACACAGTGCTACACATACAATCAATTAAAAATGAATAAAATAAAATAAATCTGCCAGTGGCATACATTCTAGCTAAAACAATTAGAAATTAATACATATTAATACATATAAAATTCAAAACCATAAAATATAGCAAACAAACAGGTTAAAATAAGCCTATGACAACAATCACGTAATGTCCCTAAACAGAATTGTATTCAACTCAGCTTTAAAGGTGGTTAAAGTGGTGATAAACCATGCTTATGCAGAAAGGAGGTTCCATGAGTGGGGAGGCAGCAAGTTAAAAGGAACAGATTCTATCTGGAGAAGTGAAAATCCTAGGCTGGGACAACAGTCCTTTATTACCAGATCAGAGGGCGCAAGTGGAAAGGTAAGGAGAAACTAGCTCTAACAAGTAAAGAGGGGCCAGATCATGAAAAGCTTTAAAAGACACCAACAGAAATTTATAATGAATATGGAAAAGGAGGGGGAGCCAATGGAGGGATGACAGTAATGGAGAAATGTGATTGAAGCGGTGAGCAGACATAATGATTTGTGTAGCTGAATGCTGATCCGAAATTAAAGGATGGAGGTAAGAAAGAGGAAGCCCCACCAGAAGGAGGTTACAATAATCCAGTTGTGCGACCACTAAGATGTAGACCAGATTCTTGGCAGTGAATGTTGAAAGAAATGGTCTGATTTTTGCGATATTACAGAGAGAAAAATCTGCAAGTCTTGGCTGTAGCCTGAGTCTGGGGAATATATGACAAAGAAGAATAAAAAATGAAACCAAGGCAGGATACAGACGGGCAAAAAGGGGTGTGTTCATGACGTCATGAAGGTATAGCCTTCAGACGGCCCTTACCTGAATGCCGCCATGAACACGCCCCCCGCACGCCCCAAGCGGGAAGAAGCAGCATTAAAAAGGTGCCGCTTTTCCCCGCTTCTTTTCTATATAGGCAAATATATAGCAAAACCGGCAAAAGAAAAAAAAAGCCCCGTTTTTGGCCGCCCGTGAGGAAGCTGCCTCTCTCTTTGCAGCGTCCTGCGAGGCGGCGGTATGGAAACTGCAGGTCAGAAACGGCCCCAGGTGTCTTCACTGCCCCCCATGTGGAAGCCCCATACACCTTAGCCACGCCCCCGGGGCGGGCGGTCTGGAGGGTCCATATTCAGCAGAATACACCTCCAAGACGTCTTCCCCTGCCTGTCTGTATCCCGCCCAAGATTGCGGGCTTCCTGCACAGGTTGAATACAGATATCATCAACTAAACAG
>NC_056524.1:114945962-114948462 GCF_019175285.1 Sceloporus undulatus
TGCGGGCTTCCTGCACAGGTTGAATACAGATATCATCAACTAAACAGAAAAGGGATAGTTCACAATAGGCTTCAGTGGAAAGACAAGTAGCTCAGTCTTGGACATGTTGAGCTTCAGACTCCAGTGCCTCATCCAATCAGAGACAGCCATAACACAAGATGAAACAGGACGTTAGCTGGACAGAGAAGAAGGGTTGGGAAAAGGTTTTTTCAGAACTTGAGAGACTAGATCATGTTTAAAAGCGGAGGGAAAAGAACCAGTAACGAAAGAAAGATTAAAGATGTAGAGAAGCGAGGACAGAAAGGAAGGGGTAACAGAAATTAGGAGACGAGAAGGAATTGGATCAAGAGAATAAGTTGCAGGTTTGGACGAGTTCAGCAATGTAGATAGTTCATCAAGAGAAACAAGAGGAAATGCAAAAATAAAAGATTTAATAGAAGGTGGTTGAAGATTAGTAGTAAATGAAGAGTCAGGAGAACAAATAGTAGAAATCCTGGTGATGAATTAGGTAGCAAAATCATTAGGAGAAAATACTGAAGAGACAGGAGGAGAAGACGCTTTTACCAAAGTGTTGAAAGTGGAGAACAGATGCTGTGATAGTCACTCACTGTTGAAATCTAGGCTGAACCATTTTCCTTGACTAGTTATTTTTCCCTTGTTCAGAGGACCCCTCCAAATGGGGTTATTTTCAAATATGCAACCCCTGCACTCTGAAATGACAGTCCATGAAAACACTTGATTCTAAACACTACAAGCTGAAAAATATATGTTTACTACTATATGGACTGCTTCTCCAACTAATATTATAGAATATTATTAAGGCCAGCAAGAGCTATTAATCATGATGTATAGAAGTTATTAGAGAATATGAAAATCAGTTACTAGAAAATTTGTTGCCTTCATATCCTGATTGTTGGCTTTGTTGTGGTAGAGGTGGTGGTACACCTGTCATGTCCAAGTTATGGCAACCTTAACTTGGGGTTTTGCCTTTGCCTTTGCCTTCCCCTGAGGCTGAAAGAGTGTGACTTACCCAGGGTCACCCAGTAGGTTTCTGTGGCTGAGCAGGGATTCAAACCCTGGTCTCCCTGAGTCCTAATTTAACACTCAAACATCTACACCATGCTGGCTTTCGGTTGTGGGTTATCCACCAGCGTTTGGTTGGAACAAAGAGTTGGATTATCCAGGTCTTTATTTGATCCAAACACAGTTCTTCTCATGTTTTATAATAGAAACAGTGTTACGGTATTGCAACTACTAACAGTAGGAGTAGCAGCAGTAGTATACTAGGAGGAAGAGGTGCAGTGCATCACAATAACAGCAGGGGCCCTAACAGCAGCAATACAATAGAGCTGTATTAGCACTAATTCTCCTACTGCTACTTCAACAGCAACAGCTAAATATTTATTTAGTCTCAGCAGTGAACCATGAGCTGTATTGAACACAGAAGTGGCACACAAGTCCCCAGAGCCATGTTGATTAACGATGAGGGTGTGTGTTTTTTAAGTATGTTGGGAAAATAAGATTAAGGGAGCTGGGAATAACAACAGGCCACACTTAAAACCAACACTTCTCTGTATTGTCTTCATCTCAATGTTGTCAAACACAGCAAATCCCTTTCAGTGATCTCCCATAACAAGACCATCCCTGATGAAGGAAGGGTCTCTGATGAATTTTGTAATTTGCTCTGGGGGTCACTGTCTGATTTAGGCAATGAAAAGCGCTGCCTGTGGAGGAAGGGGGAAGGGACAAGTTTTCACTCTATTTTTGTTCTTTTTAAGACCAAATTTGCAGCCCTTTTTGGGAGGAGCTGCGTACAATCACAGCTCCACAAGCGTCGGGTTGTCAACATTACTAGCCAACATCAGAGCCCAACCCAACCCTTGTTTCCATAGATTATCTCATCTAAATTTTCAAAAGGGATTACAATCCCATTAAAGGGAAAGCGTCTTTGGAGCTAATTAATTTTCAGTGAATTGCTTGCAATGCTAGAGCAAGCCGTTGATTAAATATTAATGCGGGATACCGGGGTCACTTTTTGTTTTGCAACCCTTGAAACCCTGTTAGTATACTGAGATCTCATTCAAGCCTTAGTTTCACAGTGATAGGAAATAAAAGGATAAAGAGAGAGCCCTGGAGCCCTTGCCCATGAAGGAGTTAAATACATGGTGTTTTTATTTTTTAAAAAACATATAATAATAGCCAGTGTTCAGCAACTAGAGTGTAATTCTATTAGCAAATGAATATGCATTTTTTTTAAAAAAACAATTCAAAGGACAAGTTTCACATCACTATTATATATAGCATCCAGGTTTATCTTTCATATGTGCACTCTAGAAAACATCAGTCTGTGCAGCAGAACTCAGAGATCAAGGAAAAGCCCCATACTACCCCCTAGTGATCAAAGTTTGGTGACCTCCAAATAACACAAAACACAATAAGTGGACTTTAGATCACAAGAACAAAAAAAATGCCCAGCAGCAACACAAGTCACTGCTGGCAT
>NC_056524.1:114950042-115102727 GCF_019175285.1 Sceloporus undulatus
AGGTGATTACACGTGCAGCATCAGGTTATACATACATTAAACTTTGTGGACTTATTCTATTGTCAGCCTACCAAGGATGGTGCTGTAAAGGCTGTGTTAGAATATGCATGGAATAAACTTCTGTCCTCCCTCCTAACCTTGTATAGTTAGGAAGGCTCTCCATAGCCACAGATTCTGTATCCACAGATTCAACATCTACAGCTTAACACTTAATACTCTCCTCCCCCCTAAAAAACCCAGATTCCAAAAGCAAACATTGGCTTTCCCATTTTATACAAGGGACATCATTCTACATGCTATTGATCATGGAATTTGAAACATCCATTGATTTTGGTATCCATGGGAGGCCCTGGAACCAAATCCCAGCAGATACCAAGGGTCTACTGCAATACAGTGGTACCTCGGATACGAAATACCCAGGTTAGAAATTTTCGGGATACGAAAAATCCATAGGGAATCATTGTTCCGGGTTACGAAAAAACTTTTGGTGCTTTTCGGCTTTTTCGCACGGAATCGCGGCTTTTCCCCATTAGCGCCTATGGCAATTCGGCTTACGAAGGCTTTTCGGGTTACGAACGGTGCCACGAACGAATTAATTCGTAACCCGAGCACCACTGTACTTGTTTGCATAATTGTACTTCATGATCTCATTCCTCTAAAAACCTTTAGGATTTCATTCTTAACATCTAAAGACCTGAAGAAGAGAGATGTGAAGTGAAGAACTTTAGGCAGCTAGAGTCTCATCACATGTCCACTTTGGATTTCTAACTGAAGATGAAAGGAGTTATCGATGATGCTGATTCTGTTTGGGAGATAAGTTCCACTCCTTTAAAGTTTGTGTGATACTTAAAGCAGATTAACCAGCCTGATGTGACAGAAACAGTCTCCACTGCTCTGAGTACCAGTTATGTGTCCAGCATGTGCCAGAGGCACCCTTGTGAATCTCTCTATGATCTTCCAAAAAGACATCTGTTGACCAAAACAAGGAAGCAGGTTGAGTGATTAGTTTTGCCTTTGGTCTAATCCAGGAGGGTCCTTGTATGTCCTGAGGCATACACTTAAATATTAAGTCTTAAAAGTGATTATTTTTTAAAACTGTGATAGCCATCTTCAAAGGATTCCGAGATCTATATTTTGTGACCTTCCAAAAACTGGGAAGGCAGAAGTACAATTAAAAATGATCACTATATGCAGAAACCTTGTAGAAGGGATTAATGTGTTTAATTAGTCATTTATAAACTAAAACTCTATTCAACTGGATTACCATCAGAACTGGGCAAATTGAACTATTATGTTTATGTTTAACTGTTATATATATTTAAGGTAAATCCTGTACCAGAACTCTTATCAGAATGAAGCTGAAAAATGCTATGCTGATTTACTCAACTCTCCATCACACACAACACACCACACACACACTAACAGTCATCCTTTCCCTTAGGTGAAAGATCCGTTCTGGACTCCCCCGCGTAAGGGGAAAATGCATCTGCTCATGCCCATTGAAAATATGAGGTGTGTGTGTTGTGGCGTGTTGTGGCGTGTGCACCACAGGTGTGCGTGCCTTCACTAGCTTGTCCCCAGCCTTCAGCATAGCTGAAAGTCACGGAGTGAAGCCTGTGTATGGCACCGGGCTCACTACTTTGTTCCAGTCTTGTGTTTGAGAAGGAAACAGCTACACCAGCACTTTTGAAAACCCTATTTCTTATCCATCCCCTCCCAAACCCATTTCCTTCCTTTTCTTTTCTTCCTATAATCTCTTTTCAACTTCCCCCTTTCTGTAAAGGTAAAGGTAGACCCTTGACATGAAGTCTAGTTGTAACCGACTGAAGGAGGCAGTGTTCACCTCTGTTACTAGCCAAAGGTCAGCGTTGTCCAAGGACTGCTCAGGTGTTACTGGCTGGCATGATGCATTGTAACGCTGTACTTCCCCACTGAAATGGTACTGGTGTATCTACTTGTATTTGCATGCTTTTGATCTGCTAGGTTGGCAGAAGCTTGGACTAGTGACAGGAGCCACTCCACATGCAGCACCCGGGCTGAACTGCCAACCTTCCGATCTTCCAATCATCAGAAACAGTGCCTTAACCACTAAGTCACTGCATCCCCATACCACTTCTGTAGCTATTTTGTTTTTCACATTGATCCCAGCAAAAGTCCCAGGGATAAGTGCTTCAAATTTAGTTGCTGGGACAGAGGAAGATCTCTGTGGTACTCAGCATAGAACAGGAGATGTACCAGTATTAAAAGAGATCTGTTTAAAGTGTATCTTATTCTTTTCTAATCTTTAACAATGCAAGTAACTATACTGTTGTACTATAAATCATAAAAAAAGATTCCTATTTATTTGCATTTATGAAAGAACTAGCATTAACTGCAAATATAAAATTTGCTTGTCTCTCATTTAATCAATTAATAATGTCATTAATATTTTAACTCTGGATTAAGCTAATGCTGAATGTCCAATCTAAGTCAATTAATTAAGTTAATAAATTTAATAAAGTTAGGCCTTTTGTTAGAAACTTGCTACACAATTGATTTTAATTAGTTCATATCAAGGACTACATTATAAATGAGTTTTTTATTTATTTAAAAGAGAAGCAATCTTGTTTGAAGGAGGCTATGTCAATTCTTAGAGCAAGTATGGTGTAGTAGTTTTATATGTTGGACAGACTCTGGAGACCAGGGTTCGAGTCCCTGCTCAACTATGAATACCCACCGTGTGACCTTGTTCAGGTCACACTCTTTCACCCTCAGAGGATGGCAATGACAAACCCCCCTGAAGAAACATGCCAAGGAGTCTTTGACAGGTTCACCTTACGGTCACCATAAGTCAGAAATGACTTGAAGGCACACAACACACACACACATATGTGAGTTCTAGAAAAAAGTGTCAGAAAGGTAGAAGAAGTTCCATCCCATTCTTGGACTCATACTTTTAACTATTACCCTCCAAGGACGTTCCTCAACTGTGTATCTATATATTTATCTAATGTGAGGAGTGAGAAATGTGTAGCCCTTCAGATATTATTACTCCACCTCCAGTTATCCCCTGGCAGGCTAGACCTATGGAAGCTACAGTCCACACAACATCTGCAGATCAATAGGTTTCCCCATTCCTCACCTAAGGAATTACTAGCTGTCTGGATTTCTTAGCTATCTTTCAAGACTGCAGTCTCCCAAAGCAGCTTACAGTTTAAGAGTTAACAACACCATACTGAGTTACAAGAGCCTTTAGGATTATTGTGTAGATCCTAACACAAAAGTATATAAACATGTGTCATACTACTGCATCTATAATTATGAAGGCAGAATGAACCTTTTCATCTCTGTTCTAGATCTGATTCTTTTCCTGATTGAGCCAACTGAAAACTTGCCCTAATATTTAGGGATTGCAACTGTGGATGTGCTGACCTCTATGTGTAATATATCCTACAGGACTCAATGCGATTATTTCCAATAGGTGTACATACCACATCTTAGATAGGTACTCTGCAGAAATAATTAAATTACAATTTTTAAAATAAGATGCCTGTCTGTACTTTATTGTTATAATCCATATGCAAGTAAAAGAAGTGCTGCCACCCAGAGGAGATTTATTTAACTGTTACCACAGCCTTGTGTCTATATTATTTTGATTTTATCTATCTTAATTTAATAACAGTGGGTCCTTAGGCCGTTGTTGATAATTAAACTAACATATTTTTATTTCCCTGTGGCGTGCATTAACTCTGTTACTAAAAAGAACATGAGACATTTTCTTGAGCTTGCTAAAATTTCCAATTTCCATTAGAGCCTTCTCTGTGGAGCAAACAGTTTGTTACTGACTTAGTATGAACTGACATGACACTGTTATCATATTCCTACAGTCATTTGTGAAAGTGGAAAGAGTTTGCTTTATATTTTCGCACCACTCTTACGTCATCCCCAGAAATGTGTACTCACGAGTTATCTACATTGTGTCACTTGCCCAGATACTATATCTATCATGTTTTTTCTGGCTCAGAGTAAGGCCAAGATCCTGTTCAGTGCTGGTGGAGCAGCAGCTGCAATGTTCTGGTGTTGGTTCCAGACTGTGAGGGGCAGAAATGGATCATCATCATCATCATCATCATCATCATCATCATCATCATCATCATCATGCCTTATGATCAAAGAGCAGAACATAAACAAATTTAATAAAAAATGGATGATAAAACACAACACTATAAAATGCTAAAATACTAAAATACTATCTTAATATAATAATAATATGATAATAATAAAATTTTATTTGTATACCGCCCTTCTGAAAATCAGGGCGGTGAACAGCATCTAATAACAATACATACATATACATTAAAACAATTCAATAAAAACAATAAAATTAACATGCCGGCCTACAGTGCTGACGAGGGGGGGAGAGAGTTGCTGGTCAGGGGTAGGCTTGTTCGAATAGATGGGTTTTTAGCCCCTTCCTAAATTGGGCTAGGGAGGTGGCTGAGCGGAGCTCGAAGGGCAGCGCGTTCCAGATTAATAACAAACTCCCTATCAGTCACTACCCATCTTAGCCACCTTAGGCACACTCAGCAACTTGGTCTGGTGACTCAAAGAGGAAGGTTTTCAACCCTTTATGACAGCGGGTAAGATCCTCTTCCAGCTGGAGGTGCAAAGAAAGACTGCTCCATAAATGCAGAGCAAGATCCTGAAAGGCTCAGAGCCTTGAAACGCATTGATGAATACACATTGGTGAAAATACCAATAGTCCTTTGCCTGTAGATCTTAAATTCCTAGTTGATACATATCATGCTAGCTGAGCTGCCTGATACTGGGGGAGGATAAAACACTGGGCCAAATGTGGCCTTCTAGATATTGTTGCCCTACAGCTCCCATCACCCATTATCAGCATAACCAACTGGAGTCCAAAACAACTAGAGGACCACATTTGTCCACTCCTGGGTTAGATGTACCAATAACTTCATATGTCCACTGGGATCTGGCTTTGCTTAAACCCCGTCAGGAAAAGTGTCATTTTGAAAACTAGCTTCCACCTCCTGAGACTGCAGATGCTTTGTTGCCAAAGAGCCCACACTTTATGCTTTCCCACATTTCATATATAATTTAGTTTTATTTTTGAGACTGTTCTGTATGATGAATACACAAAGAGATCTCTATAATTTATGCCGCAACTAATTATACACTTTCCAGTCAAGGCTTACACCATACGACACAGGGAAAACAGGACCACTTCCTCAGATAGACACCCCCAAAGAGACTCACAGAAATGTCTTTCCTTCTTCAAACATGAAGCTGGTCCCAACTGTACATTAATTATAGCAATGGAGTCTTCTCCCCTGCAACACCACAACAATATGCAATAACTGCGGCTTACATCCTACTGAGCACACTCTCCCACTGATAATTCTGGTTGCTCTGATATCTGTACTAATTGGTTCAATGATCAATACCATTCGTAGTAGCTTCTAGGAAGAAAATCCCATTGTATGCCAAATATTGAAAGCTTTACCAATAAACAAATCTCACTGATAGCAAAGGTTAGCTGCTATTTTAGATGGCATTACGATGTCAAAATTGCAAATGTGATGTGATAGTTTGTACTTCAATTATTAGAAACAAAGTGGGGCCTAGCCATGTCATCAAGGGACATTTGCCACTTGGATCTCAATCCTATATCCTACAATTGTCCTGATTTGACAAGGACGGTACTGATAAATCCTCTGCCATTCCAGTTTTTTTAATCTTCTATTAAAATATCTCAGTTTCTCTCTCCTTGACCCCTTTGTCATCAGATTACTGCACTTGCTGCAAACTGACTTCAAACTGGGTTTGTGTTCAATTAATTCAATGGGGGAAATGAGAGGAAAGGACAATATCTTGCCCTTCCCAGTAGACTCAGGCAAAAGCAAACTGCTGCATTATTTCTCAGATTGTGTGTTCTTCCTCATCAGTAATGCTTGGCATCTTGATCACATTCCAATGTTGCTTGGCCACAAGTGTTCTGGTTTTCATCTGTAAAAGGTTGCAGGTGTGTGTGTGTGTGTGTGTGTGTTATTGTTGTTTTATAAATCTATTTATTTCAATAGTATTTGCTTCCACTAAATTCTGGTTCATGCCAGTTTAAGCATGGAGGCTGTTTTAGTTGTTCCCTTTTAATTTAAATTGTTAGCTGCTTTGAGTCTGAGTTGTGAGAAATGCAAGATATAAATCAAATCAATCAATCAATCAATAAGGTTGCATATACAAAAATATATGTAAATTTGTGTCAGGGTCAACTACTCTGTTTTAATATACAGTCCTTCCTCGGTATTCACAGTGGATCCATTCTCCCTGTGGATACCACATTTTGCAAATAATCAAGCCTGCCCTCCCTCCTCCCCAGTGCCAGGGCCGCTGCGGCCTGTAGCCCATGCCAGCCACTATGAGGGTTTGCCTTCCCAGTGGTGCTTAGAGCCCGGCATATGCACACCCCACCCCCTCTGCCATAGTCAATGGATGTATTGTGTGCCCATTGGCTGCAGTGGAAGGGGGCGGGGCATGTGCTTGCTGGGCCCCAAGTGCCTCTGGGAAGGTGAGTCCCCATGGTGCCTGGAAGAAGGAGAGAGGGATTGTCCCCTCCTCCCAGCATGGGCTTGCCAACCGCAAATCATTGAAAATGAGTGGCAAATCTGCGGATACCGAGGGACGACTGCACATAGATCCCTTGAGTATGCATCTTATTACCCTTTATATGGGTAGGCTTGATATGACTGGAGTTTATTGAGTTCAGACCACCATTATACATGTTCCACTTACGTAACCAATGCAGTTGTTACAAGTTGTATCAGCAAAAAGAATAGCAAATAGCAAAAAGAAAACAAACATGGTTTCCCCTATACAATAGGGATGAGAACAGTGGCATCACTACGGAGGCTTGGGGAGTTTAGAAGGCACTGGGTGACACCTGAGAGGAGGCATGATCGAAGGGGGGACTTGTAATGTTGCTGCTGGCACCTGCCCTTTCTCTAAGTATGAACTTAACCTATTACCGTGGTCCCCTTTTTTACGCAGGGGATCTGTTCTGGGCCCCCTTGCATAAAAGAAATAGTGCATATGTTTGAGCCCCATTAGAAGTAATGGGGCTAATGCTCGCAGTTGTGTGTCAGTGCACACGCACCATGGGCATACAAGCCATTTTCCTTCCAGTGCGCAGCGCTGCTTCTTCCAACACTGCTTTCAGCGTGTGACTGCTTATGATGTGAGAGCACTGTATATGTGTTTGTATGAGCTAGTGTGGTATAATGGTTTGATTCTTGAACTAGGACAGTCCCTCTAGGAAATCATGGTTCAAATCTCCACTCAAGTCACATACTTGGAGGAAGGTAGTGGCAAACCTTCTCTGAATAAAACTTCTCAAGAAAACATATGGGCCTGAACAGACAGGCCAAAATAAAGCTACTTCGGGTCACTTTGATAGTATGCTGTTGAAGTGATGCATGCGTCTTATGAGTCCTGAAGCTGCACCAAAGCTATGCTGCAGTTCTTAGGGCTGGGGTGTGGCTTTGGCACAGCTTCTGGCCTCTTCAGATGTGTGTGTCATTTAAACAGCATATCGCCAAAGTGACCAGAAGCAGCTTCATTTTGGCCTGTCTGTTTGGGCCCATAGAGTCACCGTTAGTCAGAGATCATTCAAAAATATATTACAGCAACATCAGCACCAAGCTGTGTGACAGAATCAAAGTTATAATGATAGTTTCTTTAAAAAGAAAACATTAATTTTTTTTTAAAGAATAGATAGTTTTGCATAGACTCCCATTTTAAGTGTTTTAGTGAATCTTGGCCATTTCTGTAGCCATTTTTTCAGCCAGGAAAGTAATAATGGTGAATATTCTTTGCATCCCTAGTCCCTCCTTCATTTCATTAGGCTGCTTATTCAAGCTCTGTATGACCTGGGGGCCATTCACACTACATAGTTATTATATCCATCCTGGGGTTTAGTGAAGCTTTCTGGCTGGGAAATCTCAATGCTCCTCCATAAATTTCCAATCTGAAGATTCCATAGGATGGAACCATGGCAGTTCAAGTGGAATGATATCACTACATTTGTCTATGAATGGGCCCATGGCACAGGTATATGAAAATGTGTCAGTCATTGCTTATTTCTACTGAATCACTACACTGCAGAAGATGTAATTATTCCTATAATTAAAAAGTCTAGATTACTGTCAAGGTCTTTCTGTAGCCAAAAAATGATTCATTCGCAAGTAACATGTTTGCTCCTCTGTGACTGATTTTCAATTTATGTCAAATTTACTATCCACTCCAGAAGCATCTTAGGAAGTATACTTAAGTCTATGAAAGCTCATGCTGCCAACTTCTTTCTTTCAGTTAGTCTTAAAAGTGCTACAAAATATCTCTACATACTGATTCTACAGAGTAACATGGCTATATCTTTGAATTGCTCTCCACTGTATACAAAATTCTTGTTGGGTTTGAATAAAATATTGTAGAAACAGGGTCATATAATCTGTATTGTTTGCTGCATGCAAATTATTGATTTCTACTGTAAATTGGTACCAAAAGCATAGCACTTAATGACATTACCAGGGGCTATCTTAATTTTATTCTTGGCAAGATATATTTAGAGGAGGTTGGGCATAGCCTTCCCCTAAGGCTGAGAGAGTATGACTTTCCCAAGATCCCCAATAGGTTTCCATGACTGAGTGGGAATTTTGGAGTTACCCAGTCCTAGTCCACCACTCTAACCACTACACTACACCGGCTCTCCTAGGCACAATACCTGTGAGCCACCTACTCTGGGAGAAAGGTAGCACACAAATAAATAAATAAATAAATAAATAAATGTTGCTGTTGTGTGCCTTCAAGTTATTTCTGACTTATTTCTGACTTATGGCAATTCAAAGGCGAACCTATCATGGGGTTTTCTTGCCAAGAGTTGTTCAGAGAGGAGGTTTGTCACTGCCATCCTCTGAGGCTGAGAGATTGTGACTTGCCTAAGATCATCCAGTGGGTTTACATGGCTGAGCAGGGATTTGAACCTTGGTCTCCACAGTCGTATTCCACTCAACATTCAAACCACTAATGCCCATCTCTAATCTCAGAAATGCTCCTAACATATATAGTCATTGTCCTGAAGAATTTATTATTTGTAAAAGTATAAATACAAAAAATATTTGGTTTTTTTAAAGATCAGGGTGGTATTTTCCCTTTCATTGCAATGTATTTCTTTTCATTAGGTTTTCTGTATTCCTAAAAGGTTTGATAAAGAGAATAATAATAGAAGCAAAGTGTTAATCAATTATCACAAAATGATATTCTCTTGGGAATAACAGTATTGTCTAGTGGAATGCAATGAAAACAATGACATTTGGGTAAATCCCATTACTTCACAATCCACAGTTTGGAAAAAAATTGGGGTTTTTTTGGACTATAGCTCCCAGAATCCCCTAGGCAGCACAAACAGTTTTCTCTTGGCCTGGTATATTTGAGCAAGGTTTCCTGTGCCGTGAGAGCTTGGGGATTTAGTAAGTATTTGCTAAAGTAACTGTAGCATTTAATCAAATGGGGAGGAAAACCCTCCCACCCAAGCCTTGATTAATAAATAATGTGTCTCACTGAAAGTATAGACAAAGGAGATAACAGACAAGGTCCAGTAATATGAGCCTTGTGCTTGCCCTTCTGTGCAAGTACAGTATAAAAACACTGCCTGCTAACTTACAAAGACATCACATTTGAAATATTTTATTTACAACTGTATTGAGAGCCAAGGTTTCCATTCTAAGCACGCAAGCACATGCTCTTCTTTTTACCCTCTTTTTCTCAGGCTTACCCTTTATCTTTGGTATTCCCCTCCAGTTGAAATGTAGCTTTAAAAAACTTCTCTTTTCCTAAAGACATATCTTTTTAATGCTCTTTTCTCTTAGATCCTTATTACACTGGTTTTGAAAATATGAGAAGAGCCTTCCTCAAAGCACATACCACAGCTTTCTGTTTCCAGATATGGTCAGCTGAATGCCTCTGGGAAACTTATAAGGAGGGCATGAATGCAACATACCTTTGGTGATATTTGTTACCAGCTCTGCTAATGAATCAGAGGTATACTTGTTCATTTGGGGATGTGCAGACTTCAGTCTTGTGGAATCTATTTTGTTTTTATTTTTAAAATTATATCCCGAGACCCATCAACTGGAGGCAAATGTTTGCATAGTGACTCAGTGTAGTAAGTGGGAAAGCTATACATTAAGAATAAAAGAAGGGTAAAGGGTACCTCTGAACATATGCTCAGCCCCTGAATTTATTTTCATTAACAGAACTCAGCTCTCAGCCTTTAAATACAAAAATCCACTCCTGGTTATGTCCTCAAGTTTTATTCAGTTCAGCATGTTTAGTTAGTATTATGAAACAGCTGACATTTCTAAGTTCTTGAGAATCTTCTCCAAAAGACCATAGACCCATGGACTATGATCTACCTTTCTGCAAGTCACTGGTTTCTTAAATACCATTGGTTTCTACAGGATTCATTTCTGAGCCTGGAGGCCCAGGTTTTGGCCATGACCAGGAGTGCATTTGCACAGTTAACACTTGTGTGCCAACTGTGCCCATTCTTGGAGAAGTCATATCTGGCCAAAGTAGTACATGTCTTGGTTACATCCCATTTGGCTCACTCTAATGCTGTCTACATGGGGCTGCCTTTGAAAAGTACTACAGCCAGGTTGTTGTAGATTTTCATACCTGGCTGAATTCCTGGTAAAACATCCATGAAACGTCCCTCAAATGTGGAGGAAGCACATGTGTGTGGAAGCCTGGCACAGTTCCTCAATCATCATGCAATCATCGCTCCTCTAGCATCCCTGAACCATCTCAATGGGAGAGGATTTCCTATGAACACAAAGTTTCTGTTCACAGGAAATCCGCTCCCCTGGAATGATTCAGGGATGCTAGACAGAGTGATGATTGCATGATGATTGAGGAAGTGCACCAGGCTTCCATACATGCGGGCTTCCTCCATATTTGAGGTATGTTTCAGGGATGTTTTATCAGCGATTAAGCCAAGTATGAAAATCTTCGTTAACTGGAGCTGGCTACAGGGAGCATGCAATTCCCTTGTTGTGACAGCTCCATTAACTGCCAGCCCATTTGGAGTCACAATTCAACGATTTTGACCTACAAAATCCTATGTGGCTTGAGTTCGGGTTATTTGAAGGACCGTGTCTCCCTTTATGAGCACACTAAAGTGTTAAGATTATCCAGAGAGGCTCTTCTTTCTGTCCCAACAACCTCTCAGGCTTGTTTGGTGAGAACAAAAGAGAGGGCCTTCTTGGTGTCTGCTCCCAAGCTCTGGAACTCCCTCCCTAAAGAGGCTAGGATGGCAGCTCCTTTTGGCAGCAGAAAGACATTCTTGTGGTGTCAGGCCTTTTCAAACTGACAAGGGCTAGGATTTAAATGCTATGTGATTTAAATTTTAAGGTTTGTATTGAGTTTTTAACATGCTACATTTTAATTCATAACTGTTTTAACATTTAAAATTGCTTAATTAGTTTTTAAAATTGTATATTTCTGCATTTTAATGTTTTCATACTGTTTTAATTGTATTGTTTTAAATTTGCTGTTTGCTGCATTGAGTCCTTAAATTGGGAGGAAGATGGAATATAAGTAAAATAAATAAATAAATAAATAAATAAAAGATGGGTCTACTCTAAGTATGACTAAGGGCTGAAATAGACAGCCCTGAAGAGGTGGCTTCAAGTTGCCACTGAGAAAGCAACCACACGTCTAGCCCCAATCCAGGTTTTTGACAGCCCAAAAAGAGATGGCAAAATGCTGCTCTTTTTTGAGCTGGCAAAAGGTATCTTTCTGGTGCTGCTGTGGCTTTGCGGTGCTCCTGTGGCATCTTGGGTGTAAATGCTGTGCCGCCAGAGTGCCACAAAGCCGGTGCATGTGTGGTTGGTTGGGTGATATGTAAATACCATACTCTGATGCTACCCCGTAGCCGGTGCAAAGGAGCGGTCTATTTCACCCCTAAGTCCAGATTCAACCTGATAATAGTACAGAATGAGTGGAGAAGTATTTTTTTCCTGGAAAAGCTCTCCAATGGATGCTCTCCAAATTTTGTGGATGACATCTTCCATAATTCTTGATTATTGGACATGGTGGGACAAACAGAGAATGTAGTCTGAAGCCTGGAGGCAGTGGTGCCCCCACTCCTGCTGCTGAAGTGGGCCCCTGCTACTCTGGTGAAACCATGTGGGGCGCACTTGCTACTCTTGACCCCGCAGTGGGAGGAGGGCCCAAATGGGTATCTTCTGAGGTGTCACCCAGTGTGGTCTGCAACTCCCAAACTCTCCAAGTGATGCCACTGTCTGGAGGCACTGTAGTAGGGGAAACTGGACTGAATTTTGTAAAAGTACACTGCTCTGCTCTGTGGAATATAAACAGCCTGTGTGTGTGTGTGTGTGTGTGTGTGTGTGTGTGTGTGTGTGTAATCATATCCATATCTATATATCTGTATTTCAGTTAAGTACTGCATGTCATTTCTCAACAACAGTATTACCTGCAAGCAACAACAAATTGCTTGCCATCTAAAAAATACCAAAGGTATTTCAAGCCATTCATACTGTTGTGATTTCCTGTCTTTGTGATACAATGCATAATTTTGCTGTTCTTCTGTCATGCTGATAAAAAAAAAGTGCAACAAAACAAAACTCTTTCCTTTTTTGGTATTTGTAAATATCACCTATTCCTGCACATCCCCAAAACAGTCTATTATGCATCAATGTAAGATGGGTGTCAGTTCAACTCCTGAAGCTACCTGTGAATTTTCAGAGGGGCCACATAAGTGCAAAACATCCTGTAGATAAATGCCTAAAAACCATCAGTCGTTTGTGTTTCTTTTATTCCAGTCTCATTAAGAAAATTTGCTGAACTGTTGTGCATATATATAGAAAAAACAGGCAACTTTCATTGCAGTGGAAGGCTGCATTTAGATAGACTAATATTTAGTGGTCCTTCAAAGTACATATTGCAAACCACTGTCTCAGTCTTTATATCAATTAATCTGCCATAACACTGCTCAAAGAATCATAGTGACTGTAGTTTGCTGAGTGTCAACTTTCATCCTCTCCACTAATTCACAAAGTACAGATCCTAAGGTTCTCTAGAAAAATAAAATAAAATAATTTTTTTTTTAGGATAGCTCTTTTTCTATCGCTGGATCCCTATGAGGGTATATCTCAGTTCCACTACATAGAATCCCTGCCCTGGTTTGACCCTGTTCTTGCCACACACTCCTCTTTTAATTTAAACTGAAATCAGTTTAGAAAGCAGCAGCGAAGGAGCATCATATAGCTGCAGCAACATGGCTATGACACCCTTTTGAGGGTGCAAAAAGAAGCCGCTTTTTGTGGCTCTTTTTTGTGCCCTCGAAAGGCCGGATTGGAGCCATGGTGTGAGGTTTCTGTGGCTCCAATCCAGCTAGGAAAGGGGCTATATATACAGCCCCTCTGTCTCTTTCTGTCTAGCAATATAGCAGATGGAAACCCAGAAGGTGCTAGACACTGAGCTAGTGTATTAGACAAGATACCATGCATCCAATAAGCATTTTTATTTTCAAAGCATAAAGAACAGCTGAAGGAGTCAAATTCAGAATAAGATCAGGGGTGAGATGGTAGAGGAGTTCAGTTCTTTGTAAACAGAAGCCCAAGTAGGTGGCTTGGGCTGAGACTTCAGCATTGGAGCTATTATCCAGATGAGGCACCAGAAGTCTCTCTCTCTCTCTCTCTCTCTCTCTCTCACACACACACACACACACATCTGAGAGCTGTGGCATAGTGGTTTGAGCACTGGACTACAGCTCTGGAAACTTGCTCTCAGCCTCAGAGGAAGGCAATGGCAACCTTTCTCTAAACAAATCTTGCCAAGAAAAAGTCAACCTATGATAGGTTGACTTTAGGGTCACCATAAGTCGCAACACACACATACACACACACATGATACTGCTTGACCTCCAAATTTCATTGCCCTTCCCTTTATTAAACTCCTGGATCCCAACATTTATATTTTTCCCCTTCAGCTCTGATAACACCTATGGTGTGTGGGATGGTTGAGAAGCTGTCATGGAATTCAGGATGTAAGCAGAGATTTATCTAGTTCACACATCCATGTTGTTCACCTGATGACTTGTAGGATCAAGTGGTGTCTTAGCATTAAGGAGACCTACTACTTCAGATAGAACCATACCATCACCCGATGCTATCTTGAACACAATCCATTCACACATTCAAGTGCAAGTTCAGAATCTGGAGAGTCACATGTTCTTTTGGGCTTGGGTTAAAAACTTTTAGCTTTATTGTGGCATCAGGATCTATGGAGCAGAGCCCACTTCATCAAGTGTATGGATCACTATATGCAGGAATAGTAGGCATGGATACACAGAGCCATCTGCAAGTGAATTCTAAGTATCTTGTGAAACTGCAAATTCTAGGACTCCGTAAGACCAAGCCATGGCAGTTAAAATGGTATCAAAGTGCTATAATTGTATAGTGGGAAAGAGACCTCACAATGTTATCATACACAGGTTTGTTTGTGACAGCATGAAAACATTGATCTCTTTCCTTGCAAAGTATTTTTTTAAAAATCCTTTGCAGTTTGCATAATGAGCATTACAAGAAGGGAGGCTGGTACAGGTGATGAATATGCTGAATATGCTCAAACCAGGAGACTCCCATGGAGACCCAGATACAAACAAAAGCTAGTCTTCTGTAGTTGAACCCCTGAGGCAGGTTAGGATATAGAAAGTGGTTCTACAGTGAGCCTACAGGAGACTCCTCTCTTCTTTCTCTCCACTACAGCTTGAACTAATTGGGTCAAACTGTCCATAGCACAAACACCAAAGAGAAGAAACAAAACAAAGTCAACCCTTGATCTATCTTCAGGATGTCCCTTTGTCTCCTGTTTTTATCAATCTCTCCTAATCTAGCTTTAAAATTTAAAACTGCATTTAAAAAATCATGCAGCTGAACCACTGTTTCAGAATTTCATAAGACAGGGTTAATGTGTCAGACGGTTGTGGTAGTTGTTATTATAGTTCTCAGTACTTAAGGGTTGTTGTTTTTTTACAACTAATTTATTCCCACCCCAAATGGGTTTTTGGGAAGAAAAAAAACCTAACACATAGCAGAACAATACATTATTTTCCCTTCTCCTCTTTCCCTATTATTATTATTATTATTATTATTATTATTATTATTAGCATGATAGTACTAGAATGCATCAGTACAAAGGCACTTTTGGACTACAAATCTGTAACTATGAAAATTAAAACCAGAGAGGAGTTTTGCCCGTTCACATGGTGCTCAGTTGGTGTCATATTATAAGAATACAGTGCTGATCTTAAAAGTTCAAACCAAACCATATCTCAGTCTAAAAAAAATACTACTGTGCATCTAAAAAAACTGCTATAAAAAGCACCCCAAAAGAATGGAACAAGTGGATGCAGAAATGACAACAATCAGCAAAACCCTAATAATAACAACAATTATTATTATTATTATTATTATTCCGCTTAATCACTCGGAATCCAATTGCATTACAACAATAAAACAAGATACTGTACTTCTGAGCACTTCCTGGTCCTTAATTAGTTTCTAAAAGAAGGAGCATGCCTGGTGGGGCAATGAGAGCAGAGCCTGGACATGAATCATTACAGAAAAGCTAATTACCTGTAATCAATTTCTCTCCCCCCCCCCCCCCCCCGGTAAAGGAACGCATGGCTATGTCACATTGCAATTCTCTCTTAACCAGTGATAACTTTACTTTTGCCATGTAACTGTAACAGTTTAGTTACATTTGTAGTGACAGGCCTCACAGGTGGAGAAGAACTATCAGCTGGTTCAAGTGCTTCCATGTGCTGTTGCTTCATATGGTGCTGTTGTGAGTTTTGAGGTGGACAGGAAACATTCAATATTGTTTTTAATCAGATTTTTTTTAAAAAAAAGTAATAAAGAGGGTGAATTTTTGTTTTCAGACAGACAGGAAAGTATAAATTCATCTAAAATGTAATTTAGCAGTAACCTGGGATTTGGAGGCACCTCACAATGATACCTACAAGGGATTAGCTTTAAGTTATTTTAAAAAGTAACTTTGCAAGTTCTGGTTGATAAACCTCTACTTTCAAATAAAAGTTGTTCCCATCTGAGGAAGAAACAGTAGCCTGAGAAAAGTCTTTTTTGATGGGTGGGTGAGAAAGCAGAAGGAAGGGAGAGGAAAGGATTAAGATGATCTTCCCATGTTGACTTTCCACTGCAGATTGCAAAACTTGGTGGTGGTATTTTATTTAAAAAACAAAGAAGAACACATTGGGGAAGCATTGCAGGCAACTGCACATTGTCAACTGCCCCCCTTGCTTGTGTTGGAGCGATAAAATGATGCAAGGATATAGTGTAATGTGCCCTTGGGAAGGAGTAGGAAAGACATCTAAATAAAAAAAGAAATGAGTTATTGACTCAGAAACAATGACTAAAGACTGCTCAGCATGAGATGGATGTTGGTGAGATCATAAAAATCTCCACATCAGGAAAGCATAGTGGTATTGTATTATTATTATTATTATTTGTTTCTACTTGGAATTTACTCCATGCACTAATTAATTCTGATGCCTGTGACTGCCAGCACTGTTAATTTTCTTCTGATATTTAGAAACTCTCTGAGTAATTTATTTGCTTTATGAATTCAATTAGAGGTTGACGTTTGCACTAAGCTGCACCCCGGGTTACCCGGCAGGAGACTATGGAGTCACATTGGCTCTGTAAGTTGGTGAGAAATTTACCCTAAAGTATTTTATCATCTTCCCCTTCCCTTGTGTCTTTTATGTAGCATTATTTCTCTACTTGATAACAGGAGCTGAGGTGGAGGGAAAGAGCTGGCATTTAAAAGCTTGAGAGACACAAATGACTGCTATTGACAAGCCATGGAGGCAAAGTGAAGAGTCCTTGTGGAGAAGATTTTGGCATGTTGAGTTGAGGTTTATTTTTCTGTCTAAAGGACAGTCTGTACGTTTATTCACAATCAAAGGGATAAAGCCTTTCCCAGGCTGCACTGCTTCAGTTAGGAAGGATTTGAAAGTTCCTCATTTATTTTGCACAAATAAAACTAGCACAGGAGAGAGAGAAAGTCTTTTTAGTCTAGATTAGGGATGAACAAACTTTGCCCTGGGAGCTGTATATACCCAAGGACTTCATGTAGCCCACAGGCTCCTAAGGAGTTTTTCCATACCAAGGCACAGGCTCCTAAGGAGTTTATTCCATTTTGCAGAATCAAACTGGGACACTGATGGCAAAGCAACATCAGAGTGTGATCAAAATGGCAAAAGCTATGAATGAGGAAAGATGCAAAAGCTAGAAAAGTATGCAGCAGTTTGCTTTTGCCTGTATCTACTGAGAAGGACAAGATTTTTCCATCCTTTCCTTGCTGCTGAGTTGAGTGCAAACTATTTAATCTTGCAGCCACACCCCAGGATCATATCCTTTATTCTTCCACTGCTTTGATGTAGCAACCATCAGACTTTGGAACACTCCCTAGAAAGGCCAGGCTGGCCCCATCCTTGCTCGCCTTCCGTCGGCAGGTTAAAACACTTTTGTGCCACCAGGCCTTTACAAACTGTTGAGGTTGGGCTCTCAATGTTGTGTGTTGCCAGCTCTAAAGTGTTTTTAAATGTCTGTATATAGTTCTTTTATTTTTATTGTTTTTAATGCATTTGCATATTTTTGATTGTTTTAACATATGATTGTTTAATTGTATATTTTATACTTTCATTAAACTTTTGTCGTGTTTTTGAATCTGTGGTGTTTTGAAATGTTGCTAGCCACCTTGAGTCCCATTATTGGGAGAAAGGTGGGATATAAATGAGTAATGATAATAATAATAATAATAATAATAATAATAATAAATACATGCTCAGCGGCTGTATGAATTAGCTGGGACTTAACAAGCAGCTGGGAAAGAGGTTTTCAGTTCTTTTGGTCTGAATGGGATGGACGTTTTTTCCCCATCCTTCCCCTTGGTCCCTATCCAGAGCCTCATTTATGCTACGAAATAATCCCTGTCATTCAGACATGCACCGATTGAACTCAGTGAAGTTTTTTTGGGGGGAGGCAGTGGCACTGGAAAGCCCATTTAAGCCATTACATTTGGCACTGGGTCCCTTAACTGTTCTTTTTTAAAGAACCCCAATGACCCACATCTCTGATAATGTGAATGCGCTATCGGATCGATTTGGATCGAGCATCCACTATTCAGGAAATGAAAGTGCTTCCATTTTGATCCAGAATGGTGGTGAATGGGAACTTCAAACTGGGCCTCATTCCCACTTACAAATAAATCAGTTTGCAATCCAAATCGATGGATCGATTTGACAGTGTAGCATGGTTCACACTGCATTTGTGCCAATCGCATTGTCTTGTTGTAAAATAACCCACTTCTCATTCACATTGAACAATGATTTGACTCCAAAGGGACCCTCTTCAGTGGACGATTGTCTGATCACATCATAAAAAAATCAATTCTGATCCGCATTCCGTTCACATTTGCACTGAATCTATTTATTACCTAAGATGCAGAAAAAATGAGTGTCAAAAGGGAGCACGTTAAATGGGTCTAGTGCATGCCCCCCTCTCCAAACCGCTTCAGTGATTTGGCTCAAGTGTGAACAAGGGTCATTTAAACCACTTCACTGGTTTAAAAAATAGTGGGAATGAGGCCCCGGCTTTAAATGCCATGGAGAGATTTGCTGCCTTAAAACATAGTGGGAATGGCGAGTCGATTTTGAATTGATTCACAGCTGTGAATCTCTCAGTGCAAAAAACCTCAGTGTGACTGACCCCCAAAAGTGATTTAAAAAAAGAAAATCTTAACTTTTTTTGCCTGAGCCTGTACTGATAGCCAGCTTGTCTTCCTAGCTCTCTGAGCAGAAAAATCCATCCCTTTCTCATTTTTGTCTTAACACTGAGCTCATAGTAAATGTGATTGGCTGCTCAGCCTTCCTAACATAGGCTCTTGTTTTGAGATTATGGGAACAAAAGGAAGGCCACTGGAACAAAATGAGGGGCTTTTAAACACCCACTTAGCCAAAAATGTTAGTCTTCAAGGTTTTTTGAAAAAAAAGAAATAGAAAACTAGAGAGAGAGAAAAGGGGGGGAAGAGGAGAGAGGGAAAGAAGAATAAGGTAGAAGAAGAGGAAGAAGGAAGGAAGAAGAAAAATAGGGCTGCTTTTATTTTTCATGTATGGAGAAGGCCATGGTTTGAACGCTTTGCTTGAGTTGGGAGGCATTTGGTTTGATTGTCAACTTCTGAGAACTTTTCCAGGACCTGCTTTCTCAATCGGGAGCCAGGTGAAAGCGTACACTCCAAGCATGTGACGTTTCAAATCTGTGCAGGTGGTTGTGGGGGGAGAGTAAAAGAACCAGAAATCAAAAAGTCTTTTTGTTCCCTCCTTTCTGCCGGTGAGAAAGAAGAAAAAGGGGAGTTGAGAGGAAGCCCCCCCCCTCCCCGATCCATCCTTTCGGAGGGTGTGCAGTGCAGGCAAAGCAGCTGCAGAGCTCATCTTCGCAAGGCAAACAAAGCATCATTTTTTAATGACTTTCGGAATACATTTGCCGGGTGCGCGCTCCATCTCTCTTTCTCTGTGTCTCTGGTGCGCGCCAAGCGCCTTGCCTAGACCTGCTTGTCATAATGCTTTCTTCAAACGCTTTTCCAAGCCTGTGATGTTCAAGGCCCGGGCCTGCCCCCCCTCCTTCTCTTGCTTGCTTTTTATGTGTCACAGTTGTCAAGTAAAAGAGAGCACCTCGCCTTTGTTGCAAGAGGGGACCTGATCAATATCATCAATCCGTCTCCCTCCCTTCTCTCTCTCTTCCACAAATACACACATGCATACACTCACACACACACACAGACAGACACACTCCCTCTTCTCTCTCTCTCTCTCTCTCTCTCCAGCTGTATCCATTTCCTCCTGGCAAAAAGGGACTTTATGAATAAATGATACTGAAATGCTGAGGGTTCAGATACTAAATAATGAATTTCACCACCAAAAACACAACAACTTCTCCAATCATAAAATACCGCTCCTTCCATATTGATTGGGCTTGGGCGACTGGATGCACTGCGAAGCCTTCTTCGCCAAGGTGCGGGGGGGAAAAAGAGGAACCCAGGCTTGGCATGAGCCTTGGCTGGGAAGAAAATGTCATCTCTTTCTTTCTCTCCTTGGCTGTTTCTTTTTTTTTTAAATTATATATATATATATATCTTTTTAAAAAAACTAGGCTGCTTCTACCTAATGTTTTGAGCTGCCTTCCTAAAGGCCTCTAAGCACCCCCCTGTTTGCAAGGGATGGAGTGCTGCAAAGCTTGCCTTCTCCTTGGGATGGGAACTTTGGCTTCTTGGGACCTTACAGTAAGTGTGCCATCTCTTCTGGGCTGTTGTGGGGATGCTGAGGGAAAGCTACAAGGCGGATCAGGAGCTGTGTGTGTGCCTGTGTGTGTGTAAAGTGTGTGTGTGGACTAATGGAGGAGGATGATTCTATGGCAGGAGGGGGGCTTAAGTCAGAAACGTGCAGCTTCCATCCTTAACATCTGATGAGTTCTTGCCTTCTTCTGTCTGTTTTTTGTTTTTGTTTTTTTGGAGGGGTGGTGCTGGTCCTCTTGCATGGATCAGAGGAGCCAAAGGTTTGGGGATCTTGCCTTTGCTTGCCCAGAAATGCCAGGCTTTCCCCCCTTCTCCATGTGGGGGGATGCTGCTGCTACTACTGCTGCTGACACATGGGGCTGATATGCCAGGGAAGGTGTCAGGACCTGAGAGGACTCAGGGTCAAGGGAGGAGTGGAGGCATGGTGGCGTGTGGGATTGGCAAAATCAGCTTTCTGTCAAGTTGGAGGCTAACTTTTTCTTTCTCTTTTTTTGGAACGGTGGCGTTTGTTCCACAGCTGCCTATAAATTTACTTTTATTGCCCGTTAATGTCAGAGGAGAATCGTCTCTCTCTTTCTCTTTTTAATTAGTTGGAACGAGGAGGCTTTGCTTGATCAAGATCTGACCCACTTACCAGCTTCCCCTGCTCTCTCTCTTTCTCTCTCTGTCTCTTTTTAATTCTTATTTTTGATTTGGCCCCCTTTAAAAGAAGGTGTACATATCTTTGGAAGAGATCCAAAGTTACACAGATTAAGAAATCAAAGAGGAGGCTGAAGAATTCTCCTTACCACTTTTTTTTTTTTTTTTTGCATTGGTTTGCTATACATGGAATAAATACAATTGATTTGGAACTTGTAAAAAAAAAAGGGGGGGGGGAGAGAAAAGGTTTCATATTAAGCAGCCAGGAGAATCTCATTTGTTCTGTTGACTGGGGGAGTTTGCATTTGCTTCCTTAAAACACTTTTTGTTCTTCTCTTTTGGTTTTTCCTATGTTTACCTGTTTATTCAAATGATAGTTTTATATCTGCCTTATTTTATTTATTTATATTTCTTCTCTCTCTCTCTCTCTCTCTCTCTAATGGGCAAAGAGGAGAAATTGAAGGCATTAATTTAGAGCTACTGATGCAATGAAATGGAGGAATATATTTAAGCTATTAGCTGCTTCAATCTCATGCCCACAAATAATTGATGAGTTTCTATTAAAGATTGACAAGCTAGCAGGCTGTGAAGCATTTTTACTAGAGCCTGCTGCACAGGCAGACAATATGCATTGTGCTCCTTATCCTAATGCTTCAGATTAGCCTGTTTTGGAAATGAGAGGACAACATGTTACTTTTTCCTGCCAATACTTTTTTTAAGGAGCATGTTTGTAGTTTAAAGTTCTGTTGATAGTGTATTTAAATAATAGAAGTCATATATCCCCCCCTCCTTTATTCTCACAATCTGAATTTACATCATGAATGACACCCCACACCTCACATTAAAAACTACCAAGACACTTGGATGGATTGTTTTAGGTTGCAATAGCCTCTGCAAAGTGGAATATCACACTCTGTGGAAGGGGGACTTTAATATTCTCTGACACATTAAACTTTGGCTTTTACTTGTGGGAGTATTATCATTTGCCAGGATGTCATCAACATGCAAACTAAATTCACAGCAACTTTGTTCTCGTTAGCATTCTCTTGTACAAAAATATTCACCAGTACCAAAACAACTCTGTTGCTTTCATCATGTGATGGAGGATAGGGCAAAAGTGAATCAGAGCATTCCTTACTGAATCATTGACACTCAAAAATGTGCACATACTATTTCAAGAAATCAATGGGAAGTCAAAGAAATGAGTGGGAATTAATTTGTTGAGGACTGTATACTAGTGGCCCGGACTGATGGATGTTGATGCCGATGTTATGCCCATGTTGGGATAAAAGTAAATACATTTTTGTACACTCCCTCCTTTTTAGGTATCCTAAGCATACTTATGCAAAGATTTGTTCCCATATGCCCAGTAGGATTCCATTCCCAAATAAGTCTACAAAGAGTTGTAACTTTAGGATGAATACCTTAGTGGCTATTCTCTATGTTTTATTCTCAGTTTATTTTCTCTACAGAAATAACAGGTTTCAAAAGTGGAAATGTGAGAAAGGTAAAATGGAAATCAAATGTTTTAGCTCTTGTAGACTGGAATCCCATTGGCCCTTACCTTGGAATAATAAAGCCACTGGAACACAGTGAGATTTACTTTCCATGTTACATGTGCAGGGTTCAGCTGTGTGGTTTTGGAGATGTTGACAGGTAACCAGGTAATTACTTGTTTTCATATCCATGGAAGTGTATATGAGTCATGCCTTTTAAAAATCCAGAGAAAATATTATGTGTGAACAAAGATATTTGATTAGATAAACACACACACACACACACACATAACTAGTCCAAGCAAATTGTCCAAATTGATAGTCTGTTATAGGAAAATGCAATTATGCACAGCACTGTTCAAAATAAAGAGCATGTTGATCATCAAACAAATTTGAATTCAGCATTCTACACTTCGTTTTAATCATTAACTTAATGCATAGCAAGTAAATAGCTATTATATTTATCTAATTTTGAAGGACAGATAAATACAATGTAAGGTTTTCAAATAAGTATCTCTAGTGCAGATAGAAAGCATGAAACTGGATCAAAGCTCAGATGAATAGATAGTGTCATAGGGCCTTAAACCTGGATCCAGTATACTAGGGTAAGCTGTTGATATTGTTTATGGTTGTTGCTATACTGGTTGAAACTCTATTAGCAACATATACCAGTGTAAATCAAGTGTATATCTTTTTTCACAGAAGGAAGAATTGAAGACCTCTCTTGATTAATGATCACCCACTGCTTAAAATCCAACTCTCTCTTGTTGTGGGGTCAGCTGTGATCCCATGGCTAGATTTCCTAACACTTACCTCTACTCTGGGATCTTGTTGTTGTGTGTCTGACTGCCTTCTCTTCTCCACCAGCCACTATATGGCAGCAAGAGGTGGGCGGGTAGGATAGCAAGAGACTGGAGGGGAAAGGGGACACAGGGTGTAGTTCCAACTGGATGGAATGAAACTTTATGTCAATTTTCTAATGTAGCATCACAGACAATGACTAACAAAGAGATCCGTTGTCACTATTTTTATTTATTATTTTATTTAGAGTATTTATACCCCGCTGTTCAGCCACAATGGCTCTCAGAATAGCTTACAAAATAGTTAATTAGACTGTTCCCTGCCCTCAGGCTTACAATTTAAAAAAGACATGGCACAAAAGGAGAAGGGAATGGTGGTGGGGAAGGGGATCAGGTCCAGCAGTTCTTCTCTCCCTCTGAGGCCTGGACCATGGCAGATGGACTGGAGGGAGGGCTCTCCTTCTTACTCTAGGCCAGGCCTGATGGAACTGGCAATCCAGAATGGACTGGCAATCCAGAAGTAGTAATCCAGAATGGCTTCAGTCCAGCTTGTGTCATATGTTAACAGAAGAACATATTTGCAAACTTTTGTTGACTCCAGCCCACTTTATCAGATACAATTTTCAAGCTTGTGTCAAGTCTGCCTTAAAGATGCCACAAGATTCTTTGTGGCAACAGGCTAAAATGATTTGCCAATGTATTATTATTATTATTATTATTATTATTATTATTATTATTAACTTTTATTTATAAAGCACTGTAAATGTATCTCTTACTAAGTGGGGAACCAGATGCTGTATGTGTTCCTCCCCTTTTTAATCTTCTTGGCCATGTATGCAATGTAACGCCCTGCAGAAAGGCTAAAATCTCAGTCATTTGGAGGGTCAATAGTAGGGTCAAATTTCAATCATCTCATTCTTACTTTGTGATCAGTGGATTTACAAGGATCTGTGTGCATACAGTCTCCTTTGCTTTGTGTATGTAGAGGTGAGCAGGAGTCTAGATTCAGGCCAATTTATCAGAACTGGGCAAAATTACTTCTTTAAATGAGAATCCTCAGATACCCCCAGTTAGCAGTGCCCATGCTACTTTGGAGAGGTTCTGGGAGCTGTCGTTTCAAAAAGTAGCATTTCTGAGCTCTCACACATACAGCACAAGCATATACCAAAGCAGGCATTAGGGCACTGTTCTTACTTGTGCTGAGTTATCTGAGCCAAGTAAGTTAGAATTAAGAATAACTGGTTTTACTTTGGTAGGAGCCTTCAGGTTAACAGTTCTCAGGTTGTTGGGGCCAAGAGTAATGGAAAAACTCTGCTTGGTGATCAGACCTCTGGTGTAGATCCAATGCATGGGCATAATATCGGCACTTAGAGTTTCTGTCGGTTAAATCCAATCCAATCCAGTCTAAGGGGCTGTATAGGAAATTAGTCATCTTAAACCAGTCAATGAAAAACAATACAAATGTAATTTAACATGGAGGCTATGGCATTCCAGTGATTACACACAAAAGGCTGGCCCTCACTAGTAGCACTATAATAGGTGTTGGGCTAAAACATGCATAGATTCAAGTGTCGATTCTACTGTGCTTATGTCATTGATTTGGTCTTTTCGTGCAACCAGTGTAATGGTGATCAGCAACTTGTTTTTCAGTTCATGTAACAGGAATGACAGTCTTGTCTGTGTTTGTCGCTCAGTGTGACATGGCTGACACTTTCATGAGGAGTTGTTTGAAGAAATAAGTGAGTGGTTGATCATGGGAATTGATTATATGATGTAGAAGAGAAACTAGTTGCTTAACTTCAATTTTCACATAGTCCTATGTTGCATGGATACACACTAGAACACAAACCACACAGGTAAAATTCTCTGAAGAATACAGTCTCAACACAGCAGGAGTATACTGGATTGTGAGGCAATATCCTTGTTAGGTATCATTTTACAGACTGTGCTTGCTAGCTTCATTTTGTATTTATGAATATATTTCCAGGAGAAGGATAAATAGGTGAAAATAGTTCAGTACCATGTGATTTGTTTTATCCTAAGGCATCGCCTGAGGTTACCAATACAGTCCTGGCTCCTGGTATGGAAAAATGAAATGTGGAACAATGAAAATTTTATTAAAACGTTCATTAACCCATTACAGGATGTTCATTTTCGATTTTTTTGGTACGAAACCACCGATGTATCATTTTGTGTGTGCCATTTGAGAGAGAGAGAGAGAGAGAGAGAGAGAGAGAGAGAGATGAGCCCAGCAGAGGAGGGGGGAATTTAATGTGCTGAATTATACAAATGGCACTATGCACAATTGGCATTATTAAAATAATTTGTCATTGGATTAAAAAAGAAATTTCAAGTTTTCTTTGAATATTTTTACTCCTTCTCTGCCCCCACCTTTCTCATTTCTCCCCTCCCCATTATTTTTTTTTAAAGATAGCAGCTTTTGTACAGTAAAGTAAGACACATTTTCAAGCAAAACCCATTTCAGACCAGAATTTCTGAGAGCCCTATTAATGTTTCATGCTAATCAAGGAGAGTAGGAAATAGAGCTGACAGGTGCTTCTACTCTGCTTATTCCTGTCTTCCTGCATTAGACGTTACTAGCTAAAAAAAGAACCCGTGTGGCTCCTTTCCAGTGCTTACTGTGACAAGGGCAGGGATAAAATGGTTCTGTCCTTAAGTTTACAGTTGTTTTCCTTATTGCCTCATCTGACAACATTGCTGGCTATGTGGCAGCATTGATTATTAATCAAACTATTTTACTTCCCCCATGACCTCAACAAGGCTTTGAGTTTCCTAGCTGTTGTATATTCACTGGGCATCTATGATCCCCATGTTTGACTAGCCCCATGAAGCTCTTACTGGTGAGTGCATGGAGATGCTGCCCTATTAGGTGGTAACATAACCAGACCATGCTCATAACTCTTTGAAAAGCTGGTTATTTGTAGCACCCTTCTTAATGCTGGGGCGTGGAGTGAGGAGAAGGATTTCTCACCCTCCACTCCCATCCCGGCTTTTATCCACATTTCATAATGACAGCAGCTTGATACATTTTAATCCTATAGAACCCTAGGATTTGTAATTTGGTGGGGGCTATGAATTCTCTGGTGCACTCGGTTTATTACAGCTCTTTATTATCACAGAAAACTATAAATGCAGGCATTCCATAAAATTGAACCATGACACTTGGCTCCAATTATAGCACTTTAATACCACTTTAACAATGTAGTGTGGATATACCCCCATTCAGATGAGAATAGGTCTGTGGCAAAAGTCTTCTCAACACTTGGCAGCCACTCTGGGTCCCAGTTTTGGGGAAAGACTGGGATAATAATAATAATAATAATAATAATAATAATAATAATAATAATAATAATAATTGGCAGGAGTTTTGCAGGGTTTTGATCCTCAACTAATTAGATGTATGCAAAGTGAGAAGTGGTGGTTGAATGGCTCACCCATGGCCTGACTTCATGTCACATTTTGTAGCTCAGTGATCAGGCACATGATTTGTTGGCAGAAGCTCCCGGGTCCAACCCCTAGCATCTTCAGTTAAAGTAACCAGCTAGTTGTTGGGCTGAAAGGATTTCATCTGAGATGCTGGAGAGGAACGGCTAGTCAGAGTTGATGGAGATTACACCATGAGGCACTAACGATGCAATTTAAATGGAATTACAACCTATGATTCATCTCCTTTTTGCATGATGTAGGCCCTATACAGACGGGCCTTGAAGCACGTACTGAGTATGTGCTAGGCTTGCTCGGGAGCATCCTTTTCAGATGCTCCCTAACCCTAGGACATACTCAGTATGTCAAAATGGCAGCGCCCTGTCTACATGGGTGCTGCCATTTTGACGTAACAGCAGCATCGTGTCCAAATGGCGCGGCTTGGCCGTTACGTCCTGGCTCTGTGTCAGGCCGCTTGTGGCAGCCTAAGCGTGGTGCAGGAAGGAGCTCCAAAATGGAGCTCCTTCCCAGAGGGCGCCTCATTTCCGTGGCAACTAGATTGCAGTGGGAACACTGCCAGGGGGAAAGGGCCGAGTGGCCCCCTGGCTGCGGCTCCCGGTGTGTCCTGGGGCATGAAGCCCCAAGGACACCCCTTTTCAGGACCAGGGAGGAGCGACATTTTGCCGCTCCTCCCTGGTCCCGAAAAGCACTGTATTGGGGCGTTTGGGCTGCCGCTGTGGCTGCCCTGGCCCCAATACATTGAGCAAAGGGGCGGCTGCATCCCGCCCCAAAACTGGCAGTCTGTATCCTGCCATTGTCACACTTCCATTGGTGATCTGTTGTTATACCATTATTATCTCACACTTTCGCATTGACAGGTATCTCTTGTTAATGCAAAACTGTGTAGTAGTAATAATGATACAATGATGGATCAGCAATGGATGAGTGAAAAGGAGAGGAATCATAGATTGTAATTCCTATTCCTAGCACCTTGTGTGGTAATCTCCAATAATAATGGACAAGATCAAGGAATACTATAAGTTAGCATCTTATTGTGGTGAGGGTTGTGCGTTGGAAGTGTTGTCATGCAATGAGTATCACCAAAGCCACTTCTTTCTCAGCGTAATTGCAGTTTAGAAGCTGTGTGCAGTAATGTCCTTAACATGGTATCAAAATGTTATAACTGTATGTTATAGATATGATCATGGAGCTGTTGCCACTTAGTACCTCTTTATCATCTGCTCAGAAGGAGAGTTTCTTATCTATTTCAGGATGATACTTTTCAGCACAATATGTGATGTGACATTATGCTGTGTGCTTTCTCTGCTTCTCGCCTCCTGAAAGTCAGAAATCCAAGGAAGAAACAGAGGAATACACAACAAACTGATATTATGTCACATATTGTTTAAAAAGGGAATGCTCAGGGAAAGGGGACAAACAGACTGTTCCTTGTCAGAATGGGGTCTCGTTCTCTGGATGTCTTCAGAAAGAGGTTGGACAGCTACCTGCTGGGGATGCTCTAGCTGGAGACCCTGTACTGAAAAGGGAGATGGACTGGATAGCCCATGAGACCACCCCAACTCTATGAGTCTATGAGTCTATGCTTCTTAAGGGACCATCAGAGGCCTGAGACACCTCTGCAAGTTTTTACCCTTAACTTTATTATTAGCATCTGTAACAGAGAGCCAATGTAGCAAAGTGTTTGAGTGTTGGACTAGGAACCTGGGAGTCCAGGGTTGTGATCCCCATTCAGCATTAGATACGCACTTGGTAATCTTGGGCAAGTCACATTCTTTTAGCTTCAGAACAGGGCAGTGGCAAACCACCTTTGGGTAACTCTTGCCAGGAAAACCCTAGGATAGAGTCACCTGAAGTTGGAGTGGACTTGAAGACAATAATAATCAGTTGTATTAATATTTTGAATGATATATCACCACCTATACTTTGGTAGTACAGGCTGAGTCTCCCTTATTCAGAATTCGGAAATCTGAAATATTCCAAAATCCAAAATTGTCCACATGGGTGGCTGAGATAGTGACACCTTTGCTTTCTGATGGTGCATTGTAGACAAAGTTTGTTTCATGCACAAAATTATTTAATATTGCCTTCAAGCTATGTATATAGGTAATTTTATATTTTCCAGATAGAGACATGGAAACATGAGAGTGCATAAAAACCTGCCATTTGGACTTACAGGTCTTTATGCAAAAGTGCACAATGATTAAATTGGAACAGAGGCCTGATACAGATGGCCAAAAGTGTCATCATAGGGCCAATTTTAGGTCTCCTGAAGGCTGGGCATCCATACGCATCCAGCCCTTCTAGCAGAGCCCATGCGCCATCGTGCCAGTGCCCCGCCCACACAGAATGCATGATGATGATGTGCGGGCGTCCATGCGCCCAATTGGCGCTCACCAGAAATGGTGGCATTAATGCATGTGAGCGCCATTATGGCACTCCTAAAAAGAAGCCACTCTAGGTAGCTTCTTTTTAGGGCGCACTGTGCGGTGCTGTGGCACCGATGAAGGGGAAAGATTGGTGGCACGGAGCCATCCGTCTGTTGAGCCCCAGAGTTATTGACTTCATTGCTAAATGAGAACTTTGTACTTATATAAATCCCATTGATTCAATGAGTCCATTCCAATTGTTACCACCAATTAGACTGATACTACAAGAGCTCGGGTGGCATAGTGGTTAAATGCCTGTACTGCAGGCACTCACTCACAAACCATAAGTTTGCGAGCTCAGTACCATCCAGGGCTCAGGCTCGACTCAGGCTTTCATCCTTCCAAGGTGGTCTTCTCTGTATAGGCACTTGTGAGCCACTGGGCAACTTTCTTATGTTTCAGCTGTATTCTCTTGTAGGATTGCCATTTGTCTGAACTAGGCCTTGAAAAAATATCTTCTACATTATGTGCAATGACAGTCATTGAGCCAGACACTCATCATTTTAATGAAATGGATTTTATTTTAAAAAATAAAATAATGTGTAGGTTTTATGGGGGGGGGGGGGGGTTGTTACAGAAAGTAGAAAAATTTTGAAGTTGTTGGAACTGTGTAAGTTTAGAAACATGGGACTCTGAGTTACAACCAGTCAGACTTATTTGTCTGTTTAGGTGAGTACCATATATTCTGATTTGCAGCATGTCTCCCAGGTTATTTGCTGATCAGTCAGTCATCTAAAGTTTCCACGATTCCATCACATATTAGTGCGACAAGGAAAAATAACCTAGGATGAAGGTAAGCAGATAAGAATTGGAAGGTGAGCTATGCAAATAAAGCAAGCTTAACTTTCACTGATGACTACCACTGAGTTTTCTAAAAGCAGGAAACATGTTTAGCCTGAATCCCAAGGATGTTTTCCTATGAGGAAAAAAGGAGAGCACTGCAATTAGAGACCCTTGCCATAAAGATAAACCTCTACTACCTCTAATGCAGAAAAGGTTCATGTTCACTATGGAGAATAGTGCAGGTGTTGAGCAATGTGTCTCTTCCAACAATATACAGAGATCTATCACACAATCCTTCTAGGCATCTTTGTGATATCTTAAGGCCTCTTCTATGTATCTTCTAAATTGCTGGTGTCTAGTTGAGAATGCTGTGACTGTGTAGCCAAAACAATGCCATCCAAGGAGGGCTAATTTTTTTAAAGACATATAGAGAACTTGATTCCCATCCTACCTTTGACACAGCAAGTCTTGATATGGATTTCATGGGGGAGGGAAACAATTCCTTGGATACTCATGGTACTGTTAGAAAAGGAGGCCTCTGTCTATAGACACTTTCCTTTTGTGTGTTTTTGTCTTGTTAATCATAATCATAGGCATGTCCCTAACTGATCACAGGTATAAACATTTGATGTTTTAGTTTACAAAATTGCAAGTAGTCAACAACCAAAGTAGCTTCTCCAAGAGAAAGAAAAATGTACAGTACTATAAGTTGAAAGCTTCCTCTTTGATGCTGCCTTTGTTTGGATATTGTTTCATGAAAGCTAAACCTTCTTGCGTGTGATCAGGGTTAGTATACAGTGCAGCAAAAGTAAACCATATTATGATACAATGAAATAAAATAAAATCTGCATTTGAACCACTTTGAAACTATAGTAACTCTCCATATAGCAATTGTATTAGTAATCCTTTCAGTTTTTTAAATGAACTTTAAAAATGACTAATGATGCAATTTGCTGGCATCTATGGCAAATAACAGATAGAAGACCTATGTAGATGCCTTATATTACTATATTACAGGCTGAATATCCCATATATTTTGTGTAACACAGGAAAGTGTTGACAGAAATTTTCTCCATGAAATATTTCTGAGAGTGTATCCTTTATAAGCAACTACAAATATTTTAAATAGAAAATGGTATCTTGGAAAAAGAAAAAGGGTATTATATCCTGGGACATTCCCAGCATAGGTGTCACTTTGGCCTTTTTCACTGGCATTAACTTACAATTGTGTTTTTTCCCTGTAAAACATCCAGTCATCTTCCTTTGATTTTCCAGATTCATGCCTACTTAAAGTGCTTATCTATTCCTAGGAAACCATTTCCAGTGCAAGTTATGTGGTTTCCAAGCCCCACAGTTTGCTAGAAAACAAACACATAGTAACAAAAATAAAAAGTAGATATAGTTAACAAGTCCTCATGGTATAGTGGTTTGAGAGTTGGAGTATGGCCATGGAGACCAGTGTTTGATTCCCCTCTCAGCCATGGAAACCCACTGGGTGACCTTGTCGCACACTCTCCACCCCAGAAAATCCCGATAGGTTGCCATAACTTGGAAATTACTTGAAGGTAGACAACAACAATAACACAAAGTGGTAAATATATCTTAAATGCATTCATAGGAATGACAGTTTCTCAGAAGGGTTGAAAATGGACCTGGCATTTGGAGAAGAGTTTCAGCATCAGATAATATTTTTGAATGTAAAAGGCCCCATTCAGCTCCTAGCTAATTTGTTTGCATCTACTATAGCTTCAGGGTAGTAGAAAGCAAGAAAAGCAGTGGTAAGGAATTTTACTATCTCATGGAAAAGAGACATCATTGTAGAGTATTTGCAATCGTTCCTCTCAGGCCACCTAGGCACTATGTGATCATACAGGGCTGCCTTTTGTTTCTTGTATACTTCAGGGTTGGCTTCATTTTACAGTGTTCAGTAAACATTAGCACAGGTTCAGGTTCAAAAATGGCCAAAAGTCTGGAAAAGTTACTTTTCAGACTACAGTTTCCAGGCTTTCCCCAGCCAACAGGGAGTTTTTCTTAGCTCCAAGTAACCCCAGAACAAACAAAAAGGAAATAATACTGATATTGATGTTTTGTGAGATTTCATGGGACTGGCTGCCTGTGGCTGAAATGTCTGGCTGTTCCACAGATCTACTTGTCACTTTTGGAACCAAGACTATGTCAGGGATTCTCTTCAGAAAGAGGCTTCTGCTGTGGAACTCATATTTTCATACTGCCCTGATGATTCAATAGAATATAGGAAACTTTTGGTGGAGATTGGGTGTTTTTTAAAACTGAAGGTTTGACAGAAAGTTTCTGTCCTGCCTCTTCCTATCTCCTAAGAGATTATCAGATGAGAAGGAAAGCTGGGAGTAAATGGTATACCTCTGTCAGAGCTGCACAATTGCACTGAAGATTTTCAGATGACATTGCATTTATCCAGGACTTAACCCATTAAGATCCAGGAATTCTCCAGTAACAAACCATTCATGGGGAAGTCCCTGGAATGGTTTGTTGCTGGAGCATTCCTAGATCTTCATGGGTTAAGTCCTGGATAAGTACGATATCATCTGAAAGTCTTCAGCACGATTACGTGACTTGGCTGGGAGTATGCCTTTTTCTTCTCCGATCCCCCATCTGATAATCTCCTTAGCTCTTTGCAGCTACAAAACTGGTGGGGTGGGCTTTAAAATCAACTCTTGGACTGTAAAGGAACTGTCCAAGGTGCTGCATATCTTTTGATGATAGGACTCAGAACCTTGCATAGTTTTTTTAAAATTCAGATGAAAATTTAGTTTTCACTCCACTGATGATGCCAGTTAGTAATATTTGCAACATGGAGCTGGAACCACAATGTCTAGTCAGCTATACTTGACACTATAGTTCCAGCTCCACATTGTAAATGTTATGTGAGATCTTCTTGAGCTATATGGAAAGCAACAGAAGTGGTTCAAGATAGTTTATTGTCTATGGGGAAGAAGCAAATGGCATCTCCCTCATATTTCAGGGTCCACAAGCTCAAAGTCAAACATTTTTTTCTTCCTGATGTTAAAATTCTACAAGTAGCTTTCCATGCTCTTGGTAGTAAAAATGCAATAATAGTTTAAATAACACACCACTTGCAGCCCCTTCATGATGATGATGACGATGATGATTATATCCTGTTCTTTTCCCAAAGCTGGGACTCAGAGCAGTTTACAAGATTAAAACAGTGCAATTAAAAACATAGAAAAGTATTATATTAAAACAGCATTAAATTATTACAATATTAAAACAGAATGCACATAAACTCTGGGTTCCTCATGCAGCGTGATGGTAGGGCTGACCATTCCAGAGAGTCAGTCATACCATGCACAAAACATAAACAGGCTTTTTCAGGAGATGGTATTTTGGGTAGTATTTGAAGTTGGAAACTACTGTCTGAATGGTACACCAAGATATTTTGAAATGTAAGGTCTAACATGAGGGTTTGACTGAGTTGGCCTTCTGCTCTCATCTAAGTTGTAATATGCTGAATAGTTTTGTAGTAATGGGGATGAAATGGCTGGCAACAATAAGCAGAATTACTCCATGTTGGAGAGGTGGGGGAAAGCAGATTCATCTCTGATTGCTTATGACTGAGCTGCTTGGAATCCAGATATATACAAGGCAAGCAGAAAACTCCTAGAAGCTAGGCAAGGAAGGTCAAAAAATGGTTGGACCTGGAAAATAGAAGCCAGAGACCTGAGAAAGCTAGAGGCTAAAGGAAGTATCAAGTTTTAATAAAGGCAGTGGTCCTAACAAATGAGATGAGGAGAGGACCAGAGAGAAAAATCTGAGAGTAAAACAAAATGAAAATGAACAGACAAAGGGGAGAGCCACCCATGCAGAAAGTGAGGAGGTAAGGGAACACATGTGGATTTAATACCAACGCTTAAATCTGTGCGTCGGGCCTCATGCACTCACATTGATTTGTTGTTTTAGCCAGTGACCCCAAATAGCTGTTGGCTTAAGAACACAGGAAGTGGCAAAAGAATGAATGGGTCCAGGAAATCATGACAATTTGAAAGACAGCCTCACTGAGTTAAATGCAAATCTATTTTTCCCTGTCCCAGGATATGTTTTGAGTGGAAAACAGATCTACAAGTGTTTAGTATGAACCTGTTCAAAACAGACTGAAGAGTGCCTCTCAATGGCTAATGCCTAAAGGGTATGGCAGCACTTTGTCCTGAAGCAGAATCAGCACATCTAGAGGCTTCCAAAAGCAGAAATACTTATTTTTTGCCATTATGCCACTGATTTCAAAGGGTACTTTAGGGATATACGGGGAATGCCCAGGGCCTGCAAAAACAAGGGGCCACAGTATTCTCACATCTGTCCTTGACTATGAGTGAGAGATTGCTGGAGCTTGTAATTTTCAAAATGTTACAATATTTGTCTCAGCTAGATGTTAAAAAACCTCTTACGTTGTTGTTTTAACAACTCAGAATAAATTTGAAGGGGGAAAAAGGGCTTGCATCTCATGGGTGTTTATGATCAGTTTAATTAAATCTGTTTAAAATAAATATATTCAAAGTGGTGCGAACCCCTGCTGTAGGCATACTTACACTTGTTTGATCCTTGTTTACATTACTCAGTGTCAGGAAAATGCCATCTTAAGCATGGGTTAAATCAGGTAGCTGGAGAATTTTGCTGTACATGAATTGTAGTCATAAAAGGTATTGTTTGGCTAAATTATGTGACTCTTTTCATGTAGAGAAGACCTAATCTGATTTACAATTTAAAATTATTAGTGTCTATTTTTAGTTCATACAGTGGAATTTCACATACTCTGTAGAACAGGGAAATATGCGAATATATGTCTCTGTTCAAATTTTTACTTCAACCATGGATGTTTTTGGGAACCACACCGGTGAGCTGTGGGTTCAAATGTCCCTCCTCTCTTCCTCTACGACTTATGAGAGTAAAAGTCCTTTCATACTCTATAATTATAGGACTATGATTCCACTTTATTGACCATGGCTATATCCTATGGAATCCTGGGATTTTTAATTTGATGAAGTACCAGAGGAGCTCTCTGGCTGAGAATTCTAAATACCCTTCCCTAAACTCCATATTCCTGGATACTATAGGAAGGAAACATTGTAGTTTAAGTGGAATCATAGCTCTATAATTATGTAAGTGCTTCCACTTTCACTAAAATATACCAAGATGCTTTGTATACATATGACTAACCGATGTTTGTTGTAACCAGTATTCAAAGGGATCTTGTAGCACCTTTGAGATTGAGAGACTATTTGTAGCAACAATTTTCTATACAGGATCTGCTTCACCAGTCTATGAAAACTGATGGAACCAACCTCTTTCTACACTATAGAAATAATGCAGTTTGACACCACTCTAAGAATCACAGAATCATGGTGTTAAAAGGGATTACAAGGGCATCACTCAAACCACTATGCCACACTGGTTCTGGGCAACCTTTTATTGTTGTGGTCAATGGGGGCTATGTTGCCTCATGGGAAATCTCTTTAGGACCTCATAACAGAAGTGGGAATTAGTGATGAATGAAGTGAGGCCAAAGTGGACATGGCCAGAGTTTGTAATATGACAATCTTTTTCTGTCATCTCTCCTCTCCACCACAACTTTCTCTGTTTCTTTCTCTCCTTTTTGTTCTTTCCACCTTCTTCCTCACCTCCTCTTTTCCTCCTCTCTCTTTCTCCTATTTTATCTGTATCCCTCTGCCTCTTTCTCTTCTCCTTCTTCTCTCTCTCCTTCATCTCTCTAAATTCCAAATGATTATCTAAAGCAGGCCTATCCCATTAAAATGTACGATTTCTAATGGAACATGTTATCACTTATTTGTAACTGATGTACAGGCCCATCTGTGGAAGCATGATGTATTATAATTTCTTGTCTATTTGTTTCATTTGGAAATATGGCCAGTAATATAACATTGGAACTGGATTTTTTAATGTTTCTCTGGGTGGAACAAATACTTAATTATCTGTAGAAAAATTAACTGTGCCAAGCTGATATTAGTGTCAATGGCAATCCAGGAAAACCATATAAATAAATTACCTGGTTGAAATTATTGAGGATGACACTATTAGCATTTTTTTTTAAAAAAAATCACATATCACAGTGTTAAGTGAAAAAATGTACACAAATGGTTTATATAAAATGCCTATATAAATATAGAAACTGAACAAGTATAACAGTAATGAGCTATGAATTACTGGTAACAATAGTCACAGTGAAACTCACATACCTTGCAACCATAGCATACATTTCCTGAGAATACATTTTTACATTTGAAACATGTTGGAAAAGTTGAAACTCAGCTGATCATGGATTTCCCCCCTACTGTTTTGCATGTTTTGTGATCATCTTGACTTAAAACCTAGACCATTTGTGATGACTGGTTTCTCTATGCATACAGGTGGTAAACTACATTGGCTTGAAAATGTCTGTTGTAGCACACACTATACAGTATTGGTTGGCTACGGAAAATCAGCAAAACAAATGACATACTTTCTCATATTGCATGCATTCCAGAAAGTGGTTAGCATGATCAAACAGCCTTTGCATAGTTCCCAAGATTCTCCATTTTCTTTACAGATTTTTTGCCTCTTTTTATTCAGTGGAAAGGCCCTGAGAAGGAAAGAATTCTTTCACTTCTAAGGAGATCAAAACTCCAGAGCTCCATACTATTGTTTCTAATTATACTGTTCCTTTATGCAGCCAGCAGTGCCTCGAATCAGATCCCATTCTTTTTCAAGCAATAAAATACTGTGTATTGGAGTCTAACATAGATGGCACCTTCAAACTGACACATTATGAAAGAATGAAATTCTTTAATTCCTGAACCAGTTGCTTGCTAATGTATGATTTCTTTGCTTTGGCTGTGATATTATTGGATTTCATGTGTGCCTACAGAAAATGCATTCATTATCAATACTTGTCAAAATACCTCTTACATATTGACTAATTTGATTGAATATATCTATATATACACTGCTGCAAAGGTATGCAAGAGGAGCTTGCAGTCCAAATCAGTGTTTTTCATATCTCCCTGACATCCTCTGATCATCAGTGACAATAGGCTGGTTCAAATACATCACCTGATTATTGGTAGCTAACTGTATGAATTGATCCCACTGGTGATATATAAATTATGTTAACCATTGCAGATCAGAAATGATGGCTTGAAACAGAGCTAGGTGGACTCCAGTTGTCAGGCTGCAATGGTGAGAGATTATGGGAATTGTAGTTCAACAATTTGGCCACAAGTTGCTCACCTGGCATAGAGGCAAACTGCTCATCATGTTTAATGGATAGCTTGGCACTGAATGTGCTGGGAAATTCAGCAAAATTAGGGTCATGGCATAAACGCGGGGGGGGGGGGGGGGGGGGGGGGAACACCAACATGTGCAGCTACCTACACTGCTATTATGGCTAACAACATAGATGGTCTTAAAGGAGATAAACTGTTAGAACGGCTTTATATACTCTCCAGTACAGGCATACCTTACTTAACAAAGCCTCTAATGAACAAAGCTCCTTTTACCAAGTCTTTGTATGCCTGCCCAGCCCCCCTTTCCTTCTTGCATTCTATCTAATTAAAAAGGTTTTTTTTAAAGCAGCATTGGCATTGGAAGGATGGTGAAGGAGGGCTGGAGAAACAGAGACTTTTTGGTGTTGGGTTGCAACTGCCTCTCCACTAAACAATGCAATAAACAAAGCCTGAGCTTGGAAACAACAGTATTCTACTCTAACCGTAAAGTCGAAGGCTTTCATGGTAAGTATCCATAGTTTTTTTGTGTTTTTTTAGGGCTATGTGGCCTTGTTCTAGCAGAGTTTCTTCCTGACATTTCACCAGCATCTGTGGCTGGCATCTTCAGTGAAAGATGCCAGCCAAACTTCTCTGAAGATGCCAGCCACAGATGCTGGCGAAACATCAGGAAGAAACTCTGCTAGAACAAGGCCACATAGCCCAAAAAAACCACACACACACACACACACACACACACACACACCTAACTGTTCCTACATGTAGCTATTTGCATCTGACTACAATCAGCAAGGTAACCAGCAGCTGCCTCTGGGATCCTTTACTGAGCTGTGTGAAAAGCAAAACAGAGAGAAAAGGGGAGAGCAGACAAACCTACCTACCTCACCAGGCACCAGACATTTTAAAAAGCTTAGATCTTTAAGTCTGACCACTAAAATAGAAATCATAAGAACAGTGGAGAAGAAAATATCTGGATGCAGTCTTTGGAAGAAGCTGTCAGGTGGCCTCCCCAAGGTTCAGATTGCTTTTGTTTAGTTATGCAAGACTTATGTAACCTGATAGTTTCTTTGGAGCCAGTGTGGTATAGTGGTTTGAGTGTTGGACTATGACTTGGGAGAGCAGGGTTCGAATCCCCACCCAACCATGAAATCCACTGGGTGACCTTGAGCAAGTCATCGTCTTTCAGTCTCAGAGGATGGCAATGACAGACCCCTTCTCAAGAAACATGTCAAGAAATCCCTGTGATAGGTACACCTTAGGGTCACCATAAGTTGGAAATGACTTGAAGGCACACAACAACAACAACATTATTAGTTTTTAATTAAAAATGCTGAATTACATGTTGAACTTCTCTTTTTCTGGTTCAGGAATGTATCCCATTCTTTCTATATTATTTCTGGTTCTGGTACCAACTTTTCTGTAAAAGAAGTAATGCTCAGGAACAAATCTACATCATTAACTGAGGTATATGTGTACTATGAAAGGTTGTATGACTCTGATTACCACATGATGGTGGGGAACATGAGAGATTTGAGGGTGCAGTTGTATTGAGGTCTTGCTTCTGGCCTTCCCATGATCTAGTTTGTATCTTAACAGAATGTTGGGTTAGATAGACTTTTGGTCTAAAATTCTAGAATCCCCTGTTCATACATGCACATTATCGACAATTGAACATTCGTCTGGGGGTGGGGCCATGAATATATATAACCTACTGTTCAAGTAATGTGAAGTGAGAGCAACACGTCTTGAACAGCAGGGGGAAATCATATCTGAAATTTTATGGAATTAACATTCCAATCCAGTTATTCTTTAGATTGCACCCAGATCAAAAATTGTATATAGTAATACATATATTAACAGAAGTACATAAAATGTGTGATTTTTTGGGGGGGGGATTACATATAATCATACATAACACTTTTCAGGCATTAAAAACACACACACAGATTGATGTGGAAATTGAATGAATCAGCCATGCTAGCTGTGGTACTCTAGAATCTGCTCTCTGCCCCCCCAAAACTTTCCATGCTAAAGGAAATACACAGATTGGTTCATCCTTTTATTTCAAGTGTTTGTACAGAGGGTAGTGCCAGAAAATGTGAAAGGTTTGCTTCCCCTTCCCTACTTTCTCTGATGTTCTGTGATGTATTTCTGATAAATCCCCTTCTGGTTTAACTCTCAAATGAAAGTGAGAATGTGACAACTGAACAGGGAGTGGCATCAGTTTATCCCATGTCTCTAGTGTTCTGCTGCTTTGTTGTGCTGAAATTGTCTCGTCTATGGATTTTTGTATAGCTTAACTGTGCAAGGTGAAAAATAAAAATTTTGGTGAGGGGTCTGGAAATGGTGAAAAGTCTGGAAACCATGCCCTATGAGAAGCAGCTTTGGGATCTGGGTATGTTTAGTCTAGAGAAGAGAAGGTTAAGGGATGACATGGTGGCCATGTTTAAATATTTGAAGGGGTGTCCTATTGAGGATGGAGCAAACTTGTTTTCTGCTGCTTCAGAGACTAGGGCACAGAGTAATGTATTCAAACTACAGGAAAAGAGATTCCACCTCAACATTGGGAAGAATTTCCTGGCAGTAAGAGTTTGACAGTGGGACTTGCTGCTTTAGAGTGTGGTGATTTTTCCCCCCAGAGGTTTTTAAAGAGAGACTGGATGACCATCTATCAGGAGTGCTTTAATTGTGTATTCCTGCATGGCCAGGGGTTGGGCCTGTGGTTCCTTCCAACTCTGTGATTCTATGATTCTATGATTTCCAGAAGCTGAAAGTGTGATGCATCTTTAGGAACTGTAAGGGTAGGCTGTTGCATTTAGGAGACTGATGCTACCTGTCTGCGGCTCTGCTTGCTCCTACCAGATGTATCTGTATTTTTTAAATGATCAGACTTTATAAAAATGTGACTAAAGAATAGTATTCTTTTGTCATGGAATGATACAAAAATATGGAAAAAGCTCTGTGGGGTCATATCAAATGTTCAGTATCCTATTTCCAGCCAAAGGTTTTGTGGAATCCCACAAGAAGGCCATGAAATTACTACCAATCCTATGCTACATGTTTCTAGCACCTGGTATTCAGAAGAAGATTTCCTCTGAATTTGGGGAATCTTGATTTGGAGATTATAATGACTAAAAAGGTATTAACCATACATAGACTTGTCCTTGATTATTTTGGCTATGCCCTTGTAAACCTTTATGAACATTAAGATAGACAATATATTTATCAAGGTATTTTTCCCTGGAGGATCTCCACAAAATTTTGACAGTTGTGTGTTATCACAGCATATGATTTTATTTATGTATTTATTTTGCTTTTAGTATAAGGGACTTTTCTTTGTGATTTGTCATTGGAAGGAAGGCTTAATTTGTAAGTCTTATTGCTGAGGCACAGCTCTAAGGGAATCCCATTCTGGGAGGTAAAACTGGCAAAATCATGGGGAAATATATATTCCTGTTACTATCAGGTTTGTCCCTAAGACAGTGTTAATATTATTGTTAAGATGTACTTTTGTTTGCCTGTCAAAAAAATTAATGCCCATTAATTTGATTTGACTCACTGGGTGATTTCAAGTTCAGGGTAACATTGAGTTCTAGCATTGTATATTGCAGGAGTAGTGGGTGGTCCTTGGCCTTCCAGATGTTTTGGACTTTCATCTCCATAATCTTTTTTCCTTAGCTGTGCTGAAAGATGGGCACGTTACAGACCACCCATTTGGGGTGGCCTGTATCCGGCCCTTTCTCTGCCAGATCGGGGCCTCAGCTGCCACAGCGGCAGCCTCTGAGACCCCGATCCGCTGCTTTCCAGGCCGTGGGGAAGCAGCAAAGGGCCGCTTCCCTGCAGCCTGGAAAGGGGTGTCCTTGGGGCTTCATGCCCCAAGGACACCCGATGGCAGTGGGGATGCAGAGAAAGGGGCCGAGTGGCCCCTTTCTCATTTGCATTGCTGGTGCAGCCTTGTAGAGGCTGCACCAGCGACGCAAATCATGGAGCTCCTTCCAGGGCCGCCGAAAGAGCACCCCAGGCTCCCTCACGCGTTGCGAGGATGTCACTTCCACGCCGCCCCGTTTGGAGGCAGCTCGGTGGTGACGTCCCCATGGCGGCGCCCGTGTGCATAGGACGCCACCATTTTGTACGGACTCAGTCTGTACTAGGATTAGGGGCGTCAGGAAGTGACGCCCCTTTCTAACCTAGTACGCCCCTTCCTAACCCTAATAAGCACTATAGGCGCATCTGTAACGTGCCATTTTTATGGAAGATTAAGTTGAAAAGTTCAGCAGGAGCAATAATAGCCTACTTCTATATTAACTCTTTTTAACCACTCCTACTGCACCATTCATGATCACCACATTATCTCTGGTCCCCTATTGCCTCTCTTTGTGTTGTCACCTGAGCATCTGCATAGGGCATGAACTGTGAAAAAATTCACAATTTACTACCCATCAGGCCTAAGGAAAAAAAAAGAAGAGAAAGCAGAGATTAGCTGGTGTGAGGCATAGGATGGGAATTAACAGAAAACCTATTGGTGGTTTATCTGAGAAAAGAGAATTTGTTTTTATTCCCTGTGATTTTGCAGAGCAAGATTAGAATGTGCAGGCATTCTGTGCCTTTTGGAAACCAGCATCTAACTGAGACAGAATTTTGCTTAATCTTTGTATGCTAATAATCACTTGAGGCTGTTGCAAAAAGTGTATATGCTTTATTGAGTGCCTCACTTGCAGTAAAACCTGAAATTATATTACTTCAGTCAATAAATGATTTAAAGACATAGCTGTGTTAGTCTGGATCAGTATGCAAAAGGATCTTTTAGCACCTTTTAGACTGAGAGAAAAATTGGTAGCTTTTGTAAGACTTAAGCCTGCATCTGATGAATTAAATTTAAGTCTAGAAAAGCTTATACTACAACTTCTTTCTCTCAGTTAGTCTCAATGGTGCTACAAGATCTCTTGCAATAAATAATTTAAACATTCCCTTTATACTATCAGGTTACTAATTAAAGTAATCTGCAAGCTCATACCCTCATTTTTTAAAAAACAAAACAAAACAAAAACACCTGACTTGGAAGCAAACCCTATTGAGTTCAGTGATATTTGCTTTCTAGCAAGACTGGAATTGTGGTATTATACTATTACAGGAAACAATAGACATTGTGCACACATGCAGACACACACACACTGAAAACAGCTCACCTAGAAGTGACAGGTAGTTCAATGAATGGATGTAACATCATTTTGTGAGTTCCATTTCTTTGTACAAGCATAGCAAATTGGCAAACCTACATGTGAACCAAAATGACCTTATACAAAGAAATCACTTTTCACAATGCTACAGTCTAGTTCACAACTTTTTTTAAAAAATAAAGGAACATAGAATGTGTCTACTGAAGTATAGGCACAAGAAATGCATTTTGAATGTATTTTGTGGTCTTTATTTTGACTTGAACATTACCCAAACAAACCTGCAGAGAAAAAATGAGAAATCAAGTAGAACCAAAATTCATGAATTTACCCATGACATGGGATGCCACAGTATTTTGTCCTGAGTCCACTGCCATTCATCATGTCTATAAATGATGTGGATGAAGTAGAGAGAACGCTCATCAGATCTGCAGATGACACTAAACTGCAAGAGACCACTCATAGCTCAGAAAACAGAATGAGGGTTCAAAATGACTTCAGGAGATTGGAGAAGTAATCCCCAAAAAACTAAAATGAATTTCAACAGGGATAAATGTATGTTATGTATTTACAGGAAAAATCAAATGCCAACACATAGGATTAGAAACAGTAGTACAGTGTGCCCATGTCATATGCAGGCACGCCTTACGCAGCTTCCAGCATACGCTAGAAGCTGTGCCAGAAGAAATGGTGCCGCACACCAGAAAATGCAGTGGTCCACGCACTGTGCGCTGCCATGCACCGCCGCAAGCACAAGACCCATGATCTTTATTGGGGTTTCAGCATATGTGGAATTTCCCTTATGTGGGGGGATCTGGAATTGATCCCTCACATAAGAGAAGGGACCACTGTATATGTGAAGAAGATCTAGTGGTCTTATACGCATGTTGTATGCCTTCAAATCATTTCTGACTTATGCTGACCCTAAAATGAACCTAACATGTTTTTATTCAGAGAGGATTTGTCCTTGCCTTCTTCTGTGGCTTGTCCAAAGTTATCCAGTGGGTTTCCATGGCTGAAAAGATATTTGAACCATGGACTTCCAGAAACCTAGCCCAGCACTGAAACCACTACACCATGCTGTGTCTCTCTAGGGGTCTGAATGTTCACATGAATTTTGAATGAATCAGAGCTTGGAAAAGTTACGTTTTGTATTACAACTCATGGAACCCCTCCATCCTCTGGCCAGCACAATCACTGGTCAGTCCAAGAGCTGTAGTCCAGAAAAGTAACTTTTTCATACTCTGCCTTATGCCTATCAAATGACTACTGGCTCCATAGGGAATTAGTGAGATCACACTGGAAGTATTTGTTCAATTGGAAAAGTAAAGTACAAATAGAATTTAAGTGATTACCTAGAATTGTGAGCAGAGCACACAACCTATATTGGACGGACTGTATGGTCTCCTTCAAAGTTAAAACCAGTAAAGCAATGCACTTTGTGTCATTTGATATTGTGGGATGCCTCTAGTAAGATTTAAATGAATATTTTAATTAAAACACACATTTGGTTTCTGGACAACCATGCTCTGTTTTAGATCTGAGGCCTTGCTCTGATTGTCATTGACAAAAGGGGGTTGGCAGAGTCTTTCAGGGTTGGCTTCTAGAGCCAGAGTCATAAAGAGACCATCAGGTTGAACCCTTACTCAATGCAAGATCTCCAGCTAAAGCATCCCTAGCAGGAAGCTGTCCAGCCTTTTTTTAAAAAATACCCAGAAAAGGAGACCCCACCACTTTTCTAGGCAATTAGTTCCATTGCTGAACTGCTTTTATGTCAAGAAGTTCCTTCTAATGTTCAATCGAAATCTACTCTCCTGTAATTTCAAACAATTAGACCGGATCCTATCCTTTGGCAGCAGAGAACAAACCTGCAGCCTCTTCTCAGAGATTGTCTGCACTGGCAAAATAAAGTGGCTTCAAAGTGATTTGAAGGCCATGTGTCTGATGACATAAGATGCAAAACTTGGTAGAAACTGACATGAAGCCATGCGCCAAGGCTAAAAGCCAGAGCAAAAAGAAGCTCTGATACTCTGCCTCAATGCTGAAATTGTACATCATCACACATGCATATAAACAGCATGGCACAAATGCAGGAATATGGGAAAGCCCAGGCAGAATATGGAAGCAGTCTGGAGCATGCGCCCTGGGCCTGGTGAGATGCATCTGCCAGCACCATTGTTCACCACATGTTCTTTTCAGTTTAAAAAACAGGTGCACTAGGGGCCAGCTGCACCACTGACTGATTGCACCATCGACCTGTCACACATCCCATGATTTGAAAATACGATAAACAGGACAGGTCACCAATAATACAATCAATATAATTAAGACATGCACAAATCAGACAGTCCAATTTGTGCCTTGCCATTTTTCTTTGCCAGTGTGTTACTGGGCACACTGATGCACTGTATAGATGGTGTATTGTTCATACGACTATGCAGCTGGTCACATGGAGGTATCCAATAACATGGTAGCTGGATGGGAAGAGGAAGGTAGTTCCAGTCTCAGGTGTTGTGTTCATGTGATGATGTGCATGCCGTACAGACAGCAGGGTTTCCAGCCATTTTAGGAAAACTCGTTATGGCCATGGTTTTTCCTATCCATCTGCTTTGCCTCTTAGTGACAGCCTTTGAGGTATTTAAACAGTGCAATCATGTCACCTCTCAGACTTCTGCTTTGTGGAATGTAGCCTCCCAGCTAAAAGATTGTGACTTTTCTTTTTCTTTTTACTCTTTTCTTTTGGTCCTTTGACTGAAGCATAACTTATTCAGAAGGCACTTTGATTCATTTCACTCTAGATTTAGATTTTAACATGAATTCTTGGGCCTGTTCTTGGTTGTGATAATCTGTCATGTTTTCCTGTTGCTTTGGGATAGATTTTTCTCCCCACTGCTGGCCTTTCCTAACCTGCTACCCTCTAGATGTATTAGTCTACAACTCCCATAATTACTGGTAACTGGCCATGTTGGATGAAAGTCATGGAAAAAGAAGTCCAAAACATCTGGAAGTTACCAGATTGGGGATGATTATTATATGACTGATGGCATTTCTGTAGTGATCCTTCCTTTTTTAATGTATGTTACGTCTGTGATAACTATTGATTTTAAGTTTTTATTCTGATACACTGCAATGGCTTCCTCACTATTATATGTAATGTAATGGTGCATTAGTGCTCAGAGAGGGAATAGGGGATATAAGTGATTGGCAGTTTGTTTAATTCATATGAAGGTTGTCACAGAGTCTGACAGAAATATCTTCCACATCCTTCAGTGGTATTAAGCTCATCTTATCTTTTTAACTGGCATGCAAAATATCTTAACTCATTGATTCCTTGGCTCTTATACTGCTTACCAGTATAGAATACTCAGTTGTTCATTTTAGGTGTGAGAAAATACACCAGATTGTCCATGCTTTCCTGCATTCAGTATCACATTATGCTCAGTGTTAATCTGGATTTGAAGTGATACTCCAATGAACAAAGATGAACCAGTGACAAAAGACTCAGTGTGTACACTGAAATAAATTAAACTGTTTATTGATATTCAGAGACTAATCTAGGAACATTAACAAAATACAGTAACAGTATGAACTTAAATGACTATGTAATAAAAACATAAAGAAAACTCTGTCAAAGTACACAATAGGACTAATCAAGGCAGAGCAATGTGTCTGAATGAATAATGAACAAGATAATTTAATGGGACCAAATTGCCATGCAATGTAATGAACAAGCATTTGAATAAGAATAATTGGCAGAGCAGTTCAATCTGAACACGATGTACAACCATATCCTATATATTTTGTTACTGTGTTGTTATTTGCTATCAAGTTGACTTTGACTTATGATGACCTTATGAATGAGAGACCTCCAAGGGTTCTGTGCAGGTCTTGCAAACTCAGAATGCTAATGTCCTTGATTAAATCAATTCAACTGTAATGCAGTCTTCTTCTTTCCCTACTGCCTTCCACATTGTCAAGCAATATAATATTTTCTAGTTATGTAGTCTCATGATATATCGAAACAATAGGTTCAGTTTAGTCATCTTCACTTCCAGTGAAGGTTCAGACTTTATTTGTTCTAAGACCCATTCATTTTTCTTTTAGCATTCCAAGGTATCCATAAATGGGTTGATTCCCCTCTTGTCATCTTTCCTCACCATCCAGCTTTCAAAACCATACCTAGAGTCCTATATTCTGCCTTACAATCAGGAAGAAATGGTTGTGCATGTGTAGGGCTGTTCCTATTGACCAGAAACCTTGATTGGCATAGGAGAGAAGACTATATGGTGAATGCCTGAGGGGAAGTATGTCTTCTTCTTGTTGCTATGTGCTGGCTTCAAGTTGATTCTAACTTGTGGTGATCATATCATAGAGTTTTCTTGTCAAGATTTATTTAGGGATGGTTTGCCAGTGCCTGCCTCTAAAGCTGAAAGAGACTAACTTGCCTAAGGTTATGCAGATTTCCACTTAAACCAGTACACAATGTTGGCTCTCAAATCATGTCTACAACTGACCAAAAGCGAATTGGAAAGGTGCTGGTTAAACAATAATCCCTTTCTGATTTTTGGTTTCAGTGAAGAGTGGCACAATGGCCTTCTTGGGAATATATATTTGAGATTTTAAAAAATTAAGAAGATTATTGGGGTTCAAGTTCAGTTTAATACCTCATAACAAATTAAACATTTTTGGGGAAAACAAATTAAGCAATCCCTTTTTTTTAAAGTACATGGATGTGCACCTTTGGCTTCTGTGAGCAGAATGTCAGCAGTGAACTTGTCAGGGAAGTTGTTCCTAAGGAGAATTATACTGTGGTCCCTCCACATTTGCTGGGGTTAGGGGTGAAGGACCCTCATTATGTGGAAAAACTGCAGATAACAAAACACCATTTTGTTTACCTGAGAGAATACCTCTCTAGGAATTTCCAGGCCCTCCAGTGCAATTCTATGGTCAACGGCTTTGGACTATTGTGTGCATAGTGCTGGGTGGTGATTATAAGAGTTTCCATCCAAAAACAAGGAGAGCATGCCAGGTTCAGAGAGACAGTGCTAAGGCCAGCATATCACAAACTGAACAGCTCTCTTGCCTTTCCTGAGTTATGCATTCATGGCAGAGGAAAAGTGGGAGAGGTTTCTTACTTCTTACACAGGAACAGAAAACCACTGTCTTCTTCTGAACCTTTGAAGAAAGGCAGACATCATCTGATAGGACTGTGGGTGCTTGCCTGGTACACAAAACATTGCTTCACAAGAAGGTCTAGCTGCTCTGAATAAAAGAGGGCTGAACATCTCTACCCCTTCAAGAGGACCATTCATCCATTTACTTCACCACAAAAGGAGGGGGGAAGAGAAGAAAGATAGTTTCAAAACTTTGAGGCATTGCAGGAAATTCTGAAAAATTTCAGGGGGTTAAAAATAAAGTGACATAGAGGCAAGCCATCTTGGCCCCAGGAACAACACAACATTGTTGTGACATACTTTATATACTCGTGTATAAGTTGAGAAATTTTAGTCACAAATTGCCCCAAAAAATATGGGTAAATAATAAAATAAAACTTTTATTTCTACCCCGCTTTTTATGAAAACAATCAAAGCGGCTTACAATGTTAAAAGAAAACTTATCCATGGGTCAATGAAAATACTATTCTTTAACTCTTACTAAAAAAGGAACTATTCCCTGGAATCTGTACTGGAAGCACTGACCTCCCTCTTTTCTCTCTTCCATCCAGCTTTAGTGTGAGCCAAAACAATTATGCCTGCCAGAATTTTGTACATTCTTTGGCATTGTTTTCCTTTGCTTCATCATTTAGATCCTTTGTTGCATGCCCCTAAGTTTAATCCTCGATTTATCCAAGGGTCATATCAAAATCCATAATTTTAACCCCCAAACCTGCCCTCAGTGTATACATGGGGTTGACTTATAGCTGAGTGTATACAGAATTTTGTTCCCAGGAAGGCTCTTAGGCTGCTCAGAAGGTTACCTTCTTGAAGGTAAGGTTGTAGATAAGGAAGATTTTCACACACCAGGCAGAAGCACTGATAAATCGTCCCTCAAACATTGAAGAAGTGTGTGTGTGTGAAGGCCTGGTGCTTCCTCATTGTCATGGAATCGTCAGCTCCCTCTAGCATCACTGAATCATTCCAGGAGAGGGCATTTCTTTTTAACACAAAGTTTCTGTTCAGAGGAAATGCCCTCTCCTGGAACAATTCAGTCATGCTAGAGAGAGCCGACGATTCCATGATGATGAGGAAGCGTGCCAGGTGTTCACACATGCATTTGGAAGAGTTTAATTGATTTGTTGCTGCAACTTGAAAAGACTTTCCAGAGGGTCTCTATGGCGAGGGACAGACCATCCAAAAAGGGCGGCCTGCCGGTGCCCTAATTTCCTCTGAAGGTGAAGCCAGAAAAACCAGGTTCTTTTTGTGCTGCAGGGCCAACGTAACGAGTGTGCCACTGGTGCATTCATTATGTAAGTGCCATGCAGCGACATGTGGACACTGCACAGCACTTACGTAACAATGGTGGCACCCGTGTACACAGGGCACCACCATTGTTACGGCGCCACACTGTGTTAGGGTTAGGGGCCATGCGGTTGCAGCGCGGACCCTAACCTTAAAATCGGCACCAGCACGGCGCTCCATGCCCGTTTGTATCGGGCCCCAATTTACTTAGCTTCTTCTGCAACAGTTCCTCCTCATACTTGTTGCAGTGCCCTCTGCTGTGTTCTGCATCCACTTTATCTCTAGAAGCTACGTTAAGTGTTAATTATCCTGTTTTCCTAGCTCAATGAGAAAGAATAATCCCCTCATTTCACCTTGCTTTAGGAACAATTCCTTTAGCTAAGATTTCTGTCTTAATTTCCAGACAAGAAAATCTGATCTCTCTGTATGTATGTATAAATGACAAATCACCTTGATAAGACACAGGTTTTGTTTTGTTTTGTTTTTAATTAGAAAAAAAGAATAAGAAAAGAAGTAAGGAAACTTTTCCTTCCCTTCCTTATCCACCCGCACTAGCCATTGTAGATTTCTGATTTTGTAGCAGAAAATAGAAATGGCAAAAAGCCCAAATAAAAGTGTCAAGATGATAGGTAGCAAATCATGGAGTGTTCAGGATTTTGAAAGACCAAAATCAAGACAGAATCATTTTTGTCTGAGATTGAACTCACAGAATAACAATTGAAATTAAAACCATCAGGTTTTCAGGGCCTTTATACCATGAATTCTGCTGATATCACTTGCAACTTGCTTGCAGCTGATAGAAGGAGCTTGCCTAGTGTCTGAAATAAATCATTAATGAGCATGTAGCAAGATATGTTTTAATGATTAATTAACATTGCATGGGGTGTTTTTTTTTAAAGAAACCTATTTGTAACATCTCTGTATATCAAATGATAATTGCAATATTAAAAGCCCTCTGATTAAAGCAATTAATTATATGCTTAATTTATTTACTAATTAAGTTTTAATATATGTATAGTTAAGTAATTGCTAATGAGTGTTTTGCACTGGTAAAACAGCCCCAGCATTAATTACATAAGAACCACTATAAAAAGTCTTCCTCTATGGTCTAGATGAAAAATTGAATTTACCCATTGAAAAAGAAAAAAAATATATAATGCACACCTGCACTTATTCAATCATTTGAATGCAACATTGGCAATGGGCATGATCCACAAAGAGCTTTGCAGATAACATATGGAAATGAATAGAACACAGCTATACACAGTTATATACAGATCATGTTCATTTCAGTCCAAATGGGCTACAGTATTTTATTGGTAGCATTACAAAGGGATAATCAAGAGAACAATCCCAGATCCAAAGTAAAGTATTACCTCTATTGGGAAGGCCCAAAGGGTATACACGAGAGGTAGCTGCACTGAGCAGAAGAAAAAAAATATCAAAAACCCATATTATGGCAATACAATTAGAATGACAGAATCATAGCAGTGGAAGAGACCACGGCCATCCAGTCCAACCCCCTACCATGCAGGAACTCAAAATCAAAGCACCCCTGACAAATGGCCATCCATCCTCCCTTTAAAAACCTCCAAAGAAGGAGACTCCGCCACACTCCAAGGCAGCTCTTACCATCAGGACATTCTTCCTAACGTTCAGCTGGAATCTCTTTTTCCTGTTCGAATCCATTGCTCCATGTCCTAGTCTCTAGAGAAGCCTAGTCTCTGGAGCTTGCACCATCCTCAATATAACATCCCTTCAAATATTTAATCATATCATATCATATCATATCATCCCTTAATATCCCTCAATCTTCTCTTCTCTAGACTAAACATATCCAGCTCGATAAGCTGCTCCTCATAGGGGTATGGTTTCCAGATCTTTCATCATTCTGGTCAACCTTCTCTAGACATTCATTAGGCCAACAAAATTGTAAGGCCTTTTCATTGTCCTAATAAAGGTATTATTTTAAAATGAGAGAGCTGCAGCCTCAGTGGATTTATTTTATGGAGGCACCAATCTATTAGTATCAGCCTGTCAGAGAGCTGGAAACCACCATTAAAATTTCACATAATACTTTGGAAATAGCATCATTGTGGTGTACCTTGGAAATAAACATAGTGATTCTCTGACCTTGCCCTGGCTGTTGATCAGAGTGTTAGGGGAGACAAATCTTTTAATAAGGAGAACTGAAAATATACTTCAGCAAGGGGGCCCCTACAGATGGAATATGGGTATATGTTCATGCTGGGCCTGCTTAAATTTCATGCAGATTTTTTTGTTTTTGTTTTTACAAATGTTTGCCTCTTCCATTTTGGTCTTCCTTCTTTCTGTTTGCTGTCTCCACAGTAAGTGTACAGTAGTTTGATTTTCAACTCTATCCAAGAATGTCCCAGTGAGTTTGGGTACATATCCAGGGCTCAAGCTGTCACCATGATATGGTGTGAAATTAAATCTGTAGAACTGCACAGTCATGATGTGTGTGTGTGGTTTGTGTGAAAAGGCCAGGACATCTGGTGATGAATGTCCTTGAAGTGGCCAGACACTTACTTGTGTATTGAACACTGCACCTGTGGCTATGTATGAATGATGTAATGTCTTATGCCATGTACTGGAAGGTTGCATCAGCCAAAAGGATATAAGGTTGAACCTAATGTAAACAAGTGTGGGACAGAAGAGTTGTGGGTTATAGTTGTGGAGTCGTGAAATGCAGTGCAGTTGGTGTTTGTGAGTATCAAGAGAGTTCTAGTTCAGCACTGTGTTGCTGTGAGTTGCATAGGAGAAGTGACTGTTTGTTCCCATCCTGGAACTCTCTTCTTGCTTCTGTATATAGCAACTCCTTTTCACTTCTAAATAAACCCCTTCACCGTGAACTTTATGCTTCCTGATTTCAAAGGGTATCTCAAGGTCTGGCAGACACATTCATGCCTCATCCCCAGTAAGACATAAACTCTGTGAACAATTTCAACTATGGCTTAGTGTCGTTGGCTGCCTGTCATCCAGGAAAAGCTGATCTAGGCTCCGTCTGAATGGGCCAAATACAATGGCTTCTTCCTGTTTCCTTAGAGGGGAGACTGGATGATGTATGGCCCAAAGCCCAGTTCTGGTATGACAGAATGGAAAAAGCTGGCCCATTCAGTGCCAGTACCAGGTTTTACCCCTCTTAGCCTGGATTTTAAAAGTCCCCATTTGCTCCAGATGTTTCTAGAAGATCTGGAACCCTTTGTACTGATGCCAAGCTGCTGACTGCATGTCCAGGGCATCTGCTCATGAAGCCAGTCTCTTGCTCTGAAGCCAGCATGAGGCACCCAGCTATATGATCATCACTGGGTGCTTCACTGAGACCCCAGAGTGAAGCAACCCACAATTGGATGGCTCAGAGGACCTGTGGGTACTCAGTCACCTCACATCAGAATGGAGGACTTTGCAACAGGGGATGGTTAGGGCAGCTCTGGGGCCAGGACAGTCCAAGCTGACCAATGTTAGTGCAGACAGGGCCCTAATGGGCATTAAAACTTGGGTCCATTGCTTCATTGCCACAGTTTGGACACTTGCTTTCTAAAGAGAGCTAAAATAGAGTGTAACTGAGGTTAATGTATATTTTTCTCCTATACATTTTCCTCCCCTTCCCTTGGCCTCCTGCCTTTGCATCCATTTTATATGATAAAACCTTTTGGGTAGGTACCTGCCACATATGTTTTGTGTAAAGTGTCATACATGTCGGTGCATTATATAAATTGTTCTTCCTCTGTCTCCTTCAATAGCATGTGGAATTTCAACTGTAGCAGGGGAAATAGATGTTTCCTTCCATTTTCACCTTGGTTCAAAGCCTAGTACTGGACAACAGCAGGGTTATGTGGTGAACTGAGAAAAGCACTGGTGCAGCTGTGCTAGTGATTTGCTCATGAGTGGGTAGGGTTAAAGATCTCTGTACAAGTTCAGAGGATCCTCACAATGTTTTCCCTCTCCCAAATAAGGGAAGTCTATAGCTCAGTGGAAGACTATGTGGTTTGCACATGGTTTGCACAGTTAATTGAATTTTCAGCTAACCTATCATGAGAAAAATCCTTCCCTGAGATGGTGATGAGCCAGGTAGAGTAGGCCATGCTGAGCTGGAGGAAAACAGTGCTATCCTGGCTCTGTATAGGACATCTCCATACATTTCATACTCTCAGTCCTTTGTATCTGCATAGTTCAGGGCACAGTAATATGTCAAACTGAACATTTGATAGATCTAATTCTGTTGCTGGAGTTCAGCTTTTTTATAAAAATGACAAGCCTTCAACTTCTTTTAGTACAGCCTGCCCTAGTGTGGTTTTTGGACTACAATTGGACTACAAATCCCCTCACTTAATCAGCATAGCCAACAATCAGGGATCATGTGTGCTGTAGTCCTAAACATTTAGAGGGCATTAAGTCAGGGGAGTATGTTGCAACCCATGGCCAGTGGGACTGACAGAAGCAGTGGATCACAAGGATGAACAAGATGGAACAAGATCACAAGAGTGACGTTGTTCCATCTTTTCTCACATACACAAATAAACATAGAATGAAAATGTAAAAACATTCAGCTTGTATTATTATTTTTGTTCCTAATGGAAGCTGGCCATAAAAGATTCAGATACAAGTATAGTCTTTATAAAAAAAAATCAGTTTCCTGGTATGTTTGCATTTTAAACACACATGATCAAAACAGTAGGTATGTTACTGCAGGTTCTTTAAATATCTTCAGACAAAGAAAGAAAGGATAGGCTAATCATTCAGTGTACTATTCAGACAGATATACATTTCCTTAAGAGCATTATCATATTTCCTTCTTCTATTTTGGTAACAAAGTAGGATCATAAATATTGAATTATGAAAAGTGGTGGTGAGAATCTAGGAAATCAGATGCTTAAGGTGGTGCTTATGATCACTCGCTCTTTTGTGTCTTGTGTTAACCGCAGCTGTCAGTAGTTTATAAGGAGATATTTTAACATTCTAAGAGGTAGGGGGTTTTTTGGGCAGGATTTAATTATTTTATTTTACTTATTATCTCCTAATGGATAAATTTGATGCTTTCTAGGTTGTACTCAGCATTTTTATATCCAGGTGGCTTTAAATATGTCTTGGCCAAATAGCTCTTATTTTTAAAAAAAATCTTTTTAAATAATTCCCTTATGTTGACTGATACATTTTCTGTTGTTGTTGGCTTGTTATTACAATTTTCAGATATCTGTTCCCAAACAACCCTTCCTAGAATAAGGATGTGCAAAACTGTCCCCATTTATTTTTATAGACATAGCTTCTTCTCAAACATTTGAATTTCATATTTAGGGCATTTATTTGCAAAAACAGATATGTGTTATTTATATCAGTTGAATTTTCATAGTTTTTGAATAGCTATTTCACACGGTGTCATGCAGCACCCATGCAAGGGTGCAGTTTTCTTGAGATGCACAAAAGGGCTATTGTACTTGGTAATCTCCCTTCAAAATGACAGGCTGGGCTGTTACTTACTATCCTCATCATTTCCCAGTTCCCATTCATAAGCACATATCTAAGCAATCCGAAATAATTGCATTAATTTCATACTTGGTCATAATTGGAATAGAACTCTTGGTTTAAATCCAATTCATTTTGTTCTGGTGGAATTTACATAAGTATTTAGGTATCAATCAGCCATTGATTTAATGGTTCTGCTCTAGCTGGATTGGATTTAGGCCACTAAAATTACTGGGATTTAAAATTAGGTATGCTACTGTTAGAACAGAAGATGGAGAAACAGAATGGTTCCCAATTGGCAAAGGGGTCAGACACGGCTGCATTTCATCTCCTTACTTGTTCAACTTGTACACAGAAAATATAATATGAACAGCAAGTTTGGATTCAGAAGAAGGAGGATAGAAGATAGGAGGAAGAAACATCAACAATCCAAGATACATGTATACCATATTGCTAGTGGAAAACATCATAAACTTTTACTAATTACTAACAATTCCTAAGGAAGGTCAAAAAGGAAAGCACAAAGGCAGGCTTACTGCTTGAACATAAAGAAAATAAAAATAATGACCATGGAGGATATACACAAATTCAACCTAGATAATGAGGAGATTCATAGTTAAAGATTTCCCATACTTTGGATCAAATATTGACCAGAATGGAAACCGCAATTAAGAAATAATAAGAAGACTAGAATGGCAATAACAGCCATGAAACAACTGGACAAGGTCCTACTTAAAGAGTAAAGATATATAACTGAGCACTAAAGTCACAGTCATCCAAGCCATTGTATTCCCCATTACTTTCTATGGATGTGAGAGCAGCACAGTGAAGAAAGCGGATAGGAAGAAAATAAACTCATTTGAGATGTGGAGAAGAGTGCTAAGGATACCACTGATGGGCAAAAAGACAAACAAATGGCTCACAGAACAGATCAAGCTTGAAGTCTCCTTGAAAGCCAAGATGATGAAACAGAGGCTGTTGCATTTTGGCCACACCATGAGAAGGCATGACTCATTAGAAAAACAACAATGCTAGGGAAAGTAATAATAATAATAATAATAATAATAATATTTTTTATTTATATGTCCCACTTCTTCCAAGGATCGAAGTAGGATTACAGCATTAAAATAATACAATATAATTGAACAATCAATAAAATACAAATACTGAATTATACATCCCTATTAGTTCCTTAAAATCTTCAAACCTCAATTCATGTACCATCATACTTAGAGAGGGGGGTCTTAATCATCATCTCTATACCAAATCCAGTGGGAAAGCCCGCCGGAAGAGATCCGTCTTTAGTGCCTTTTTAAAGGCATCTAAAGTGGTGATAAGACGGATCTCCTCGAGCAGACTATTCCATAATTTAGGGGCTGCAGCAGTGAATGCTCTGTGGGAAGTTGTGGTTAATCGAGTGTTACAATATTCCAACAAATTCTTCCCCGATGTTCTGAGTGTGCGGGATGGATTATGTAGAGAGAGGCATTCCCGCAGGAAACTCAGGCCCGAGCCATGTAGGGCTTTAAAGGTAATAACCAACACCTTGTATTGCGCCCGGAAACTAATTGGCAGCCAGTGTAAAGATTTTAACACTGGTATTATATGGTCAAACCTAGAGTACCTGTGACTAATCTGGCTGCTGAGTTTTGGATTAGTTGAAGCTTCCGTTGGTACAAGGGTAGCCCCAAGTAGAGCACATTACAGAAATCTAAACGAGAGATTTACCAGTGCAAGTACTACTGCTTCAAGGTCCCCTTGGTCCAGGTAGGGACACAGTTGGCTTATCAACCGAAGTTGGTACCAAGCACTCCTGGCCATTGCATCTACTTGAGATGACAGCTGTAGTGATGGGTCCAGGAGTACTCCCAAACTGTGAACTTCATTCTTTAGGGGAAGTGTGACTCCGTCCAGGACTGGTTGACAAACCTCCATCCCTGGACCAAGGTTACCTATTGCGAGCACCTCTGTTTTCTCTGGATTCAACTTGAGTTTCTTTTTCCTCATCCAACTCATTACTGACCTAAGACAGGCGTCCAGAGGAGAGATGCCCTCCTTAGTCAACATAGAGAAATAGATTTGGGTGTCATCAGCGTACTGATAACACCATGCCCCATGTCTCCAGATGATCTCTCCCAGCGGCTTCATGTAAATGTTAAACAGCATGGGGGACAGGATGGTGCCCTGAGGAATGCCAGATGTCAGCTCTCTTTTTGAAGAGCAACTGTCCCCCAGCATCACCATCTGGAATCTACCCGAGAGGTAGGAACAGAATGACTGCAAGCAGAGCCCCCAATTCCCAACTCTCTCAGGCGTTCCAGAAGGATATCATGGTTGATGGTATTGAAGGCACCAGCAGGGTCATACTTCCCCTGTCAAGGCCCAGACAGAGATCATTGACTAAGAAGACCATGAAGATAATAGGAAAAGAGGAAGACCACATGCTAGATGCCAAAACTCAATCAAGCAGGATCGGAATCTGCAGTACTTAAGCAAAGCAGTGGAGCATAGCAGGGATTGGACATGTCTCATCCACAGGGTTGACTGGAGGGCAGTTAGCAAGAACAGTACTTAAAATAAACATATTGAACTGGAATTGGTCATCTGCAAGCATTATTGTTTTTTATCCTGTCCATTTCCCCATATTTCATACTTTTCATAGAATCATAGGCCTGTTACAAACAGCCAAAATAAAGCTGCTTCGAGTCACAGTGGAGGTATGGTGTTTCAATGATCCTAAGAGTCCAGAAGTTGCACCAAGCCATGCTCCAGCCCTAAGGACTGGAGCGTGGCTTTGGTGCGACTCTGGACTCTTAGACGCATGCATCATTGAAACACCATACCTCCACTGTGACTCAAAGCAGCTTTATTTTGGCTGTCTGTAACAGGCCATAGACTTTGACTGTACCCCATTTAATTCAACTCTCTAGCAGCCCTGGGACATCCCAGAGAGGTGGCCATCCAGCCTCCAAGGAAGCAGAATCCCCTACCATTCATGATAATCTATTTCAATGTTAAATAATTTTTCTTTCAAGATGTTCTTCTTAATGATTACTTGGAAACTTCTTTCTTGTAATTTCAATCCATTGGTACAAATCCTATCCTCTGGAACAGCAAAACAAAACAAAATAAAACAAGAAAACAACAACCTTGCCCATCTTCTACAGGACAATTCTCAGGAATTTAGATATATGTTATGGATCCAAACTAGCTGAATTACCATATCTCCCTATATGAGCATATTTCCCTATATGAATTTAGATATCCTTGGGGGAGGACTTTTGTCTTGGTTCCACTGCTGTCATAGGTGGATATGTAAGAGGCCCTTCTTGAAAGATGTCTCCAGGCAGAGGAACACAAACCCAAAGGAAGCTATCTTGCCCCCCCCCTCCACTTTCCTTTACATGGCAGGCTTTTGGCTAGGAAGATCAACATGGTGTTTTTTGAGTGTTGCGCTGGGACCCTGAAAGATCAGAGTTCAAATCCCTGCTTGGTCATGGAAACCCACCAGGTGACCTTTGACACATCACACCTCAAAGCAAGATAATGAGAAACCCCTTCTGAGGAACTGTTGCCAAGAAAACCCTGTGATAGATTCATCTTTGAGTCACTATGAGTCAGAAACTGTATGTAGAGAGATCTTGTAGCACCTTTGAGACTAATTGAAAGAAAGAAGTTGGCAGCACGAGCTCAGATGCTTTTGCTGGAGTGGAAACCAGGAACAGACATTTATTATTATTATTATTATTATTATTATTAGTTTTATTTATACCCCACCTTTCCATATGATCAAGGCGGCTTACAACAGAGTCTCAGAATACAAAGCAAAACAATGCACAGGAAAAAACAATGCAATACCATACAATGCCAACAATATAAAAATACAGTACATAATACATAATACAATACTGTACAGAAAAAAAACAGTATAATACAAAGCAGAAAAAGCAGTATAATACAAAGCAGAAAAACAATCCCCTGACAATAAAACCTACACCCCCCCTCTCAAATTCCCTCCCTCCAAAAAGACCGCAACAGCGGCGCCAGGCAAATTGTCCTTGGCGCTCCTCCCCGATGGTATAGGGGTAAGGGAGAGTCCTTTGGGCTGCAGCCCAGATGGAAGCGGGCGGGCGGGCGGCGTCCTCTTCGGGGAGGCCGGCGAGCCGGCTTATGAGGGGCCGCTCTCACCTGGCCCCTCCCCTTCTAAAGACGCCGCCGCGGCGGCAAACAAAGAGTCCTCACCAGGGCCGCTGCCAGGTGGAATATGCCATAGATGTGTGAGAATGTCAATTCAAATTCAAAATCCTTTGGGTATGGAAATGAAGTAGCAAGTCCAGTTTTACTTATGGTCATTTGTGGACAAAGACATATCCATTGGATATAGAAATAAGATGGCAAGATCAGTTTGACCTTGGAAACTAGCCTGCAGGTGCAGGGAACAGATGAATGTAGGACGCCTCACTGTGAATGGGGTCAAATGGTGGAGTTTATTGCACAGGCCCTGGAATGGGCCTGTCGTGTTACAAAAGGGGGTGTGATGGGAACGATAGGTAGCATAGAACGCATCTTACTGCACAGGAGAACACTGCTGCTGCCGCCAGAAGCTCTCATTGCGTTCCGGATGCATTCCCCAGGTGGCGATTTTCAGGAAAAGTTTAGAAGCATTCCTGAAAATTGCCTCCTCTGGGACGCATCCGGAACACAATGGAAACTTCTGACATTGTCCTGTGTGGTAAGATGCGTTTTATGCCGCCTCCTGTTCCCATCACGCTCCCTTTTATAATGCGACAAGCCCATTCCAGGGGCCTGTGTGATAAACTCCAATGCTGAAATGTGTGTAGTGAGCCAGGAAGCCATTGTCTCTGTTCAATCCATTGTTGAGGGACTGTAGTTTATGGATGAATTCCAATTCTGCTTTCTCTTTCCAATCTATGAGTCAGAAACTTGAAGGCACACATCATCATCATCATCATCATCCTCAACTACAACATTGGCTATTACGTTTTTGCTGTGGAAAAGACTTTTAATGAAGATGTTACATTTTTGTTCTATTTTATTTAAATGCTTTTAAAACCATTTTAAATTATGCTGTTTTTAATAAGGCAGCTTACTTAATTGTTTTTAAATTGTTGCTGTTGTTTAAGCTATATTTTCTTTTTATTTATATTGTGAGCTGCTTTGGGTCCTGCATTGAGGAAAGGGCATGATATTGATTAATTATTAATTAATTAAGAATATTTGAAGAAGGCTATTCTATCCTTTCTCTGAGTTCTCTTCTAAGACCTGGTTTCCAGACCCCTAAAGCATCTTTACTGCCACCATCTGGACACACCCCAGCTTGACAGTTCAGTGGATCCTTGGTATCCACTGGAGTTTGGTTCCAGGACCACACTGTGAATACCAAATCTGTGGATGCTCATGTTCCATTATCTACAGTAGAGTAGTACAATGGGATCCCTTATATAAAATGGCAAAATCAAGGTTGCCTTTTTTGGTGCGGGGGGAGGGAAGAAGAATATATTTTCAAGCTGGGGATACTGAATGTGTGGATGCAGAATCTGTGGATATGGAGGGCTGACTATATTCTTCTTAAACTATTGTTTATTTATTTAAACTACTTGATTATGTGGTTGTAGATAAGCATATGTGTATACCTGTACTTAGAAGAAAATAATGAGAAACAAACAAACAAAGATTGGGAGCTATTGACAAGTTTTTTGGCTAATGAATAGGATGAGAAAATGTATGTAGAAGTATTATAGGAATAGTGTTAACATGCCGTGCCAAAAAGTAGAACTAATACTATTCAGAATTTCACTTAAGAGGAGGTAGATGGGGGGACTTGCAAGGGTGCAAATTGAGAAGGAGGGAAGTGGGTTTAGGAAGTAAGAAACAAAGCCAAGTCAAAACTCCGGAAGTCAAGAATTGTCTTATGTTGGGTTTATATTGTTTTGTCATTTTTAAGAAATGTCAGATCAGTGTTAAGATGTATGGTAAGTTAGGTTAAATGTAATGTTAGGACATCAGGTTTGTTATGCTAGACACGTCATAGGGTGCATTAGGTATATTATGTTATGTTCATTATGCAAGATATGTTATGTACATGTTGTTTTTATCGTGACTAAAAATGAATTAATTTTTTATTATATATATTATTTAATTATTGACCCATTGAATTACCCCCCTTGCCCATACAGAACTTGTTTTACATTACTTACAATTCAGTTGTTAGTGTGGAATGCTTACCTGCATATATGAATATCTTACCTCTTGGAACCAAACAGGACTAGCACAAGGGGGCTGGCTTACTCTGGATTCTGCCTATAGACGGTCAGGGACCACAGTGTTTTTCCAAAGGCATAACAGTATCTCATTTAGCAGGCAACAATCTCTTTCTGTGCCTCCCTTCGTTTTTCTCTGTCTGCCAGTTTCACCACTGATCTTGTGCAGTAAAGTGTGCTTGTCAACGAAAAATGTCAACCAAGTTTTAAAAGATAGTCTGACTTAAAACACACACAAACACACACACGCACACACACTAACCCCCCTTAAAAAGTAAATTATTTAAGTAGAGTTGTAGTTGCAACTTGAAAGAATTCTGTTTGGTGGTTTTCTTTACATCATCTTGCCAATGGAAGGAGAGCTCTTGAATGTCTAACTAGCAAGACTCTGTCATAACTAGGGCTGACAGTTCACATTGAAAATTCTGTTTTCTTCTTTCCCAGGAAAGCAAGTCAAAGTTAAACTAACAAACTATTGTTGGCAAGTGCCTTTACCTTTGTTTTCAGCTCTTTTTATAAATTAGCCATTTGGGACTTTTCTAGGTTACCTTGACAATATGTTTCTCAAACTGGGGGTTTTTCTTTCCGTTGCACTATGTCATCTTAAAAATAGTAAGTGCTGTTTAAAAAAAATGACAACAGGAGGAGGAAAAAACACATAACCACACCCCAGAGCACTGGGGTTTGAAGCAGATAAGAAGCCAAAATGGGAACATTTTGGTGGCACTGAAAACTACAAAGAAAGACATGATAGCTAATTCAGTGTTAAAATTTGATTAAAACACACACTCACACACACACACACACACACACACACCAGCTTTTTATCTTTAGCTGTAAAAAGAGAAATAGCTGATGTATTACAATTGCAGTGTTGAGATCATAAGCTCCAACTGCCCTGATTTGGTAGGGACTGAGTTAGCCTTCTGTTATTCCCCCCTTTTCAGATTCTTTTAAAATGTCCCAATTTCTCTTTCCTCCTCCCACTTCCTCCGTTGTCTTCAAGATTCACATTTGCTGCAAACTGAGTGCAAAGTGCAAAAACAGTTTGCATTTAATAAACTCAAGTGAGTGGTTGGGTGGAGTCTTGTCCTTCCCTGTATACTCCAGCAAAAACAAACTGCTTCTCCTAACTTGTCTGTTCTTTCTCATTAGACTTGTGGGCTACACTCTGGGATTGCTTTGCCTGGTTGTCATCTGTGAAATGTTGGAGGGTACGTGAGACTGATGTTTAAGTGGATATCACGTGGTTATCTATTTTTTTGCTATAATTGCAAGTGTAACAATTATAACCATGTGACCCATCACCCTTATTCAGATATGATGGAAACCATCATATCCCCATACACTATAAGCTATCAGTTTGCATGTCTCCTCTTCATCTTCCTCTTCCTTTCTGGAAACCAGGTGATAAAATAAATTAAGCTGCCATTCTGTTATGAAAAAACTCAGGAAACTGTGATTTCTTTAAGCTATTGTAAGTGAGAGAAAGCCAGGATCAAACCATGGTTTCACATCCTGTTTTGCTTTGGAGCCACAATTTAAACCATAGGTGGACAATCTCTGAGGGTCTGAGTACATTTTTCCAGCATTGCACTAATTTCCAAGTGAAACTGGATGTTTTAAAAAATAATTGTGCTCTTTGGATATGGTGTTTGTTTGTTTGTTTGCCAGTGGGATTATAAGGAAAATGGCCTTGAGGGCCACATACGCTCTGCAGATTGCATGATTCCCATCTTTGGTTAAAACAAACCTCACTTTGCCAAATGCACATGTGGTTTGTTTAAATTCAGAAGTAAATGTTCCAGTTGCCTCCTCCTGGATCAGGTCTTTATGTCCTATGTTTTGTTAATGTCTAATTTCCATATAAAGTCATCTTTGATGGGTCAGTGAAAAAAATGGTATTCTGTGGCATTTTGCTTTTATATTTTGTGACAAATATTACACAGTACCTTGCCTAAATACACAAAAGTGGTTCATACATCACTTCTGTAACCTTAGGAAGCATTATGACCACACCACTGAAGTGGTTTCTACAACAAATTGTTGCAGGGTATTCTTCCTCCCTAGACAGTAGTGAGCAAAGTGAAATCCTAAAGATGTTCCAGGATTTGATTTCTAAGAATTCTAAAATTTTAGGCTATGCTGTATGGGGCTGCTAGGAGATTTAATCCCAATCTACAAACTGGTCATTTAGTCAATGGTACCGTTTGGCTTTGATGTCAGTGGCATGGTAAGTTTGCTCCAGGTTTGATTTTAAACTTTTAGGGTGGTATCCAAGGTGCTAAAGCTATTTTGGGACTCGGACTGAGCATCTTGAATAGTTCCTTTTAAAGTTCATACTACAGCCTAAAGCAGATAACCACCTCACTGACAATGGAGCTAGCAGCTGCCACAGCTGTCAGCAAGGACTACATGAGTTTGCCCTTAGAAGCTGTGAAAGTACAGATGGGAATGGAAATGCTGGAGTTGAGAGATGATCTCTTGTTTAAAGCTTTCCAGTAAAAAATTCATGGCCAAGCTAATATCTGAATAAGCTCTTTCCTACTCACAGTTCCTATTCTCCACAGCTTTACTATTCCTGCTAAAGGAGCTTCACCAGCAATGCACCCAGGTGGTCAGGGAGGGGGCTAAACCATGGTGGAAATGAACTTCATGTCCCCTACAGGGCATTGGGAGACATTTGGGGGACAAAAGGAAATTTGTATTTTTTAAAGGTTTGCAGTGGGGTACGCAGTCCACCAAGTGCCCCCCATCTCCCACAGTTTCCATATATGCTAGAGCAGCGGTTCTCAACCTTTGTTGGGCCGCGACCCCCATTGGGAAGGAAAGTCCTGCCCGTGGCCCCCCTGATAGGTTGGGAGACCAGAAAGGGGCGGGATTTTTGGCTGCATACAAGCCCCAGCAGGCTTTGCGGCCGGAAGTCCCGTCCCTTCCCAGCCTCCCAACCAATTAGGGAGGCCACCAGGGGAGAAGGGGCGGGACTTACAGCCGCAAAGGCCTCTGTGTCTTGCAGTCCCATCCCCTTCTCCCCGTGGTTGCCTGGCAGCCACGGAGACAAGAGGAGGAGGCAGCCCCGACCGTCCCTTCCTCCCCATGGCTGTCTGGCAGCCACAGGAAGGGAGGGAAGGAGCAGGAGGACCCCCTTTTCTTCATGCCCACGGCTGTCTGGCAGCCGCAGGAAGGGAGGGAAGGAACAGGAGGACCCCCCTTTCCTTCCTCCCCACGGCTGTCTGGCAGCCGCGGGAAGGGAGGGAAGGAGCAGGAGGCGTCCCCGCCCCCATCCCCTTCTCCTTGTGAGTGCCTGTGCCTGTGCCAGGGCCAGCCCTTGCAGAGAGAAGGGAAAGAGGAGGGAGCCCCGCCCCCTCCCTTTTTCCCCATGCAGTGCCTGCGCTAGCACCGGCACCTGTGGAGAAAAGGGGAGGGGGAGGCGGGGGGATTTCCAACCTGGCGATCCCCAGGTTGGGAACCCGTGTGCTAGAGAGAGAGGGAATGAGAAAGAGAGAAGGAGAGATACAGACCAATGGACAGTGACCATGAAATCAGAAGTCATTGCCACTGCGACAAAATACTTGATGTGAGCTGCAGGTTGTTCTGTTAATGTGTTCTTGCCATGAATAGGTAGTATTGGACAAAGGTTGAGCAGAAGTTATATTGTGCTAGGTTATGTAAGTGTTAATCTATGCATGCAACTCATGCAGTACTACCTTAAACATTTCACATGTTTGATCCTCCACACTGGGCCTGAAGCCTTTACATGGATCCCCTTTGAACATAAGAAGTATCGCTTGGACTGAACAGATGAACAGATAGAATGTCTTCCCCCCAACTGTGTTTTCAGAGCATCCAGATTTGTTCCACAAGAACACCCAAAATTTCCCTCCGATAGGATATATCCATGGAAGTTAAAGTGGAATCATAGTGCTATAACTGTGTAGTGTCCAAGGGTTACTGGTGTCCTTATTTGAAACCTATCCAAATTTTTGTCCCACCTAGAGTAGACTCATTAAAATCAATAAGACTTTCTAGTCTCTACTTACATATGTCTCATTGATTTCAATGCAGATACTTTAGTTAGGACTAAAATAGAATTTAGCCTATGATTCATTTCTGCATATAACAGGCTGGGTCTTGTCTAATCCAGTGACACTTTAGTGCTATTCAAATAATGTTACTTCAGTTAATTATGACTAACATGTCCCATTAATTTACAAGGACTAAAGGATGATTAGCATCACTTGGAAAATATTGGAAATTATAGATTGTGTGACATTTCCTTCCTGCCCCCCTCCCCCCCCCCCCCCCCCCCCCCCCAGCTTTCCCTTCCTTTTGTACTTCTAGGTGTATAATGTTGCATCTCTCTATATTTTATGTCTAGTGGGGAAATTTTAATGGGACACTTTGCTCTTTCTGTTTATTGAGATTAGTGAGTGTCTATGTATACAGACAGCTCACCTCTCCTCTCCTCCTAATTGACTTTATCAGCATAGGTTGTAATGTATGCCTGGCCAGTTCATTAAGGTTAATTTGTTCAAAAATATTAGAAGCATTAATTTCTGGCTGGTAGGTAATGGGGTGCCCCCAGCCAGTGTCTTGTTTTGTCATTAGCATCAGCTTGATTATAACTCACACCCAACTGGTTCCCTCCTTCCTCTCTTCTTTTACACCATCTAATAGAATCAGGGGATGTGATGAGTTGACAAGGTGCTTCCCCCACCCCCATTCTTCCTTTCCTCCTTTCTTCTTCCTCTTTTTTATTTTCTTTCTTTCTTTTTTTCTTTTTTGCATTTTGTCATCTCACTAATGCACATGGCTTCAAGGCATTGGCATCCATAATGTGGGGGCAGTGTTGCAGGCAGGCTGGAAGAGGCTGAAAACGGCAAAGGGCCATTTTCATAAAATATTAATGCCATTGAAAAATACACTGGGGTTGAAGGCTTGTCTGTGTGGTGGAAGGTAAGAAAAAAAGAAAAAAAGAAAAAGAAAATCCATTCTCCCCTGCCTTTCTGATGACTGTAATTAGCAGCTCTAATTAAAAATTCAAACTGGGTGTATATTTGAAAGCATGAATCTTCTCCCTGCGTCATGTTTATTTCCTTCTACAAAGTATTTTATTTTACAATGCTAATTGAAGGGGATCTTTTCCTTTAGCCTTGACAGCCACAGCTGGCTAGATCCAGTTTATATATCCAGTGGTCTCCCTAGACTGCTTCCTTTTGTAAGCAATAAAACATCTTTAAAAAACATGTATATGCTCTCTGTGCGCCATTAACTCTGTGTCATCCATGACTACTGCAAGACTCCCCATCCACATCTCCCCCACCCTTCCCCAGACTCATACATTTCCATCACTTAAAAGTGACCTCTTTGGGGGGAAGCTTCTGTATCTTCCCCCATCTGCCCAAAATCTTCAATATTTCATGTGGATTTACTTACATTAAATGACCACCTTTCTTAAGAAGACTTGGCCCCATTCTGACATTATTTATGAACAACATATGCTGTTAAAAAAAGAAAAAGAAAAAAGGAGGAATCATCCGTGAACACACATTAGTTCTGCTAGAGGAATTGACTTTTAAACCTCACTCAGCGTAGTTATTTTGAAATTTGTGGGACAGGGGATGGAACCTCACCAGGGAATAGAGGACTTCAGCCAAAGTCCAAAAGGATTATAATCATATTACTTCGAGAAGACCAGAGAGCAGAGAGGAGGGTGGCTATGTGTGTCTCTATAAGCAGGGAAAGGAGAAAGAACTAAATTTTGACTGAAGAATTTGTGGGCTCTTAAGCTTGTGACAGGGAAACAAATGCACTCTTGTCAGTTCTGATCTTCTTACTAGCTGTGTAGCCAAAGATGTGGCAACAAATATTTAATATACTTTTAACATGATCCAGGCCAACTGATTTCAGTGGGAAAATCGGGTTATAAGTAGCCTGTGAACAAGTTCTTTGTGGGAATAGAACCCACAGATGTGTTTTATTTCTCAATAGAAATATCTAGAATGAGATTGCTAGGCATGTCTACATGGGCCAAATGAACTGTTTTCCCCCTGCCTCCATGGTGACCTGCCTTCGCAATACAGGGTCAAAGTCTCAATTCAACTGCAGACTGTCTTCACAACATGAGGCCAGTTCCACATCAAGTCCAGGCCATCCCTGCCTTAAACCACATTAAAAAGACTTACCTCCAGGAAAATCTGAAGCATGCCAGAGTGACACTGAGCAGCTGTTCATTTTCAAAGCATCCCACTGTATTACCTGGCACTGACACTGGTGTGGATCTCACACAGTGAGGTACCCAGCCATATATGATTGATGTTTAGAGCCTGGTTTTTTACCTAAGAGAGAGGGACATAAAGTCCATGGTGGTGGTGCGGGGCAAAACAGTGGGCCATGTGTATGACATTTGCATGGTATCATTCTGGATTGCAAAGGTAACAGGGGACTTTGCAGCTCCAGAGCCAGAATATTTGGGAAGCACCCAAATTATTCTGGCCAGGGTAAACCCACCCCCAAGCATCTGCTTAAGTCTTTCCCACTGGAAGTTATGGGACATGAAAGTGTCTATATTTGGATGAGTCATGACCATTATAATCTTTCAACAGGCTGTCATCCTACTTCAAACATATATTCCATCTTTCTTTCTTTCTTTCTTTCTTTCTTATCCTGCATCGGACCCAAAGTGTACCAAAGTTATCCTGCATGGGACCCAAAGTGGCACACACTGCTTTATTTGGTTTGTGCATTTCAAGCCTAAGGTAATAAATATGTGTTTTTATTAGACCCACCTTCAAACTCCTACATTTGTCTTTTCTCACTTGCCATTGCCATCTTACTGACTTTCCTTGAACATATGTTATTCAAAACTTTGGGACAATTGAGAATCTTCAGAAAGTGATGCTAGTGGAGTGATTACATTTTCTTTGGTGAACGAAGAGACAAATCTATGGCCTTCTTTGAATCCACTGCTCCATGTCCTGAAGAAGCAGAAAACAAGCTTTCTCCATCCTCGTTATGACCTCATGACATCCCTTCAAATATTTAGCAGGGCTATCATATCACCTCTTAACCTTCTCTTTTCCAAGCTAAACATACCCAGCTCCCTAAGCCCAGAACTGGATAAAATATCCCAGGTAAGGTCTGACCAAAGCAGAATAGACTGGTACTTTTACTTCCCTTGATCTAGAGCTATATTTGTACTAATGCAGCCTAGAATTGCATTGGCTTCCTTGGTTGCCACATCACACTCAACATCTTGGATGGCTCCTTTGAGGTCAGGAATAAACTGTGAGTAGATTACCCACTCCATTCACACCGAAGCCTCCAGTCACCCCTGAACCCAAAGGCCTCAGTGCAGTTTAAGGGTTATTGGACTAGCTACTCAAAAGTCTGTTCTCCATCATCCAGCATGTTCAAGAGGAACAAGTGAGGAAGGCTATTGCTGCCAGCATTGGTCTCCTAAGACAGTTGCCACACTTTACTTAGTATTGGCTGGCCCTGACATATGTGTTTTTACATCTGTTTTTATGTTTTAATTCTGTTTGTTTTTATTTCAATTGTACTCTTGCTAACATCCTGGCTGACTCCCCCCCCCCCCCCCAAGGCAGCTGGGCTACAAATGGAATGAATAAACAAAAATTTAGGCTCCATCAGGAAGCAGCTGATTCCTTTTTCTCTCATGGAGAAAACTAGTCCCTAGACCAGCCTAATTTCATGTTGCATGTCAGAAAGCAGGGGGAAATATGAGAAATGATAAGTGTGATAATAAAACCATTTCTGGAATAATCTAGCACAATAATTCTTAATCTTTGGTCACCCAGGTTGAATTTGAACTTCAATTCCCAGAAGCCCCAGGCAGCATGGTCAATGGTCAGATTCTGTGAGCTGAAATCCAAAATATCTCAAAGACAAAAGGATGAAAATTTAGCAATTTAGCTGATTCACAAAAATATACACTGAGTTAGACTATTAGTTCAGTGCAAAGCATACAGATTGGCAGCTATAGTCTTTTACCATTGTCTGGTTGCTGCTACGCCTTGTATTTACAGAATCAATCCACAGGATTGCCTGTTCTTTCTAGCTGCTCTGGGGAGGGAAGTGACCCATAGAGTCTCCTTTGAGTTCCTTGAACAAAATTTCATGTGGTGCAAATGGATATTTGAGTCAGGCATCATATGAGTCGTGTTGAGACTTGGGATTTCAGTATTCTTCAGCTCACTGAGGGATGAGATTTTCCTCCTGAAAGGGCTACATATTGGCCACAATCCAGTGACACAGTTCTGCTCACTGAAATCTGATTGAAATCAATGGGGCTCAACTGTGTCTGAGCATGTGCTTATGTGGCCACAGTACAAATTCCTATGAGATACATAAGAAGTACTGGCGTCCCGCTATCAGAAAACATGGCCAGAGATTTCTAAAGGAATCAGAATGAGCTTTGTACATTTTTCTATGCACTTTTTGCTTACAAATACTGAATGGGTAGGCACAGCAGGGGGGAATATTATGCGCAGATGTGCATACAGGCAGTAAAAATGGTACAGTGCATTGTTAGTGCAAGGTCATATCAACTACTGTACCTTTTCAAAATAAAGTATTTTGATATTTTTGTTCTTTTTTCCCTCCCTCCCTCCCTCTCTCTCTCTTTTAGAATAGAACAATTTTTTTTACACTGGTCTCATTCTGCTTGCTTAGAATTTGCCCAATGCATAATATGTACAATAAAATACATATCCTTTTGTTTGATTCTCTGTCTCTCTGCAACTTCCATTATTTTGTGTCCTTGTCACAGTCCTAGGACCAGGGTGGTCAATGAGTCACAGACCTCTTCCCTTCATCATTAGTGTAGTTAAAGGTCCCGGCCGCTGTTGTCAGAGGTGTTGCTTCCACGGCTACCAAAATCTCAGTGATTATGCTCAGAAGCATTATATATGGGTAATGTCTTCTACCTACGAAAAAGATACTTTTTTGAACCACACCTCCCTGAATCCCTTACTTAGCAGGGACAGGAATTAAGTTATTCAGGAGATTCTGGGAGTTATAATCCAACAGTAATGCTCCCAGCAGGAGCTTCCCATGTGCCATATTTCCAGGAGAATTGCAGGGACTGGTGAGATGATGCTCCTAGAGATAGTCACACTGAGTGTGAAACTGTCAGGATGGCAGTCCTAAGAAGCCAATGCAAACAACTGTACCTGTCAGGACCAACAAACTGAATCAAAAGCAAGGCTGTTCTGGTGAAGGGGCAGGGGTATAGAGAGTGGTAAGACTTGTAGTGCATACAGTGAATACAGGAATGTACTACAATGTTGCTGAATGAAGGGCTTTAATACATAACCCATTTGGAGGGTCACTGTCTCCCCTTCCCTCTTGTGTGCGCTTAGTTAAACAAGCACAAGCATCTTTGATTAAAGGGCAGTATTGTCCTGGCTCGATTTATGAGTATACATCTACACACTCACACTTACACACTCAGTGGGCACAGTGATGACTCTTTATTTAAAGGCAACATATGAAGAAAGTGACACATGTCTGCCATTAAAAGTCTTTAAATTGTATTGCTGATAAAGGTGACACCTCTTAAACTAATAATGGAAAACTTGGCATCCATGAACATGAACATGGATGAGACTGAAAATTCTGCTAAATTCCCAAATGATTGCAATGGGTAATTGTGTTTGAACATTGACACATTTACACTTTTTAATTGTGTTGAACATTGACACATTTACACTTTTTACTCTCTCTCACACACACACCCCAAGCATATCATATAGTTCTGTCCAATTTTTAGGGAAAACAATGAATTTAATTTGTTCAGCTCTTTCAAGGATGGCAATTCTTCACTGAGTTGGTGGAATTTTGATTAGCATTAAGGTTTTTCTACCGCACTAAAACTTATGGCTACAACAGCTACCAAAGTTATCAGATAAATGCTCGCTTTTATTTTGAATCTAAAATGTTAACCGGGTTCTCCAGTATTTTCAAAGGTGAATTATCTCCATAATGTATAGTAGCTGTGGAATGCAACTGTGGAGGTCAAACTACACATTTCTAAATGGACCATACTAGGTTCTGTAGTAGGTTTTATAAGGCAGTTCTAAAGAAAATGTAAAAACTGAGAGAAAACAGATGAGGAAATGACATTAGGTATTCTGTGAGACAGAAGTTTCTTCCACACTATCTAAACTGTGTAAATGGATACCTTTAAAAATAATCTCTCTCTCTCTCTCTCTCTCTCTCACACACACACACACACACACACACACACACACACACTTTGTCAGTTTTTCAGATTATTCTTATGCAAAATAGTGAAAAACGTTTTCTAAAATCCCTCATGGGCAAGATATGAGAGAGTTTTTCTTGATGATTTTGTGCATTTGTTGAGTTTTGAGAACATGTCATTTCTGGAAATATTATTTTGCAAAAAATTACAACATTATATACAAAATTGTGTATTTTGCACAGATGCAACATGCACATGTAAAATATTTTATTTGTGCCTTTCTGCTTTGGACAAATACAACATATTTTAGCACAAAATGTTTCATTTTATGCAGACCAAATTTCCACAAAAAATCCAAAATGCATCCTCACCCTGCAAAAAACCATCCCACATTAAAAATACACAAAATTTCTCACAATATTTTCAGATAAATTTGGACACCCTCAAGGATGAAAGAATTTGTGTCTATCCTTTCTAGTTTGACAATTTTGTTTTCTCTAGTTATTTTAGGGGGAGGATTTCCCCACTCCTTGGCTATTTTTTTTCCTTTAGATTTGTCACAAGTCATTCCCTGTCTTGCCAGGGATTATGAAATGAATGAGTTACGGCCAGTGTCATTATTATTTTTATTTGGCTTCATGGTGATGTTATTTAGCATAAGGTGGGGAAATGAGAGCAATAGTAAAAGAAGGTTAACAGCATCCAAACAGGAATGGAAATAAATGCAGTGAGTTTGCATTTCTCAGGAAATACACTCATTCCTCCACATTTGTGGCTTTGACTTTTGTGGATTTGATTATTCATGGATTGTATTAATATGTTGTCTCTAGAAATATCTAGGTCCTCTAGTACAATTCTGTGGTCAACTTTAACTAAAAGTCACACTGAAGGACTTAGAGATTCCCAGAGAGAACACTCAACTAGGCATTTGTAGAACCTCTTGTGCAATTCTATGGTCAGCGTCTGGTAGATGTTGACCACAGAGTTGCACTGGAGGACCTAAAGATTCCTAGAGAGGTGTTCTCTCAGGTAAAAACATAGTGTTTTTGTTAGTTGTGGTTTTTGCATATTCACAAGGATCCTGTGCCCCTAAACCCAGTGAATGTGGAGAAACAAGTGTACAGTGTGCCCACATCATATGCGGGCACACTATACACAGCTTCCTGCTTACATAGAAGCTGCACGATAATAAAAACAATAGCATGCGGCCTGCATGCATGCACCACACTGTCACCACGTGAATGCGTCCCATTGTTTCCTATGGGGCGTGAACATACGCGGATTTTCCTTTACACATGGAGGGGGGGCGGAACAGATCCCCCACGTAAGGTGAGGGCCCACTGTACTATTTTTTAAAATATATTTTTGGTAGTAGGAAAAAAGGTATAGATGAAATGCATTTCATCCTGCTCCCAGTCTCATGAACTACAAAATGGACCCAGCAATGTGATTTGGGAAAGAAAAAAGATAAACCAAACCACTAGCACAATTGAAAAATGTGAATTACTAAAAGAAGAAGAAGAAGAAGAAGAAGAAAGTAAGAAAAGAAAAGAAAAACAAACAAAGAAAACATATATTTGAAAAATTTGCATAACCACATTAATTAGTAGAGTAAAATGCATAAAACTGTATACATTAGGAAGAATGTGTAAAAAAAAGTGTACTTTAGAAAAATATGTGTCTATATAACACATTAATTTCCTTGTGGAAATTGAAGATAGCCTCTTAGTCCAGTATAAAATTAATATGAAATAGGAATATTAGTGGGATTCAGAGAAATGTACTGAAAACAAAATGGACATATTTTCTCATTCCTTCTGAAACCAGTGTCTTTCCTAGTGTTGCTTGCTGAGTTTCTTTACTATGGATGTAAGTTTGTGTCTTTGGGTTTGCGTGCATGTGTGTGTGTAATTAGAAGCTGACTCACATAGGCGCTGTATAGACGGGCCCTATCGGGTGCTGTTGTTGCGCACGAGGGGTGGCGCTTCCTGACAAGTCTTGCCCCTCGCTCGTAACGGCGTAAAAATGGTGGCACCCTATACACATGGGCGCCGCCATTTTGACGTGATGGACACCTAGCATCCGCACATCTTGGCACCTTCATGACACCACAAGTGCGCCACTGGCGCCTTGCAGCGTCATAATGGCACCACAGAAAGAAGCCGCTGCGGCTCCCTCGCACAACAAATGAGGGCGGCGGGAGACCGCCCTTTTGGGCGGTCTGTATCCCACCATAGTGGCCTAAATTCAATTGCTAATCCCAGCTAGATATCAAATCAAATCAAATCAAATCAAAAAGTGCTGCTTTGGAGATGCAGGCTAGCTTTTGAAATATAACTATGGACATGCCTAAATTTAAGAACTTATTTCCATTGTGCTGTCATGAAATGATTGTTCATTTAAATGCTATCAGAACTATATGCTGGTTTACATGCCATGTCTAGATCTTGAGTGCTTGGGTTAACATGTCTGTCTCTAATGTTCCTAATGTTGGAGTTTCAAGTCTCTGAATTAGAGAAGAGGTTCTGAATCTTGAACACAAAAGGCTCTGAAACTTGCAAAAAGCATAAGCATAAGTTGAGTGCAGGAAAAGGGAACCACACATACTGCTGTGTGATAAAGGATTTGCCCATTAGTTGTGCTCAGTTTGTTTACATTTTGCTTCACGGTTCATTCATCCATGAGATTTTGCTCTGCGACTCCTTATGTCTCACTGTATTTCTTGGACTTGACCTTTAGGAAATGGAAGTCTGCAAAAGCTGACATTATGTGGCTCATTCATTAAGATGTTTGTTAGGCAAGGGACCTTGTGTGTAGCACAAACACTCTCCTCCATTTAAGTGCATTCCCTAGCAATGAACACAAAGTGTCACTGTGACCACACACTATTGTTTAGTCAAGTGTTTAACAAAGTTACTCTGAAATTGGGATTTTTAAAATTGTTGCTCTGCATTTCCTGATGTGTCTCTGCTGGGACTTTCTACCATTTCTGATCAAGACTAGTATTCTATATTTCTTCATTTTTGCCATCAACATTTGCCATTTGTTACCCACAAACCAAGACAGAGTGAAGTCCTTTTCTCCATGTGAGGTTTCAGTGGCCTTAGAATATCTCTGTCTTTGAGAGTGAAGGTTCATTGTGAATTAAGAACAGAAAGCAGAAGGAAGACATTTGTATTTCCAATAAAGATTTTAATCAGTGTAGTTCTATACTGACATCCCAAACCAATTTACAGCACTATCTTGTGTGTGTTTCTTTACAAGTAAGTAAAATTTTGTTCAATATAGGTGGGGTACAGACCGCCAGAAAGAGGCGGCCAGTGGCCACCTCTGTTTTCCCCGTAACCGCACCGCAGCATCCAAATTGTACAGCGCGGCTACACAGAAACAAAAGGACCACTAAAAAGCGGCTCCTTTTAGCACCACTGCAAACTGCCTGCGGTGGCGCGAGGATGTTGCTGCCGCGGGCGCCCATCTGGAAGGCATGCGGCAGTGACATCACAGCTATATGCACCGTGTATACGGCGCTGCACAGCTGTGACATCTTGGTGACGTCCTAGGGTTGTGGGGTGTCTGGAAACGGTGCCCCAAGGTAACCCTAGCACATCGCCAAGATGTGCTAAAAGGCCCGTATGTACAGGGCCATAGCTTACTCACAGATATGGACAGGTATACACATGCATACTTACTTAGGAATAAGGCTTTTGAAAACAATGTGACATAATGTCTAAATGAAAATGCTTAGTATTGTCCTCCACAGAAAACAACTGATTTAAACTCCAAGTTTTGAAAAGTAATCTTTTGACCAACAGCCTTGCTACTGGAGGTTTCTGGGAGTAGTTGTCAAAAAATAACTTTTCCAAGTGCTGTATAAACCTCATGTGAGCATACTCTTACAGTAGGTGAAGAATTAACCATAGTTAACCATAGTTAATTCTGGCCTGGATTGTGTAGATATGGATTGTATGTCATGAAGTGATGAAGCAAGTTAGGATGAAAATCTCTCACTGACATAGAAGTACCAACTGCAGATGATGGTGATTTGTTCACCTCATTTGTAGACTGTTGTGATACTTATGGCTAGACTTTAATTGTAACTGTGACAAGAGTCAGATACTCTACAACAAAGCCAAATGACTGAGCTCCACAAGCAACGAACAGGTTGCACTGGTGCCAGAAGTCTTTGCAATGTTAGAGACTTCAATTCCCTAGCCTGATGTGCCACCTTTATGGAAAACAAATTAATCTGTCATAGACAATGTAATTCTAACATCTTGAGGTACAGCTCAGTGATGTCTTCTGTGCATAATCAGTGTGCCAAAGGGAAGGGGATCTGTTCATAACAGTTAAGAGATAGAACAATCAGATGATCTGGCAGCAGAAGGGAAGATCAGTGAGAGGGTTCAGAAGTGTGGGTTTTGTGATGAAGGAAGTAAAATACAACATTTGTATGGTATAAACAAAGACTGAACTGAAAGGGAAACATGTTTCATGGAAACTTTGCACCCATGGAAAAACCCTTCATTTTGATTATTATTTGTGTGTTGTGGGAGGAAGTGAGATGATCTTGGTATTAAAGGGACCAATTTGGAGTTGTCTGCCTTAGGGTCACAGAACACTAATCATACCTCCAAGACCTTGTCCACGCGTTAGTGGGCTCCATATCAGTTCTATTCAGCATCATGAGTGGAAAGGGCATGAGTTATAGTGAGCCTTGACATGTACACTTTTAGCATAATCTTCTGTGTCAAGAAACAAGCAATCTACCTATACTAGTGGGTCCACTTTCCTTAGTATTATCTCATCAAGAGGGCAGGGAGCTCTTTTCCCTTGCTACCTAAAAGTCACATCTCAAACTCCCTTTCTCCTAATGTACCTCCCAGTGCTTTGGAGTAGTTTCTAAAAACAATGGCACATTATGTAGTCCTCACCAGTGTACACCCTAGGGGTGCAGATGTGCTTAGGGACTTAGGCCCTTTACACACTGGCCATTAAGGCCAGCATGTGGATGGAGTCGGGGTGTAGCTTCCTCATGATGCACGCAACATGGCACGTAGCATCATGGCTCTCCTCCGGCACTGCATCCATACAACACAAGGTGAAGGAGCGCTGTATAGCTGTGGCAATGCGGCTGAGATGCCCTTTTGAGGGTGCAAAAAAGAGCCACTTTTTGCGGCTCCTTTTTGCACTCTTGAAAGGCCAGATCAGGGCCATGACATGAGGTTGCTGCAGCCCTGATCCAGCTCGGAAAGGGGCAGTATCCGCCACCCCTTAGGGGCTTCTATAGCACTCCTATTTGGAGTTTGTTGGATCTGCCCATGGCATTTTCCTTGCTGTGAATAGCTGCTGTATCCATAAAACAACTTGCTTTTCTACCTCTTTGTCTCATTGTGATCACTCTTGAATCCGTTTTGGTTTGGCTGTCCACATCAGGACTCAATCCATAATAGGAAGGATTATGAAACAGTGAGCAAACATTTATTCTTTCAGTGTGAAGACAGTAAGCTTTGCCTTCTCTGTAGTCTGTCTTTGTAAACTCATTATGAATCAAAATCTGATTATCTGGATGTTTTCTGGAAGCCTATTCAGAGTAAGGACACTACTCCCAACCTTCATTCCAACATGGTTTTATTATGTCACCATGTATCATATATAATTCCTGACTGGACAAGATCACTTTGTGAAGAAACCCTATTGCAATGTTATATAAACATTGCCCATAAGTCTTTAAAAATAGTCAAATCTATGTTGCAATTCTTCCATGGATACAGGCTTGTGCACCCTCTGGAATCAGTTGAAAAATCTTGAGTGAGTTCCAAAAATAGAAGGAAAGACTACAAATTAACTCTTAGAAAATATTCAACGTGTTTGAATATAGATGGACATGTGTACATGTATTGTACCCCAGAAATGTGGACAATCAAAGTTAGGAAGAATATTTCAATATATTAAACAAAATATTCAATTAACATGTTTTTTGAGTGGCAGGAACTCCTGACAACAAAAATCACGGACTGATAAGAAACTTTGCAGTTTGAGGATTATTCTGTACAAAATTTGAATGAGGCTGCTGTGTACAGAAAATAACATCTTGATTGATTGATTGATTGATTTCTAGCCCATCTTTCTCCCTGAAAGGGGCCCAAGGCAGCTCACTAATAAAAATTCTAAAAACATATTACAATAAAACAATTAAAAATATCATCTAAAAACAATAAAAAATTACAGACTTTAAAACCACACTAAAACCATGATACCCACCCCTATATGAGAAACACTCAAGCCACCCCATGATTATACATTAAACCCTGCCTGAATAAAGCCATTTTAACTTGCTGGTGGAAGGCAAGCAAGGAGGGGGCCAGCCTTGCTTCTCATGGAAGGGCATTCAGGAGGGCAGTAGCAGCCACTGAGAAGACTGAATAGAAAAATTGTTTTATCCACAGAAAAAAAATTGTTTTCTGGGCAAAACAACCACATTTAAATGCTGCACAGAATAAGTCCCAAACTGTGAATAATCATAGAAAACTGCAATTTTCAAAGACTTTCCTTATGAAGGTTGCTATAATTACTTATTACTTCCTTTGAGAACAAAATTAGCAATTATCTTGATAAAGTGATTATCTTTTTCTGTTGAGTCAAAACATTATTCTGCTATCTTTCTACCAACTGGAGTTGACATATAAATGTATTATGAATGGAAGTTGGGTTCTGTAGGCTTTATGTCTTAAAAGTTTGTTGAAACCTTTAAAATATGTCCTCTAGAAATATTGTAGTGTTTTCCAGTGGACAGGAAATTTCAGAGCTTGGGAAAGTTACTATTTTGGACTACATGGTCAGTGGTTGCATTACTCAGGAATTCTGGGAGTTATAATCCACAAAAGTAACTTTTTCAGGTTCTAGGATATTTAGGATATGGTGAGAGATTTATAAAGGAAGATTCCTCTGTAGGAAATTTTGTACATTTCATGTGTGCTTTTGTTACACATGGTACAATCCATGTGCATTTCTCTGCTTAGGATTCCTGACCCATAAATCTTTATGCAGATTAGAGATATCATCAGTTTCTCTGCCCTGCTGTTAAGAGCAAGGCTGGGAAGCAGGCAGCCCCCCAGAAGTTATAGGACTGCAACTCCCAACAACTCTAGCCAGCATGGCTAGTGGTGAGGTAAGATGGGAGCCAAAGTCCAATATTTGGTGGTTCACATGTTACCCAGCTGGATCAAGGATCTTACTTATTAATTTTAGTTCCTTTTACCAGAGCTGGGTGGTAATACAGATATACCATGACTATGATAACAGTCTGAATAACTTGCTACCAGCCTTGAGGATCCATATTCAGTAGTGGAAGCTTGAAGTTGCAGGGGGCTAAATTTAGTTGTTAAATCCTAACTAGAGTAGATCCAGTGAATCAATAGGGACTTGGTATGTTATAACTTACATAGGTTCCATTGCTTCAATAGGATTTCTCTGAGAACATCAACTGGATTTAGGCCAGAATGTCCTGAACACAAGTGGCATCACAGCATCATATACACAGTTGTCTCTAGAGATGAAATATGACTTTATCTCCTACAGTAGTGTTACTGAAATTGCAGGGGTTCCTGAAGGACACCCACTAATCGTATTCAATGGAGAAATTAGTTTAGCTCAATGGGGAGCAGCAAGAAATGGAAAGTGAGGACCTTGCCTATGTCTAAAGGTTCCATACCCAGAGAACTTCAGAAGTAGTTTCCAAATTAATGCAATTTTATTAAAAGGGACATCAACAAGCACACAAACACACACTCACACACACACAACAACTAATGAAGCAAAAGGTAGTAAGTGGTAGCAAATTGTGAGGTGGCTAAGAGGCAATACTGTACCTATCCTGAAGCATAACTTCAATCACAGGGATATTGAATTGAATTGAAGGTGGAACGTGACTGGCTTACTGAGGTGCCAAGTTGAAATTGGACAGACGTTCCGTTCTATTTCAGATTAGACCAGTTTGCTTGTGCCAAGGCACCTATAGTTATACCCAGAAGTGACTCCTAAGGAGAGCATGTTAGGAGTTAATAGGCTTAAACAACTTTCCGGGGGGGGGGGCGGCGAGAATGGAGTGCAATAGCAACCAGGCAATTCGCATGAATGTTCCTAGATAAAAATAGTTTCATTCCCAGAAGGAAATTCCCTTTATTTACAAGTAATTTTTTAATTCAGCTCATGACCACCTTTCCATAGTCTTGGTATTATTTTGATTCTGATCTTGAGAGATCCCATCGTGCCTAAGTGCCTTGGGCTTCTCCCATGCTGAGCTATCTGGTTCAGCCTGGTACAGCTGGGGAGCCCCTGTTTGGGCTATTTGCCTAAAACATCTCTTTTGATATTAATTTGATATCAGGGTCACTGAGAGGTGATGGAGGGCTCATTCTTGGGCTATAGTTGCCCTTTGAAATGGGGGCTGCAGTTATTCCCCTCGTAGGGTTGGTGTGGCCAAGAAGGCAATGTTCTAGGTTAGAAATCTCTTGTTCATCCCAACTAAAGAAAGTTCACTGCATCAATGTCTGATGGATCTCTTGCTGTGAGGTTGGCAGATCCACTCTTGATATTACCGCTTTGCATCCCATATAGCCCAGTTTGGGTCCCATGTTTGGAGAAAGACATGATATAATTAAAATAAATAAATAATTACTGTTTAAAAAAATCCACAGCTACTTGAGAGGAACATGGGCTCTACAGATGCTTGCCCCTACTTGGTAATTTTTAAATATATATATATATTAATAAAGTCAACTCATAATTCTCTGGGTGACTCACAAAACAAATACTTAAATATGTAAATTCATAAAGATACAATATAAAGCAAAACCAAGTGAAATACAATTAACCATACATTGAGTTCTAAAATATATAATTTCCAAGGCCTTAAGCTGGGAGCCAAAAAACTCTAAAGATCCTCCCAAGCAATATTCTTTGAGGAAGTTCTTTTGCAGTTAAGTGTTACTACTGAAAGGTCCCTCACCTGAGCTCCTGTCCTACACAGAGCAACTGCAGAAGGAACAGCAATACGTCCAGGGTAGATTCACTATATCCACAATGGTGGATCCACTCACTGCTCCTGATTTAGCAACATGTTGATTCACTATTCTACAATTGCTTCAATGGGTCTACTCTAGTTGGGGCTGACTAATTGGATGCAGGATGATTTCATATTTTCTGAGCTCCAAAGAAAGAGGAACAGGTCTTGTGTCTAAGAAATAAATACGAAATGCAAAGCTGTGTTGCTATTGGACACTTCAGTGCCAACAAAACAGCTGGGTTTGGTTCATGGTTACAGTTGCTAGTGGGGCTTTTTTGTTTTAATGAGTAGACAAGAAAGTCTGTGCCATGGCTACATGCATACCCCTGAGATGATTTCTTTTTTTTCCCCTGTTACTTTATTGAGACGAATGTTACCCCAGAATCCAACAAGACACAAATACACTTTAAACTGTATTCATCTAACAAAAATGTCATGGAGCTGTACAGGCATATTTAAGACCTGCCAGAATCTATTTATGCAAGAATTGCTTGGAGCATTCATAATTTACAATAGATCATAACAGTCTTCCCAAAACACACTTGGAAAAAAATCCTCTCAACTTTAAAGTAAATACAGCTCAGAATGCCTTATAAGCTGTCTTATAACTATTGAGCAATGCATTTCATAATTGCTCTGATGATGAATATAAAAGTCTTTATTAAACCTAAAATGGTTTTTAATAAAGCGATCCTCTAAGCACAAATTGTTGGTGTTAATCTACTTCATATGTTTTGCTGGGGAAGAAAGGAAGTGCATATTTACTTCAGCAAAAGCATGATAAATGTGTTTCAACTAAATTCTTGGTTTAAACTTGGTTTAATTTGTTTGCGTAGATAAAGCTGCTGATTGCCTCTGTTTCAGAAAAATACTCAGTTGTTGTTTTTTTCAATGTAGCAGCAGGAACTCATAAATGAGAGATTCATGACACGTGTTTTAAAATGGTTTTTTTCTTACCTAGAGGAATACATGATGAGTACTTGAGGAGAAGTTTTGTTAGAATGTAAGACTGGCAAGAGGTTTGTGAGAATTGATCGATAAACAAGAGCAGCAGGAATCTACCATCTTAAAATGAGGGCTTGGCTAAATATTTGCCAGCATCAGTTTCTGAACTGGGTTGAACTGTTTCAGCACTGTGGACAAGTTTTCTCAGTAAGATTTGAAAAATATTTTTTGGCTCAGAGACTGATTCCTGAATGTGATTGGTTCCACTCAATTACATGCCATTATGGCATTATCAGTGGTGTCATTGAGGTTGGGTCACATGATATTGGATAACCTTGCACTTAACCCCCCCCCCCCAGCTATCCTAATGCCCAGATCACTGCTGAGGGGTGCATGTTGTGGCCTCTGGAGTGCCCATTCAGGATCTAGCTTTCAGCAGCCATGCCTGAAGATAGTTCCCCCTGGAAAGACCTTCTGGGTTGGCGTGGCTGAGTAAGATGGCACTGTGGCCTTTGGAGGGCCTGTGTAGGGTCCAGTGCAGCTGCTGGGTGAGCAGAAAACTACCCGTTATTACTTGCCCTGTAGCTGTGCCAGTTCTTCCAGGTGTACTGCCCCACTGGGTGACACCCACCTCTGGATGTCACCTGGTGTGGTCCACACCCCCTTCACTCTCATAAAGATGCCACTGGGGATCATATTACATCAGGAAATTGGTTCTATACTGGCTATTCTGGCTGAGTCTCCACCAGGGAGTTTTTATTTCTCTCCTGTTTAGAAACCAAGACAAACAACAACAGCAAAATTACTTTATTTTTAGTCTTCTTTTTTTTAAAGAAAAAAGATGTAAGGAGTAAAGGTAAAAGAGCATTACTCCAGAGAAAAATGAACCTCTGTTTGTCAGGATCCCTGGCTAGTCAGACATAACACCAAGATTCATGAAGCCGCCATACAGAAACATCTCACATTTGATGTTCCACCATGGAATAATGAGACCAGACACACAGACTGGGTTGATAATGGGCCACTGAAGATGCCAGCCATAGATGCTGGCGAAATGTCAGGAATAAACTCTTCCAGAACATGGCCATATAACCAGAAAAACCCAAAAAACTTTTTCAAACTCACATTTGTTGGCTCATCACTTTCCATGGCTGCATCCACACTGCAGAAGTAATGCAGTTTGACACCACTTTAACTGCTATGGCTCAATAATAATAATAATAATAATAATAATAATAATAATAATAATAAATTTATTTATATACCGCTATTCCAAATTCCAAATTCGATCACAGCGGTGTACAACTAAAAATAATACAAAGAAACACTCAGCAACAACATGATAAAAAACATCCCATTCTGAGGACTGTAGCTTGTTGTGGCACCAGAGCTCTCTTGCAGAGAAAGCTAAATGTCTCACAAAACTGCAAATCCCAGAATTCCATAGCATTGAGCCATGGTAGCTAAGGCACTGTTAAACTAGATGATTTCTGCAGTGCAGATGCAGCTCCATTAAAAGCCTCTGTGTGTCTGCCTATGGCCATGATCCTACATCTGAACATAGCTCCATATGCATCTTTCCACCTACTAGCAGCTGTCAATTCCTGGGAGAAGTCTCTGCTGTTGTTACTTACTGAGGGGAGAGGAGGAAGAGGGAGGCAATTCAGACCATGACGAAGCAACTGGTCTCAGCTTGGAGAGGGGGGGGAGGAGAAATAAGAATGTGATTTCAAATGAAGTGCACCCACATTTTACTTTCTCAGGTAACCCAAAGCATCTGGATCTTCATGGGGTGAATTGCTTTTTCCTCCCACCCTGTAAGAGATAGCAGCAGACAATATTTCCTTCTAGGGCTTGACAGCCACTGAAAGGTGAGAAGTTTTTTGATGTATTGTAAGGAAAAGAGAATAGCCCTGTGTGTCCAAAAAGGGGCTTTCTCACTTACATGCTGCAGTTACTCATGCGTAAGTTACTAACAGGATGCTCATCTGGATGTGTTCTGTATATAGGGGATTAAAATCTGAGAAACCTTGATTTAAAGAAAAGTTTAAGTTAGCACTATAATTAACAATGAAGTTATGGCCATGTCTTCTCAGATGTAACCTCCCTAAAAGCTCAATGTGGCTTATACCCAGGTAACATAGGCATGGAAACATGGTGCTATGCCAGGATTTTTGCTTCTTCTTGCACATGGCTCTCCACAGCAGCTGCGTTTTATTCAGATTTCTGTGACAATTCACCCTTCCTCCTCCTTCTCCACTAATAATTATGCTCTTGTCTGAAAACCTCTGAAATGTGCCTAATACGATCCTGCCCACTGGAGACCTTTTACATCATTTTCCCAGGCAAAGGTGACCTGATCAAATCATGTTGTTGACACTGCAGCTGAAACAGCCCTCCAATAAATGAGGCAGGATTAGCCAGATCTGATGGCAAACATCAGCTCATAATATGCATCGGAAAATGTCCATAGCACACTGAATCTTTGCTTTGGAAGATGTGCACCTTGTGCCCGGTATGCAAGCATGCATTTCCCTACATGATTGCTAAGTTTTATGAAGGGCAAGTATGAGCCGAAGCGGTGACCAGAGTATTCTGCAGTTTTATAATTACATTGCAAAGTGCAGACATTGATACTCAGCATGGCGTGTGGGGCAGGGAAGAAAGAAAGGGAGAGTATTAGTCATCCTAATAATCATTGGCTGAAATCCTGGATTAGGAGATGTATTGTGCATGATTACTATATTTCCTACTTTCCCCTAAAACCACATTATAGGGGGGGGGGGGGCAACAGAAAACCTGGACATGCAACAACAGGCAGTGGCATACCTGGCATGTCTGATATCAGGTGTGGATCATTATTAACACCCCCCAACAAACTGTGAGAAATAATAAAAACAACATTGAGTCTGTTGCTGCCACTGATCATTTCTTTGGAGGGTCACAGTATGGAGGACTCAGGTCTCCATATTCCTGCCAACTTGCCATTCCTTTCAGAGGACGATTCAGAATGTGGTAGCATTTTCAGTGTGGTGGTTCATTGGAGCATATATCAGTGGGCACATACCCCCTTGAGAGTTTTCTACTTGTAACGCAAGGTGGACAACTGTCAGAAGTTAGGAGGTGGCAATCTCCAACAGACCTTGGAGGATCACACAAGCGCTGCACTCTTTCAGTCATGGGATGAGTAGGGTAAGGCTCAGTGGAGGAGAAAGGAGATGCCCCAGATTTTAAAAAGATAAATTTTAAACAAATGTTTAGGCTGCACATGTGATATTCTCATTTAAATATATAATTTTAATTTTGCTAGTTGTTTATGTCACAACTATTACCATTACATTCCATGATATATGGGAATTGCAATTTATGAGTAGCATTAGTACAAAATATATTACTAAGGATTCAGGTATGGGAGGAGGCCAGTGGGAGGGGACAGCATCAGTTACTGCACTGGGTGATGCCCTAGAGATGCAACTGGTGAAATTGTCCTCACCTGTATACACACTGCAGAAATAATCCAGTTTGACACTGGCTCAATACTTTAGTTTTCTGAGACATTTAGCTTTGTCTGTTAGAGAGCTCTGGTACCAGGACAAATTACAGTTCCCAGAATTCCACAACATTTAGTCATGGCAGTTAAAGTGGTGTCAAACTGGATTATTTCTTCAGAGTGAATGCAGCTCTCATTTATCCAGAAAGCATCTGAGGGGGGAAAATCCTAGGAAAATTTAGACTTTGTGTGGCCCAAAAATGTCCCTGTACCCCATGAACTATATATTTACCCCATGTACCCCATGAGCCATATATTTCTGAACCCTGGTTTAATGGCAGCCTATAATATATTCTTAGAAAAACAGACATCTCACTATTTTTGTGAGGTCATCCTTGGCTACCACTCAAATTTCAAAGTGCTTGGTTTGTTTGCTTGTTTGCTTGTTTTTGTTTTAACCTTTAAAGCCCTTCACAGTTTGCAGATTCATGTTCTTAAAGACTGCCTGTTTGTGTATCAACCTGCCTGAATGTTAAGAGAAGAACATAAAAAGAACTCTGCTGGATCAGACGGAGATCCTATTTAATTCAGCAATGGCCGACTGTTTGCTTGATGCATATGAGCAGATGATGGTGACAATGATTGTTGTTGCTGTTAACCTTATTTGTATGCTGCCTTTCCCCCCATATTGAGTGCAACAGTGCTCTCCTATAAAATATATTGTCATCAAGAATAATAGCCATTGCCAGCCTTATTCTCAGTGAATTTGCTGAATCCTCATCTCAAGCCATTAACATTAGTGGTTATCTTTATATCTAGTGCTAGAAGGAATTCAGCAGTTGTACTATGTGTTGTGTGAACATGTACTTTCTTTTCTCTTTCCTATATTTCCCAACATTCAGCTTCATCAGACGACCCCAGTTAGTATAACCCCTAATTCTCAGAGAGATTAAAACTGGAAGGGATAAGGTCAGTGTTGCTAAAAAGAGATTTTCATTTGGGACAGGGACATAGCTTACTGCTAGGGGGCCAACAGTCAAAAAGTACAAATGGGCAACCTAAGCACAACATCATTTTGTCTGTCAGGACAGAGACTGGAAGCAGAAGAGGCAGGATCAGGAGCTCTCCATTGCCTGGAAGACCAGGGCTTTGCCCCAATAGTCCAAAGGTATCTACACCCATCTTTTGGGAGTATAAATTGGATTGATATATTATACCTCAACTAACGAGCAACATTTGAGTCAATGGGATTTAGATAAAGGTGACTAACAATCGATTCCATTTGCTCTACATGCAGTAACAATACAATACAGTCTTTAATGTTCAGCTAGGCTCCAGCCTGAACTGTATGGTGGAGAAAGACATGTTCTCTTCCTCTTTCAGAAGAGTTCTATCCTTTCCTTTGCTGAAGAGGGAAGGGTCAGTTTCCCCCCCTATTGTTATCCTTGTCAACAGGAGAAAGTAACTCTTCTGGAACCAATCATATCCTCCCTGATTTCAATACTTTCAACCATAGCAATAGCAATAGCAATTACATTTCTATACCACTTATCAGTGAACCTAAGCACTTCCTAAGTGGTTTACAGTGTGTAAGATAATTGTCCCCAATAAGCTGAGTACTCAACCATTGCTAATATTCTATCCTTACTGGGAAATTGCACACATTCACTTTTCTTATTTGGAAGGCCTGGTTCCTTCTCTCCATTTGCCTCTAAATAACTTCTTAGTTTTCTGCTCAGCTTTGGGGTCCTCTAAATCAGCAGAAGTATTTACAGTACTTTATCTCTTGGTAGCCCAGTTTCAATGTGTTCTCCAGCTTTCCTATTCAAAGACACACACATATGCATGCATGCACACACACACATGCACACAGTTCAATTTGTATTATTTATGTAGGTTACAACGCAGATGCTCTACAACTGAAGCATTTTTTTAGTGCAGAGTTCTCACAGCCCTCGGCTGAAGGCTTCTTTCAAATATGTTTTGTTGGCCACATTCAGATGGAAATTGCTGCCAGTTCACAAAACCAGAGGCATCGTTTTCAATTGTATCACAGTTGTAAACTCACATTGCTCCATTTCAGGGGGTTTCTCTCTTTCTTTCCTCAGGCTTTTATGAGTTTGTTCAGTTAAGAATGTATAACATAAGAGGAAATAAAGGTGTTATGTCTTCCTTACTTCCCCAAGCAGTGAGGCTTTCTAAGGGCACTAATACCACCTTTCCTTTCCTTTGGTAAAGAGAGTGGTGAAGATGTAAAAGTGCCTTTATAATATTGGCTTTATTTGCAGATTGACAAGCCAAACATAAATAGAGGCAGACTCATGCTTCTACAAGGCAGAAGATTTTATTTTTCATGGCCAGCCCCAGGTTTTAAGGGACAGTGGTTGAGCTGTCCTCAGAGCGCTCCCCTTGCCACAACTTCTGCCACTGTGGCACCTGCTAGCTTTCCCTGTGAATTAGCTGGGCTTCAGTGGCACAGAAATGGGACCGTTGGACTATTCAGGTTTATTTGTCATGTGGTGGCTGTCCTATTTTGTAACCATAGCATTGTGGCAGAAATAAGATGGTGGCTGCCTGGCACCAGATAGAGACTGCTTGGATTTCAGACTATTACAATGTTGCTGCCAGGTAACTTCACAAAGTGTGTATATGTGTGGAATCTGTTGGATGAATACATTGCATCCTGGGCCTGCTGCACTCACATTTTGTATTTAGTGCCATCTGGTTGACCTGTTGTGGGTGTGAACAGTGAATTCACTACAAATTTTAATCTGAATTTCAAATGAGCTATCCAAGGTGCTGAAACTGTTCTGAGACTAAAGGTCCACTGACATCAGATCCACCAGCCATCACAGCCTATACTCCTGGGAACACAACTGGTGCCTGAAGATAGCAACCTGGATGGCTGAACATGGCCTTGCAGGCCCAGGGAAGGATTGTTCTGTATGCCAAGCACTGAGCTGAATCACTTTCCTTTCTTTTCTGCAGACACAGTTGTGAGCTTGTCTCCTTTCACTTGAATAGTTTCAGAAATCATCTCCTATCCATGTGGTCTCCCTTAATGAAATGGAAGGCATCAACTTGTTACACATTGCATCTTTAAGAGTCTCATCCAGAACTGGGGAGAAAGGGAGCTGCTTTTTCCCAAGGATCAGGAATTAAGCCCTTGTTGCTTTGAAAGGATTTCAATTTAAGTTTGCAGAAAGGAATGGAAGGGTTAATTCTGAATCTGTGTATTTATATCTATTATTATTTTTAAATTGTTAATCTATTTTAAATATATATTCAGGGTATATCTCTGGGAGCAATTAGATTTTGTGTCTTGTACCAAAACTTCTGAAAGACAGCAAAATTAAGTGATTACTGCACTGACATTTGGAGTAAGGAATCTTTGGCCCAGGACAGACTGCCCCAAAAGGGCAGCCTGCCAGCAGCCTATTTCCCTCCAGAGGGATGCCGTAGCTGCCAAACTGTGCTGCGTCCCTCCAGAGTAAAAAGAACCTGGAAAAACCATTGGTGCACTTGTGACATAAGCAATGCACAACTATGTGTATATGCTGCGTGTTGCTTACATCAAAATGGCAGTGCCTGTATACAGGGACACTGCCATTAGTCCGCTGCTGTGCCATGCTAAGATTAGGACCATGAAGTTGGTGCACAATCCCTAACCCTAGAATCAGTGGCGGCATAGCGCTTTGGGATTGTCTGTCCCACACCTTTGTAGGCCTTTTCTGCAAGCAATTCCTGCATTGGAGGCTTTATGGGTGTATCTCTGTAGCGTCTGGCTTAAGATATATTGTGCCAGAAGATAAGTTTGTGATTGTACTATGTGGGTGATACAGAAACTCCATGGAAGGTTTCCCCCATTTCCCACATATTTCCATATATCATTTACAAAATACTATGCAGAAGCCTGACAGGTCTGTATGATAATGCCACAGAAAGGTTTTTGGTGCTTGTTGCAAATTCATATCACATATTGGCACATGCTGTAAATTTGGTTTATATTGTTGTAATTAGCACTGACACGGACAGATTGCCTTAATATTCTCACTCCTTTTGCTTAGAGGAGGTCCTTCACAATTTGAATGCCACAAAATATCAATACTGATGTTTTATGGCAAGTCCCTAGTGCAGCCTCGGGGACAAGAAGGATAGGAGTGATGGCAGTTTTAGCTAGAGAGCAGAGTTTGTTCGGCCTTATAAGACATTTATGAGGTCAGTTGTATGTCATCTCAGACACCAGTGGAGAGAAACACATTTAACCTCTACACACACACACACACACACACACACACACACGCACACAAGCACACAGAGTTTCTCACCAGTAGGAGTAGACTGTATTCTTTTGCCTGTTACATTGATTCTTCAGTTGTGTGTCTAAGAGGTTTCTAGTGAAGACACAGAATATTTCCGAGCAAGCAAACCAGCAGCCAGTTACACTGGTATTCCAGGAAAATACTGGGGGAAAGGCATGATGATATCACCTGGGGTGGGATGAGATTGCCATTCTTATTAAGGAGATTACTGCGTGTCGCTTTTAAATTGCAAGTACATTGTCAAGGAAGTGGCTTTGCCAAAACTCATCACATGATGCTGCATCCAACCCATAGCTGCCCTGTCCGTTTTCAATCATGGGGGAAACTCAGGAATGATCTGGCAACTGTGGAAGCTTCCAGGTTGCATGATGGCCGCTCATGTTGTGTAGGTGTCCTCTCCTCCCCTACCCCTATCCCTTGCTATAAGGAAACCCCATAATTACCTTTTAAAATTTAGTCTTATTATTTTCTTTCTTTCTTTTAACTTTTGAAGAGTTAGTTCAGGACTGCAGAGATCCAGAATTTCATAGAACAAGGGAAACAAAACAAAACAAGACCTAAAGGCATGCTGGGTGGGGCATTAGGCAGAGAGAGAGGATTAAGGAAGAGTTCAGGAAGAGAGCACAATGGGGGCAGCAGACACAGTTGCGTGATTGAGAGAGATGTGATGATGGCTGTCTGGAAAGCGGTAAGTTTCCATTTTTTGCTAAGAGTGTGAAAGCTGCGAGAATGGGGCTATAGACAGAAATGTCCTAAAAGCCTGAGCTGCTAAGAAGTATTTCAATTCAAAATGTAATTTCCCCCCACTGTATAACAGAGATAGAAGTCTGCAACTAATTGAGAGATGGGAACCAGCTAGTTGAAATCAATTACATTATCCATTAAGTCAGAAATTTTCCAATGAAAAGGTTTAACTCAATTATTTTTTAAAACTTACTGGATTGGCTGAAGTTGTAATTTCCGCATCAGCTTTCCTCCATAACTGTTATTTGTTATTGCATTATTTAATTCAGCGAGAGAGAGAGAGAGTGCTAAAGATCCAGCAAATTTTACATTACCCAACTGTTCTAAACGGAAACCTAATTCTTTTAGATGTTTGTAGAACTATCACTTGGGTTTTTTTTATTAGTGTTCAGGACTGAAGAATTACAGTATTTAAGTGACAACATTGAAACCATTTATTTTAGTTTATGACTAAGGTATGATAGCCTAGTTACTTCTAAGGTTAAAGGAATTCAAACCAACAAGTAATTAGAACAAATTGGAAGGTGCTGATCTGGATTTTGGGCAGGGTGAATGAAAAAAAAGGGGTTTCAAACATTCATATGGCTGTTTCCTTCTCTCCCACACTCAAGACAAGAACAAGCTGGAAGTTGTTGATGTTAGCCTCGAATAATGGTGACCCTGTGAATGAGACATCTCCATTTCTCCCTATCTTTAACTGCTCTACTTAGGTCTGACCATCTGGCATGTGGACTTCCTCTCCTTCTACCTCTCTCTACCTTTCCTAGCATTGTCTTTTCTAATGAGTCATGTTTTCTTTTGATGTGGCAAAGATATGACAGCCTCAGCATCTTTACCTCCAGGGCGAATTCAGGTCTGATAAGTTCAAGGACCAATTTGTTTGTCTTTTTGGCCATCCACCGTATCCTAAGCACTCTTCTCCAGCATCACATCTCAAATTAGTTGATCTTCTTTTGGCTTTCTTCACTGTCCAGCTCTTGCATCCATACATAGTGATGGGGAACATAATGGCTTAGACAATTCTGACTTTAGTGCTCTGCTGTATGTCTTTACCCTTTAGAATCCTGTCTAGTCCTTTCATGATTGCCCTTCCCATCCCTGGTCGTCTTCTTATTTCTTGACTACAATTCTCATTCCTATCAGTGTTTGATCCAAGATACTGGAATTCTTTAACTATTTCTATTTCCTCATTATCTAGGCAGAGCCATGAACAACTAGCATAAAATCACCCACTGAGTCTTATGATTCGATGTGTACTTGTATATGGATCTACCAAATGCACACTTCACCTTGAGACACTTTGAAAATTTTGCTTCTCTGCTTTGATGCTCTGTGGAGGTTGGGAGCATAAAGTTTTGTAGACTTCAGTCTACTTCCTCAGATGCTTCTGAGGAAGTAAACTGAAGTCTACAAAAGCTCATACTGCCAACTTCTTTCAGTTAGTCTCAAAGGTCCTGCAAGATCTTTCTACATACCCTTTCACATGTCAGTTTATTTCCTGATTTAGTGTGTTTCCAAACATAGACCAGATTCTTTCAGTGCCTCCTAAAGGAAGAAATGCACCTCACTCTTTCACTGGAGAGTTCAGTTTGTAATTTAGGATTGTCTTGTCCTCCTCATTCAGTGTACAGAAATTAGAATAATCTGATAGTGTACATAGTTTTTAGAAATGAATCGGAGAATATATGACTACCTTGTCTTAAAAATTTTATTCATCATGCTAAAATAAAACATCCCATAATCAATTTTCTTCCTTTTTAATTTTTTTTTCAATTTTGGGGGGGAAAGCAAAAAAGGTTTTAGGAAGAAAAAAAACTGGGGAAAAGTTTTTTAAAAATCTAGTTTTTTTGTGGACCTTCACATCTCAAGCCATGACTAATGTAGATCTCAAATATTTAAATAGGTTTATTTCATGAATGACCAAATTTGGATCAAACCTGATCTCTAACCTATTTTCTGCATATGTAAAGGAACATATGCACTGACTTCCTTGTATAATAATAGAATTGTATAAATACTTTAAAACTATTCTGTCACTAAGAGCCAGCAAGTAGTGCTTGAGTGTTGGACTATGACTATGGAGACCTGGGTTTAAATCCCTGCTTGGTCATGGAAACCTACTGGGCGACCTTGGGCAAGTCACATTCTCTCAGCCTCAGAGGAAAGTAAAGGCAAACCCGCTCTGAACAAATCTAGGCAAGAAAATCCCATGATAGCTTCACCTGAGTTGGAATGGAAAGGAATGGCAGGGCAAGAGAATTGCCTTGAAAAGAGTGTGTGTATGTATCTTCCTCCTTTGCTTTAAGCAGTATTTTTTAAAAATTGAATGGCATACTCAATACTCAATGTATCATGCTTAATTACATTACCAGGGGCTGCCCCTTTAGTGATCAACTGTGTAACATCATCAGAGCCCACCACATGTGACACCAAAAGTCCCTAAGTCTTGGGCCTTGGCTCCACAGTGTCAGGCCCTGGGTTAGGCTTGACTTGGCAAATGTAATTCCTAGAGACTTTTGGCAGGGACAGAGGTCTGGGAACTCTACACTGGTTTTTCACATATTTACTGGTGAGTAAATGAAAAGTAGATGTACAGCTACATGTTGCGGATTATATAGTAGCATACATTTTGCACATAGGTTCCATTGAAGTCTATGGAACAACTAGCAGGCCTTGTAACATATAGAAGAGCCATTTCTTGGTATGTGACTTGGTTGTTGCAGTTGGATTGTTGCCCTTACATGTTGTCCTTAGGGAATAGCATTCTCTCTTATTGAATGTTTGGCATTATGGAATGTCAAAAGCATTTTTTTAGAAAATAATTTTCAAGGCTACATCTTAAAACATTTTGCTGTTTTGCAGGTACTGTTCAGCTGACCTGAATAAATGCATTCTTAACAGTGACTATGTGAAGAAAAATTATGTACCCATAATTGTACCCTTAGATATTTTTCTGAAACTTGCTTTTACTTCAATGAGACTGCTTCCAGGGGAGAATTTTGTCTCGGTAATTATGTTTTTTTTTTCTGGTCAGCAATTTTTATTTTCTGTTAAGAAGTAAATATGGATGCTAATTCAGATGCCTTTTCATGTTTTTAAGGACCTTCCTTTTGAAGTAAATGAAACCACTTATTTTGATGTAGAGTTTACAATTCCAAATATAATTTTGTCCCTCTCCATCCATGCAAGAATGTCCTTTTGTTCAATAGAAAGCACAACTGAGGTGAAAATTAAATTCAAATGCCAGTCTATGCTGATCTGTGATGTGCATGTTTCTAATGTTTCTTGATGCTGCTATTTTCCCATTCTGAAGGTAAGCACAAATTCATTTTCATTTAAAGGCTCCTTTGTGCTTGCCTCAAGGTGTGTGCCATAGATTGCAGATCCTGCACCTTTTTTCTTTTTATCCCTGGCATTGCAGTTTTCCTGAAAAAACACTTTATCATCTTCCACACCTAAGTAAGACTGAGCTAAGAAAAGAGAGAGCAGGGTATGTGTTTTAACTGTTTTCATGCCTAGATTGCTATCAAATACCTTTTTCTTCCTGTCAAATATCTATTTTGGAGGTATCTAAATCATTGATGTTCACCTGGGGCCTTTAACATGACACAATTGTAACACTATGATTTCACTCTTAACTGCCCAGATTCGTCCTATGGAATCCTGGAATTTATAGTTTGGTTAGGCACTAGAGCTCTCTGTCAGAGAGCTTACTGTATATACTCGACTATAAGTCAACCTAATATATAAGTCGAGGACAGGTTTTGGGGCCAAAATTATGGATTTTGATATGACCCTTGGATAAGTCGAGGGTGAAATTTAAAGACAAAGGATCTAAATGATGAAGCAAAGGAAAACAATGCCAAAGAACCCACAAAATTCTGGCAGGCATAACGGTTTTGGCTCACACGAAATGTTAGATGGAAGAGAGAACAGAGGGAGGTCAGTGCTTCTAGGACAGATTGCACCCTTGTCTTTCACCAGGGGATGGTTCCCTTTTTAATAAGAGTTAAAGTATAGTATTTACATTGACCCGTGGATAAGTCGACCTAGGTTTTTGGGGGCAATTTTTTGACTAAAATTTCTAGATGTATACATGAGTATATACAGTAATTACCCCTCCCTAAACTACAAATCTTCAAATGGAACCATGGTGGTTAAATTGTGCTATAATGGCATAATCATAGTACTATCTTTATGTAGTCATACTGCTATAATTGTGTAGTGTGAAAGGACCCCAACTAGTTGGCATCAGCAACAGGACTCTTGTCCCCCCTGAGGTAGACTCCACCTTAACGCTCCCACACATGATAAAATATTGATAACGACAATAATATGGGTCTTTTAATTCACAATTTGACCTCAGATGACAACTAAATCTGAAAAAGTTGAGATGATACATTAGATCCAGAATAAGTCATAATTAAAGTCATTGAAATCAGTTGTACTCAGGTTAATTATGGGGGTGACCAGTGTTAAATCCGATTTATTTTAATGAATCTTTTATGGTTCTGAGGAGTCTAAACTGATATCCAGTTTATGTTTCTAAGGACTTCATCACACCAGCCTGTTGTCCAGCTGCAATCATTTAGTTTAAGGAAATGGAAACATACTGGTCAGTGACATCACTACACTTGGTGTCACCCAGTATGGTAAGTCATGTTGTCACCTCTAGGCAGGTAGCCACCCCACAACTCTGGTGAGTGGGAGGTACTGGTGGAGGGAGGGATCTGGTCTTAGTTATCTCCCATCGCCCATGGAGTGAAGAATGGAGCAGGAGGAGGCCCATATTCAGGCCCCTGGGGAAACCCCCCCCCCAGCACTGCAGAAGGTGGAAAAGATGGTTGTGGAAGATGAGGAGGATTCATCTGACAGCAGCTCCATCCAGCAACTTCACCCAGCCTGTTTTCCTGGAATAGTGGCACCACTGGGGGTTGTGGTGGTGTGGACTGCATCAGGTGACAGCACAGAGGGGGGTGTCACCTGATGAGCTAGTATACCCTGGGGGGTGGTTGACTGCTTTCCAGGTCCCATAAGGCAATGGCCACATGGGACTCAAAAGACGGGGGGCTGCAGAGAGGGCCGAGCAGGCCATGGCGCCATCCTAAGCACCATAGCAGCAAGCTGGGGGAGCACCCTTTTGGCCCTACCCCCAGAAGCCCCAAACCCAGAAGCTCTGCCTTCCCACACTGGTTGACACCCCAAGTGGTCAGGTAGTGTCAGGTGAGAAGAGAGCAGGAAGGGAAGGAATGGTGAAAGATGCAGCAACAGGGAGGGAAGGGTATTCACTGTTCAAACTTCCCATTTGGACTGCCTTGCCAAGTCTCCCAGTCCTGGCCAAGCTGCTGCCTGGCACACCCCTCAGCCACCTTTCTCCATCAGCTAGAGCACCACTACCATCCACTCGTTGTAACTCCTGGCAGGGGTAAGATGTGCCTGCTACTTGGCTTCACTTTCTGAATCTGAAAGGGCTGCTGACCAGGATGGGAAATGGAGATGTAGAGTGGCAGCTACAGAGTCCTCCCTTTCCTCAGAAGGAAAGGAGTCCATGGCTGCCCTTGTCACCATCACCTCCCTTTCCCCCCTGGCCAGTTGCCCTGCCAGACCCGGAAGGGGCTGCTAAACAGCAGCAATACCACACTTCTGCCAGTGGCAGGAGCAGACTGCTGTGCCCTCCATTCCTACCCACTGTCCTGGTCTGAATGCTCTGACCTGAAAGTAAAGGGAAGGGCAGTAGGAGGGCAGGGGAGGGAGGACAAGGCAAGAAGCAATGCACTATGTATCTGGGGAAATGGCTGGACCTACAGTTTCCCATCCCTGCTCTAGGCAAAGAAAGAGTACAGCCTCTAAACAGATAGAACATCTGTTTCTTTGTATCTTCAGCAAAAGTAGCACTATGGCCAATTTAGGTCCAAAAATCACTGCAGAAATAATCCAGTTTGAGACTGCTTTAATTGCCCTCACTCACTACTAGGAAATCCTAGGAATTGTAATTTATTATGGCACCATTTGGACGTGGTGCATGCATGAGGGCATCGTTGTGCGCTGCATATGGATGGCGCCATGCCAAGATGGCACTCTCTATACGTGGTAGGGCTGGGGAGAGTGTGATTGCTGTGCGCTTCCCAGCCCTACGTTTGGCCCCAGCACAGCACTTTCGCGCCATCTGTACTGGGCCTATGGGATGAAAAATATAGAAATATCTGGTTCAAATCTCACTCATACCATGAATTCAGAAGATGGGCTTAAGTAAACTGCTCTGTGTCAGCCTTTGCCTCACACCTTAGAATCATAGAGTTGGAAGAGACCACAAGAGCTATGCAGTGTAACCCCCTGAAATGTAGTGATACATCATTAAAACATTCCTGACAGATGGCCATCCAGCCTCTGTTTAAAATCTTCCACTACATTCCGAGGGAGCATGTTCCACTGTGGAACAGTTCTTACTGTCAGGAAGTTTTTCTTAATGTTGAGGTGGAATCCCCACCCCACCCCCTGTAGTTTGCATGCTGGTCCTCTTCTCTAGAGCTGCAGAAAACAAGCTTGTTCCATCATCAATAGACATCCCTTAAAATGTTTAATCATGGCTATCATGTCACCTTTTAACTTTCTTTTCTCCAAGCTAAACATACCTGGCTCCCTAAGTCTCAGCTCATAGGGCATGGTTTCCAGACCTTTCATCATTTTGGTTGCTCTCTTCTGGACATGCTCCAGCTTGTCCTCATTCTTTTTGATTGGTGGTGCCCAGAACTGGACACAGTATTCCAGATGAAGTCTGACCAAAGCAAAATAGAGTGGCACTATTACTTCAGAAGTGGTACTATTACCATCCATCTGTGTTGGGGAGGTGAATAATAATGAATAGCTTTACATGGTTGATGTGAGGATTACAAATAGATGAGACCTGTGAGTACTTGAAAATGCCATACCACTTGTAAGTATTGGATTACATGACCTTAAGGTATGTTTGATATCTACAATTATATTATTTCATGATCCAGGGATGGGAGAGGAAATATCAAATAGTGGTTTGCATGTTGGACTAAGACTCTGGAGATCAGGGTTCAATTCATCACTCGACCATGCTTTCAGTCTCAGGGGAAGGCAATGGCAAGCTTCCTCTGAATAAATCTTGCTAAGAAAACCCTATGATAGGGTTGCCTTAGGCCAGGTCACCATAAATCTGAAATGACTTGAAGGCACACAACAACAACAATAACAACATCCAGGGACACCATAATTCCTACAAATGGGACATGTAATCATACACTCATCACTTTGTTTGCTCTTGTAAATGACCGTTTTATAACTTCTGAGCAATTTCATTCATTCAAGTGGTCTTAGGGATGTCCTGAGGAGGGGATTGATTATGGAAGTATGGCTAAAAGAGAACGAAGCTTGAAAAAACAGTTTGATCTACAGCTCCCAGAATTCCCAGCCAGCAGAGCTAGCGACCCTGCTGGCTGGGGTATTCTGGGAAATAACTTTTCCAAGATCCTCAAGACAGTAGCACTGATTGAACAATGCAGAACTTTTGATAACTGAATCTAAACTAAACTGTTTTAATTTCAGCATTGATTAATGAAGGGACTACTATCTGTTTTCTCCCACTCACAGTCAACTTGCTTTAATCAGTAAAGGTAAATTCTCTCTCTCTCTCTCTCTCTCTCTCTCTCTCTCTTTTGCCATACCTTTCCCCCCACATTCATTTGGCTTTGCTTGATTCCAGTGGTTACCAAGCATGTAACTGAAGGGGACGGAAATCAAACCTGCTAACCGACTCTCTGTCAGCACATCGGGAGCCCTAAGCTATTTTTACATGCCAATTTCCCATTTCAATTAGAGTGGATTTTCCAATGGTGTGAAAAATTATCTCATTTCCAGGGCATGAAACCAAGCAACTGAGAAAGAGAGAGAGAGAAAGACTGCTGGTGTGGGGGAAAGACATGGGCTCGCCTTTCCTGTGGTGTGCCATCTCTATTAGACTTTGTAAACTGCAGCAGTTTGAAATCTTTAACCAGCCATTACTAATAAGCATATGTTAATTGTAGCAGAGATCATAAGCAGGTCAATTAGGAGGCAAAGACTGGAACAGAATGAAATGTTCTGCTGGAGGGAGAATTCGGGGCAGGTGTCGGCCAGCATGCACTGCCCTGGCAGGGGCTCAGAGCATCTTGGGCAGAGCTCATTTAACGTTTTGATTTGCTGAATTTGCATTTCAGATTTCCATCCTCTAATAGACAATCTAGGCAGCCTTTGTTAATGAGGACTCTGATTACATGAGCTGGTATAATTGGGAATAAGCAGGCCAGCCTTGCTTATGAGATTAAATCCCAAATAAATTGGATTAAACGCAATACTTCAAGAACCATCTTCTCTTGTTGTCAGGAGCCAAATACATGCATGTGTGTGTCTGTGTGCCTCTCTGTGTGTAAATAAGTTTAAGGGGGGGGGGGGTAAACCTCCATTTGGCCAGTGCATATAGCTTTTAATTTGATTTGTGTGTTTGGAGGGTTGTTTTTATTGTTTTCAAAGCTGTACCTACTTGCAGTTCAAAGGTGAAAAATCTCTGCATTGACCTAGATGAGACTATGATAGTGATCCAGTGATTGTTAAAAATATCAGTTTGCTTGGGAAGAAAGGTTAGCATGTTTTTATATAAAATGAGTATGTTGCTTTAAAAAAATCCCATTCTAATGGTTGCACTTGTGTACTGAAACTGAATGCAAGCTACAGCATTAAAGACTTTTGTTCCTGGATTCTTAAATTTCTGGATTTAACTGAACTGCACAAACGCTCAAGAAGCTTGGAAAATGAAATGATGGACAAGCATATTCAAGACTGGAATTTATTTTCAGATTATTTTTATCAGAACTGGGGGGCGGGGGATCACATTATTTGATATAGATGTGGAGAAATAAAATCAGATTTTGTATGCTTGCGGAGGTGCATGGTGCGGATACACGCACCATTACTTATGTCAGGGCTTGCTTTCCGTGTAAGCTCAAAGTCATGGAAGGCAAACCCAAGGGCTGACTGTACATTTTAGTGTTAACCACAGTTGCTCACAGCTTGTCATCATAAACACAAAGAGGACATATTTTGCTGTTTGAAAATTAAGGCAAAATTTTTAGCTAAAGAGACTATTCCCAAAAGAAGGTGAAGTTAGGGCATTATTGCTTCTCATTTACTTAGGGAAATGGGATAAGGAACACTTAAATTAGCTTACTTGCTTGTAGGGAGAAGGTAGATGCAGAACAAAGCAGAGTGAACTCTGACAACAGTTCTGAAGGAAGGATGAACATGACTAAGGAGTTTATCACACTAGTGAGACCCCATGAGATTTAAAGCAAAGAAAGCCTGGAAATGCCCAAAGTTTATCACACAATATCACAGTTAATGTGAAATAATGTGAAGTTAATCCGAACGCAAAGCAGAGAAAACCGGCAGCTTTTTACTTTCGGAACAACCCAAAAGTTAAAAAGCTGCCGGTTTTCTATGCTTTGCATTCAGATTAACTTTGCATTATTTCACTTGGGCAGTCCCCTAGTGTGATAAACAACCTGAATTTGCAAGTTTTGTTTCAATTCGAATGTATGTTAAATCTCGTTTAACTCCCGTTTTCCCACTGTTTTCCTGTGGGATCTTGCTAGTATGATAAAGCTCTAAGTAAATAGAGAGACCTTCTGGAATGTCTTTTCAAGTTGCAGCAACAAATCAATTAAACCATTCCAAATTGTAGCTGAGTTGGAGATTTGCACACAGCCCTTTCCTCTTGTTTGGAACTGAGATTGCCAAAACTGGAGAATTTGCACCCTGAAGATGATCCATAAAAACTGGTGACTCAAGACCAAGCGCTGAGATCTGGGAAGTCTAATTGGGAGTGAATCTTCCATTAATACCAGAACTGGGACAACTCTGTATAAGTTTATCTTCATATCATATTTGACAGAGTTGCTACAATGATAATAATTTCCAAGAATATTTTGAAAATAGTGTCCTTTAAATAGAAAAAAACCCTATTTATTTTTTTATTGGATTTATAACCCATATTTTGCCCAAAATGGGATTCTTTGTCTCCTATATAATAGAACAAGAAAGGCTAAAAAGCATTAGAAAATTATCTCTACCTCAACAAGAAAGAAAACTGGCAAGTGAACAATCAGTCACTAATTTCTTGCAGTTGAAGACCTTTTTTTACACCTCATTTTTAGAAGGAACTTGTGTTTTTTTGTGCAGAACCACAATACCAGCAATTTCTTTGGGGGGGGGGGGGGGAGGGTCATGAAGTGAAGAAAATCATAGAATTTTTTTAATTGTTATTTTTTCCCCCTGCAAGAATGAAAGAAGTGAAGATTCTACATTTTGAGAGAGAATGACATGGATACCTGACCTATAGGAATACAGTTTTTCTTAGACTCTGGGTACAGTCAATTCTGGATTACGTAGGGGTGGAAATATTTTGCAGTTTGAGATTATTTGGATTTCATCTCCCAGTTGCCTTAAGCATTATCAGGTTGACAAATAGTATGGCTAGGCCTGCTCATTGTAGCTGTCTCTGCCTTGACACAGAAGTTTACATACCTCCATGAACATAAGGAGCTGGGCATAAGGCAGCACAGGTCACCCCTTCACCAGACCCACATGCCACATGTGGCAGGGGAACCTGGAGACATCTCATCCATAGGATTGCCATGGGTCGAGATTGACATGAAGGCAATTAACAACAATTATAAGCCATGACATTGCAGGGTGATATGTTTTTAAAATGTTTTTAAAAGACATTTCCAAGGCCCTGCCTGCATGAACCAAATACAATGGTCTCCCCCGTTCCCTGGGCCTGGAGACTGGATGATGCATATCCCAAAGCCCAGTTCTGGTGTGAACAGACTTGATGACAGCTAGCCTAGGTTTTACCCCTCTTTACTTAGATTTTGAAAAGTCCCTGTTAGCTCTGGATCTTCCCAGAAGATCTAGGGCCCTCCATTCTGACACCAGCATGTGCCCCACTGAGCCACATGGCATATCTGCTGCTGTCACCAATCTCTTCCTCTGAAGTCAGAACAAGGCACGTAACAATCAAGTCATGTAACAATCATTGGGCACTTCATTGCCCCGCAGTGATGGCAGATGTGTGGGGCAGCTCAGTGGGACACAAGTGCAGTTAGCTGCCCAATGTCAGAACTGAGGGCTTTGCAATGGGGGAGGGTCAGGGCAGTTCCAGTGCCCCAGTCCAGTGTAGTATTAGTTAAGAAGGGTTTACAATTTGAAGATAAAATCCAGAGACAGAAATCTGTGGTATCTTATGCAGACACTGTCCACTACTAACTTGCAAAAGTTACTTCCATAGTCCCCTAGCCAACATGGCCCCAAAATAATTTTTTCAAGCTCTGTCCTTGGCCCAGTTGTTGAGGTGACGTCCATGTTAGTGTAGTGGTTATTATTATTAACCTTTATTTATAAAGCACTGTAAAATTACACAGCGCTGTACATACAATCTTTTTAATTAGACAGTTCCCTGCCCTCAGGCTTACAATCTAAAAAGACATGACACAAAAGGAGAAGGGAAAGGTGGTGGCGAAGGGGATGAGGTCCAGCAGTTCCTCTCTACCTCCAAGGCCTGGACCAAGGCAGATGGACTGGAGGGAGGGCTTGGCTTCATAATGGATGGTTAATCTTCTTCCAGGGAGGCCTGTTGGAGCTAGCCTGCCTCTCTAGTAGAATATTACATATAAAGTACATAGCAATACAGGAAATGGTTCAATAAAACAGGCACCAAAAGAACATCAAATAGCAAGTGACAATTATGCAATGGCTGTGAAAACTTCTCTGAACAGGATGGTCTTCAACTCCATTTTGAAGCTGGTTAAGGAAGTAATGGCCCTTGCTCACGGGGGAAGAAGGTTCCAGGAGTGAGGGGCAGCAAGTGAAAAGGGGCGAATCCAGGATGGGGCAGAGGAAATCCTGGGCTGGGACAGCTGACCCTGACTACCACAAGGAGGGCCCGAGTGGGAAAGTGAGGAGAAAGAAGGTCTGATAAGTAAGGAGGGGCCAGCCCATGGAGGGCTTTAAACGTCAACAGTAGGAGCTTATACTGAATGCGGAAAGGGAGGGGGAGCCAGTGAAGGGATGCCAACACAGGAGAGATGTGGTCAGAGTGGTGGGCGGATGTGATAATGCGTGCAGCTGAATCCATTCCAGGTTTTAGACTAAACTATAAAGACACTATCCAAGATGCTAAACTTATTTGGGAGATAGAGCCCAGTATTTTGGATAGCTCCTTGAAAAAATAGGTTAAACTGCAGCGAAGATTGATTGCCCCACTGACATGGAAAACACTAGCTGCCAGTGTCCTATTGCTGGCTCTCTTAAAATGCAGTTATTATTTTCAACTAGACTAGACCCATTGAATCAGTGGTATTTACTTATTTATTGACTCATCATTCAGCAATTGATACAGTGGATCTGCTGTATTTGGGTAGAATTCAGGTCCCTGACTGTACCTCCATTTTCCAACTATATCGGCCTCATTTTCATTCATCTACTGTGCTCCTCTTTTTCAAAGGGAATCTTTATTTGTTACTTCTGTAACCCTCTTTTCCACAAACGATCATTTTTTTCTTATCCCTTAGCTCTCCCCTTTCCTGCCCCAGCTTATCACAGTTGCTGACATTATGGGGTATAGTTCCACTGTAGCTCATCCTTCCCTCAAACATCGTACCAAGCCATCTGTTAAAGAAAACCCACACTATAATCCTCTCTGCTCCAAAGTAACTATTACCCAAAGACAGCTGAATGCCCTCAAAGCTTCTCCTAATGGCTGCTGCCCTTATGCTTGCTTGAAGGCCTGTTTCCTTGGAACTCTTCACTTCCATTTTATAAAATAATCGAAACCTCCCATTAAAGTGAAAGCCATAAAAATAGAGCTTAATTTCCTGCTTGCTCGCCTCTCTGTTCCTTGAAAACCATGCTTTTTATTCTTTATGAGGATTTGGCATTTGCTGACTTTGTAAATTCCTTGAAACATCTTGCTTTGTGGCTATGCTCCTTGTTTTCTTCTGCCCCGGCTCCTAATTAGTTTACATCAAATGTGTGTCTTGTCAGAGCAGTATAAGTAATATTAGGATGCTTGCATAGTCAGTTTAAGATGAAAAATGCTGGTGGGGCAGAGGTGGGTGGGAAGGAGAGCCATGGCCTCTGTTTACTTTTGAAGAGATGGAAATCCAAGAGAAAAAGAAAAAGAAAAGGCATGCTTTATTTGCTATCAGGAGTACAGGATGTTAGATTCTGAAAGAGTGGCTTGACCAATAGAAGCAGGATATTATTGCCAGTTTCATACCACCTAGATGCCATGGCCAAGTGGTTAAAGCGCCACATAACATTCCTCCACAAGTTTCAGACTTCAGTCTCCTCCACTGTTGTGTGTTTGGATCTGAGACAAGCCAAGCCTTCCTTCAACCACAGTACACATATGACACACCTGTGGCATGGGTGTGCATTCATTTGTGCATGCATGGGTTCCATCTGTGATAAGCTAGTCACCATAAAATGGTCATGTTCCTTGTGGGTCATGTTGTTGATGCTGCTGTTGTGCTTGTTATTATTTTATCCTAGGCTTTAGCTCAGGAGCTCAGGATTTCCCACCCTTTTTATCCTTACAACAAACCTGTGAGGAGGTAGAGTAGACTGTTAGATGGTGATTGACCCAAGGTCACCCAGTGAACATTGTGTTTGAGTGGGGATTCAGTTTTGAGTTTCTCTGATCCTAGCCCAACACCCTAACAACTATGCCCCATGGATCTCATTGGTTTTGGGGCTCAAGGCTGTAGACATCTTACTCAGAATATCTCAAAAGGACATTCTGAGGGAGTAGACATATTTGCATCCCATTTATTCTATTTTGTATGAACTTTAAAGACATTTTTGGTCCTTTATACAGTATCATTAAACCAAACATTTTGTAAATGCTTCCTGAACAGTGGACAGCTGCCATTTCCACGCTGGTTGGGCTACATATACACTACAGAATTAATGCTATTTGCCACTACTGTAAATGCCATGGCCCAATATGATGGGATGCTGTGATAGGTAGTTTTGTGAGATATTCAGCCTTTTCTGTCAGGGAGCTCTGGTGCCACAACAAACTACACATCCCAGGATTCCATAGGATGGAGCCATAACAGTAAAAGCAGTGCCAAACTTCATTAATTCTACAGTGTGGCAGCAGCCCTGGGCAAGCACCTGTTTAATTAAGATCACTTGGGAATTGCCTTTTCCCATTTTGGGCTATTCTTTTTTTGGGTTGAAATGATGACAAAAATCTGAAGGCTTCTAGAAGAGGCAATAGCCCCTGTTTGGTCAGAAGATGGGCAATCTGGGGAGATACTGGGGGCTTCAGAAACAACCTTGAGCCTGAGGTCCTTGCTTTGCCCACACTTGTTATATATAATTTTCTACAGAGAAGGAAGAAAATGTCAAATAGTGGTCGGGGTGAGTAGCAACAGAAAGAGGGAAGAATGGATGAAATCAGGCTAAAAAGCAAGACCAGCAAATGCAGTTCATACCATTTTCAGCCATCTTGCAAACAGAAGCCCAGTGTGTGTTATTTCTTGGTACATCTCATATTTGTTACAGAGATATGCAATTAGTCTGTCACCCCAGATGATGTCATTTGTTCTGCACAAAAAATAAAATGGGATGATATCCCTGAGATTCCTAAGAAATGCAGTGGCTCAGTGGTTAAGATGCTGACTCTGATGATTGCAAGATTGGTAGGTCAGAAGTTCAAGGCCCAAGTGCCATATGATGGAGTGAGCGCCCATCTCTAATCCCAGCTTCTGCCAGCCTAGCAGTTTGAAAGCATGTAACAGTGCAAACAGATAAATAGGAACCACTTTGGTGGCAGAGTGGAAGGAGTGGCCAGAGGCCACTCTGGCCCCAATTGGGCTGTGGCTTTGGTGATTGCACAGCCTGGTCCTATATGAGCCACCAGCAGGAGTAGATTAAACTCTTTTCTGAAAAGTCCAGCTCCTGCTGCTTCAGAATGGCCTCTGGACACTTTGGGGGTGTGCACCATCTGAATGTCATGCCCTTGAAGCAGCCTGAAACTGCTTCTTTTGGCTAGTTTGTTTCGGGCCACAGTCACCACATCAGTTTCAGTGGTAGGTGGGGGCCAACGTAGTGGTCTGAGTGTTGGACTGCAACTCTTGAGACCAGGGTTCAATTTCAAGTTTGGCTATGACTTGAAGGCACACAAGAACAACAACAAGGGGACTTGAACCTTGAGATAGCCCAAGTCTCAGTTTACTGATTTAACGTGCCCTTGGTGTCTCGTGTATCAACAAAGACAACTAACATCTTTACTGCATGAGTCCTTTCTAGCATTAGAATAGCATTTTTTACCCAAGCGCTATGCAATGGGGCAGCTCTTCTCATGATCATGCCTGAGAGTGCTGTGTAATGCCATACAACACTATAACAAACAGAATTGGAAAAGGAAGAGGAGGGGTGTTGAGCAAAGTTTTACTTCTCTGATAAGCCCTAATTAGAAGTGTAGATGATAAAAGTGCGAAAGTCTAAACATTTAAGAAACTGCTACAGCCTCTTCTGCTTGTCAATTCTTCCTCATTCCTAACTTTTGCCATCTTGACCATCTTGACAAATGACATCTGATGTTACTTGACTGCACATGTCCTGGTTATCATGTGTGAAATATTGGAAGGTATGGGGCTGGAAAAGAAGGCACTTGAACTTTGCATTGCTGCAATCCTTCATGCTGAAAAGCAGAGTTGGAGGAGAGAGGTTCTACTGGTAGACTAAGGCCCAATATAGATGGGCAGAAAGGAGCACCAAGACACCGTCCCTTTCTGCCCAACACGGAGGCTGCAGCAGCCCAACGCCATGGCCTCCAGGAGCCCTAAAAAGAAACCCACTCCTGGTGGGTTCTTTTTAGGGCATGTGTGGTGCCATTTGGACACTGCACCATGCGTAAGTCATCATGGTGGCCCCCATGTAGATGGGGGCGTGCCATTATGGCATAGTAGGGCTCAGGAATGTGTGGTCACTCTGCTCTCTCGAGCCCTAATTTTGGCCCCAGGATGGCGCTTTTTGCCCATATGTATTAGACCTTAATTGAAATTCCCAGCCCTTTTTTGCTCCTCTGATCATTGGAGGTGGACTGGCATTTCCTCAGCTAAAGCATATCCACTGGTCATACATGTGCTATTGAACTTTTACATGGGAAATCTTAGTGCAACAGAGGCAGGAAAGGGGGTCATTAATGGATGTATTTGTGATATTAAAAAGATTATGTTTTAAATTAGAGAGAATGAGGGGAGAACAGAGCAATGACATCATGTGGTAACCCAATTCTAGTGGCACTCTTACCCTATTGTAATTCCACTTTACTTTCACATGTGATAAGGCTGTAAATCACTTCCTTCTTTCAAGGATAGGTGCATGTGGAAGAAAGCTCTACAATTTTCACCACTTGCTGTAACATGTAATGGAATCACATAATTCTCCAGCATCTTCTGTCTAAAGACAGACAGGACTGAGTATCTATCTGGACAGAATCATAAACAGATATTCATCTCTAGGAAAGACCTTGAGTATTTATGTTTACAGTGAAATGCTGGAGCGCATGTCTTAATGCTTCACAGTTCCCTTTCATCCCAATGTCATTCCCTTCGAAAATAAAATAAATGTTCTTACTGCAAACAGCTGCAGGTGGGTACTGACAAAAGTTAGCACCAAAGGGTTTCTCACAGCAATCTCTTGAAGTACACACCACCACTTGCAGAGATAGCATCTATATATGTGGTGGGGATGATGTGAGGGGATCACTTATTTAAGAACTCTTCTCATTCCTCTTTATAAAAATTGACAACCAACTTAGTTTGGGCCTCTGGAATCTTGGTATGCTTTGGTAATAAATGATTGGGAGGATTCTGCTAGGCAATACATGCTTCTCCTCAAAACCAGCAGATACCATATGTTTCCTTCTAACTTTCCCTCAGTCTAAGCCAATTTCTAGTGTAGATTAGCACTATATCTAAAATGCTCCTGAATATTCAAATAACTTGCTCTCTGAATATTCAAACCATCTAAATATTCAGAAAAATTTCTGAACATCCATGGACTACCCAGTATCTGTCTCAGGATGATAATTCAAGATTACATTATGATACAAGGTTTTAGTAATACATATTTAAATACTGATACTCATTGGTATATTATTATAACAATAGCAAGTACATTTCTATAGCACTTATCAATGGACTAGCACTCCCTTAGCAGTTTACAATGTGTAAGCCAATTGCCTCCAACAAGCTGGGTACTCATTTTACTGACTTATGAAAGGATGGAAGGCTGAGTGGACCCTAGAGCACTGTAAGATTGAACTCACAACCTTGTGGCTGTGAGTGGCTGAATTACCGGCATTTAACCTCTGTGCCACCAAAGCTTGTTGTTGACTATTTAAATATTTTACAATTTAAAAGCATTTTACTATTTGTCAGTTTCTAAAAACTGACTTACAATGCAATTTAGATCTGATGGATTTTGATAGATGGAATGCAGTCATATATTGCACTTATGATTTCCACATCATATTTGATGTGTACCAAAGTTAAATTAAAACCCTACAAGCAATGTCAAGAACTCTAAAGCATTATATTTTTGAATTTTCAAGTGCCTTTCCATATTAATATTTATGAAATCCAAAAATCCAAAATCCAAAATGAAAATCCCACTGTTTAGGGAACTGTAGAACATTTGCATATATTAACTCCAGTTTTCTATAACACAGTTTGGAAATGCTCTGTTTGAGAATGTTGTACAGATTATTCACACCAGAAGAAGTTTATCCCATTAACACATAAGCTATCTTACCTCTTTCGGCTTGACTTCAGTATCCGGGATGCCCCGGGATATTATCATACCTAAATTGTCACCTATCTAGCTGGGATGTCACTGCCCGGATGCATCCCAGGTCAAAACCTCACTCAGCTGGCCAATTTTTTAAGTCAGAAGCTCCCCAACTTCTAAAGAGTGCTGGCTGAGCAAAGCTTTGACCTGGGATGCAGCTGAGCAATGGCATCTTTGGTAGATAGGTGATGATTTAGGTATGATAACATCCATGGGGCATCCCGGATCCTGAATTCAAGCCGGAAGAGGTAAACCGGTTTATTTCTTAATGGGATAAGCTCTGAAGTCTGAATGCCTGTTAAGCTATTATAATTGTGCTATATGCATGCACCTTTCAAAGCCAGAAGCCTCTAGGGATGGGAAGAATATTAAAAAATGTGTTTTTCATGTGTAGAGAAACCCTGGACTGGACTGACAAGAATCTTCACAATTCAAGACTTATTCTGTGTAAAATTTACACATGGTTGTTTGGCATAGAAAACAAGATTTTATGCACAGGAAACAGTATGTTCTGGTCAGAAGATGCTGTTTCCTGCACAAAAAATGCTGTTTCCTACGCAAAACAAGCATAAGAAATTTTGAACAGAATATGTCTGAAATTGTGAACAGTGATAGAAAACTGTGCAGTTTTTAATGGTTAAAGATACTTATATCCCTGAGAGAAAAAATTAGTAAAAGATTTGTAAATGATTAGATTCCCTAGAAGTCTCTGACCCAGTATTCCAGAATCAGACTGCCACCAGTTAGATGCCACCTTAACTTAGATGAAGATTACCAAAGGTAATCCCAGTTAGAGCAGATCCATTGATTCAGGTCATTATGTTGAAGAGGTAGCTGGCAGCTTTCTTTTTAAAATGGATTTATTCTGGTATGGATGGGGGGAAATAGAAGAAATGGTGGGAAAACACAGGAAGACTACAAATTGTTATGTAGGTGCCATGTAAAAATTCTGAGACTGAAGTAATGTGGCTGTCCAAAAATAGCTACAGCTTGGAAAGATTACATTTTGGACTAGCAGTTCAGGTATCCCCTACCTAACATGGCCACTGTCCACGCTGGTTAGGGGATTCTAGTAGTTACAGTCCAATCCTCTCCCCAAGCTCTGATGAAAAAGCCCCATTTAGAAACACCCTTAGTCTATACCTTGAAACAACTGTGTGAGGAAAGTGCATGTCTCCTGGACTGATGGATTATCACCACCTTTGTAGTCCTCTACTCCCCTCCCCCATAGGTTTTCTGCAGTCTAAAATGCTAGCCTAATAAGAACCAACCTTTAAATAACTGTATAGTAAGAGAAGGACTGGTGTTGTAAAAAAACAAACTAGTTAATGAACAAAGCTTTGTCTGGCACCAAATGCAGTGAACCCAGACTTGATAATTTACTCCCAAAACCTTTTAATTGATATTGGAAAGTTTGCGTCTGTGTCTGTGTGCTTCATGCAGATCTGGAAGCCTTTTAAAAGCATAAAAATAACCCTGCAATGAAAGGAAGCAGTTATTGTGTGTGGTTGTGTTGCAGGGGGAAACAGAGGCTATGACATAGCATCTGAAGTCAATAGTCTAGTTGTTATTATTTATACATGAGTAAAGATTACAAATGCAGGCAGTGGCTCAGATCTCTCACCCCCTGGATCTGTGAAACCTGTCACTCAGTCTCCTGCGGTGGTGTCTTCCTGTCTCCCAGCCATTGGACCACCTGCTGCCGTGACTCTCATCTATTGCATAGCCCGAAGGCCTCGATGATAACAGCATTGATTCCAATGTACATCTAATTACTTCTCATAATCTATTCATTTCACAATAGTGTAGTGAAACATCTGTCACATCATAAACCCTTTAGTACCCTTATCAAACCATCAAAACATACTCGCCTGCCAATTGGCAGCTCCTTAGCTCTCTCTCCCCCTTATTAATATGATGCAAACATTGCTGTGTCGTTTTTTTGGGTCGCCTTCCATGAATTTCCCCACCGGCTGGTGCAAACATAGCATTGGGCAATGGCAATTTGTGTCTGCTTGCCCTGTTTCTTAGAAATACCTTTATGAATATCCTGGAGATATAACCCTAAAAGGACTTTTGTTTCTTCAAAGATAAAAGGCTCTAAATTGGGTTCTTAACTTTTATGGCCTTGGAATGGATGGCTCTTTTCCTTGGCTCCATGTGACGGATTCATTTACTAAAATAAGCATCTCAGAGATTATTGTATTTTAGTGGTATCTTGCACAGAAAAGCCTTTTACCTTTATGGTTTTTACTTTACCTATGGGTAACTAATGCCCATACTCTTTGCCGACTTCCAAGTGAGAAATCAAAAGCAATGAGACCCATTAGCACATTTTTTTATTATTATGAAACTGTAGAGATTCTATCTATCCCAACAGGACTGTGAAAATAGAGGTACATCTAATAAAAGGCACTGATTAATGCATTTGGGGGGAAATGGGTTTGGGGGAGAGCAGCAGCATGGCAAATAAATGCAGCAAGCCGAGAGGGTTTGGTTTATCACCACTTCCAAATTATTAGGGACAATAAATCTTCCCCCATAGAAATGAATTGCATATTCGGACAGGCTTTCTTCATTTTTGAAATGTGGTTTCAGGGGAGATTACTATTCATTTGCAAGCTACAGAAATGGAAATTCTCCCTCAATTTCTTATGGGGTTTATTTGTGTGTGTGTGTGTGTTTTATTTGTGTGTGCGTGTGCATGTGTGTACGTACCATGGGCTAGGTTAGGGATCAGCTATCTTTGAGACAATGAACAATTTGTCCCCATTTTCAGCCTTGAATTAGGTGTTCACATGTTAGCTGCTGGTACCACCATATAAGGTGAATGGCATTCAAGTGTGCTCTGGAAATCATTTCTGTTCGTAAAAGAAAACAGAAGAAAATGGAGTTGTAAAACTTCAGTCCTCCCTCCCACACCAGCATTCCTAATAATCATGGAGATGATCACAGGATGCTTTAAAATTGCTATTAAAGTACAGAATAGCCCCTTTGGCAATACTTACCAGATAACAGTGTCTCCATCTTGCTGCTGCTTTGCTATCAGGTGTTGTTAGAGCATCCCTTTTCAGTGAGAGGGAAAACCTCTCAATAAGCTCCCAGTTGCACAGTAGTCCCAATAGTCCTCAGGTAGAAAATGTCACTTCCATGGCAGTTCCAATATTGGCAGTTACATGGTGTCAGTATCTCCTCCTATCCTCCTGTTGCCCTCCCCCTCACTATCCCCAAGCAGGCTAATTTCCTTAAAAAAACTATTCCTTTTCTTCTTCTTTTTTTTTTTTTTTTACTTTAAACACACTGGCACAACTCTGAATTGTGTTAAAATTGTGTTAAAAATTAAAATTAAATTGAAATTGAAAAATCCTAAAGGCACACTGGGTTTGGCAAAGGGCAGTGAGGCAGGGTTAATGGGAATTCAGAAGAGAGTGCAAGGACCCAGCAATAGTGAAAACAGCTCCAGTCTTGCTGTTGCAGAGACATACGATAATGGCTGCTCCCGAACTGGTATGTGTCCATTTTCTCTAACTAACGTGATTGTGGCAAGAACAGGGATTGTGTGGTAATATCCAGTGAAACCAACAGCTCCTACTTATGGCTTTCTCTGTTACAAAGATGTACACAAACTTTCCCCTATATACCTACAACACCAAGGTGTCAGGAAAAGGCCTCCTCTTTCACATGCTAATTTTGTCCATTAAGTTTTGGAAAGACTTATAATACTTTACCAGCTGCAGTTCACAAATGGAACAGCCCAAAAACATATGAGAAGCTTTAGTACACTGTTTTAAAAAATGATTTCTTAGATTTAACTGAAACATCCTGGTTGTTTACAGATGTTTTTGGGCTGCATCTATAAAAATTGTTAACCAGTGGTCATTCTGGCCAGATCCTCTGAGAGTCTTGTCTAAAACACCTGGAAGATGTCAAGTTTCTACTCCTGTCCAAAGTTTGGAAATGTGAATTTTGGACTAGAGTTCCCAAAATCAATGGCCATGTTAGCTGAGGAATTATGGGAACTGTAATCCAAAAATGCACTTTTCATAGTTCTGTTTCTGTATCCTAGACAAGGGACAAAGATATAAAGGGGTTCTGAATCAACATGTTGTCTAAATGCTGATTGAGTTCAGCTCCTGGGTGTAATGATTTTGTTGAGATGCCCATATGATCCTTGGCTTACTTCCTTGTCTTTTTGGATTTATTGTGTGGCCTGAGGATCCAGTCCTCAAACTCAGTGGCTGAATTCTCTTTGACTCAGTTGGATCAAAATTGCTCTTTGAAACTGGCACATAGTTCTTGTCCTATCTGCACAGTACGTGTCTAGTAAAACCACTGGTTATATGAGATTTGGTTTTAGCTGAAAGGTTAAAAAAAACTGTAGAGAATCTGTAGAAATTCAGAGGGCAGCACAATACAGATAAGAGTATTTAAAGAGGTTGAAAAGCATAGTGTGTGATTATGTTACTCTGAAAGAAACAACGGGAATAATGGCACTTAACTTAACAGATGTCAACATTATGAAGGCACACAACAAGAACAGCAGCTGCATCAGCATTAAACACCCATCTCTTCGGTGCTTTATGACCAGAAGAATTAAAAAGTCAAGCTTTTCTTGAACTGTATTACTTCATAATTGAATGTCCACCACTATGGACTTTATTGCGCCAACAAAAATCCTGACTGCTCCCCAACAGGATGCAGTTGGGTTGAGGGATGCTACCGGGAATTATTGCATGTAATTCACTACTGATTCCATCAGGTGATTGCAGCCTGGCTGCAGCCCAGGTCCCAGGTGCACTTCGGAGGCTGCTTTTCAAAGTCAGGAACTTTCCAACTTTGAAAAGTGGCCTCCGAAGCATGCCTGGGACCCAAGCTGCAGCTGGGCTGCAATTGCCCAATGGAATCAGTGGCAAATTACATGTGATAATTCCCGGTAATATCCCGCAAATCAGTTGCATCCCATTGAGGAGCAGTTGGGCTTTTTGTCAGTGTGATAAGGTCCTATTTTATCTATGAAAAGGTTATGTTTAGCCTTCTTAAAGGCATGGTGAAAGACAAGCCGAGAAATCCCCCACCCAACCATTTTTTGTTTGGAAAAGTATTCAGATATACACATCTCGTTTCTAAAAGATATGGCACAGTCCTCATTGTTCACTGTCTCTGAAGTGGTTTAACCCAAGTACAGGCTTATCCCTTTAGACAAAACTAGGTCTATTTTGAGCAGCTATAGGCTCCATTCTGTCCTGTCCTGTTGTCTTAATTTCTAGGCTGGCAGCTTGGGGAAACAGATGTGCATCATGCAGCAACAGCAAGTCTCCAGACCAGCTGCTCTTACATTGGGAGGAGGGGAAGAGGTGGGCTGTGCACATCTGGTTCACATTCATTCTTTTTATAAGAATGTGGTGACTACAGATCATAAGTGGAATTACTGCTGTGTTAACACTAAATTCCAGTACAAGGTTTTCAGATTTGAGAAAAAAGTAATTGTTTTCTCCCATCCTCCTAATTTAGATTTTGTCACATTTTCCCTTTGATGGAGCTTTTGACCACATTGTAGAATTGAAATTTTTAAATGGAGTTGCCATAGGTCTGGTTATAGTGACGTTTAAACTAATAGATTCCTGCCAAACAAAACATATGGAGAGTTTTGGGAAGAGAACTAACTTTTTAAAAAAATGTGGGTGCCTTAAAGGAAAACTGTAGGGTGATGGTTTTAAGCCTCCCCTACTCACTAAAAGTGATCTCAATATTAATTATTTTGGAGTAAACTGTGTCTAAGCTCCATGCTATGTATCTAATGTAGCATGTAGTTTAGCTCACAGAAGATAAGCAATGCCCTGTGTGTGTCCTGTGGTGAGTTCTCCTCTGCATGAAAGAATGCCTATTTGCCAGTTAAAGGGGAGAAAAGATGATTACAACTTTTATTGATTACAGCTGTATGTGGGGTTGGTATACACATCGGTCCAGATCCAGCATTCACCAACCCGGTGTTGATCGATAAGCCCATCACTCTGACCTGCTGCCAGACACCTGGGATGACAGGAGAAGGAATCAGCTGAGAAACTGCTCCTTGCCACCAGGGGGTGCAGAAAATACATCCTTCCCTGCCTGGGCATTGCCATTTCTGCCCCCACACACTCCAATTCCCCTAGGGGACCCCTTTATGTTACCATTGCAGTATAGACAGAGACAAGGCGGTTCAGCAGTTAAGACATTGACTCTGATGATTGCAAGATCAGCAGGTTGGCAGTTCGAGCCCCGAGCACCACATGATAAAGAGAACACCCATCACTAGTCCCAGCTTCTGCCAATTTAGCAGATCAAAAGCATGTAATAAATAAATAAATAAATCTTTTATTTATATCCTGCTTTTTGTTAAAATCAATCAAAGCGGCTTACAAGAGTTTAAATACATCCATATATATGGATAGGGGGGGGGGGGGGGGGCAATCACCACATGGCCAAGTAGTTTATTCTGGAAAGGCCTGCTGGAGAGATCCATCTTGATAGCTTTCTTGAAGCTGTCTCAGTTGTGCAAGTAGATAAATTGGTTCCACTTCAGTGGGAAGGTAGCAGTGTTTTGTGTAGTCATGCTGGTCATGCAACCATGGGATCATCTTTTACAGTGCTGGCTCCTTCGGCTTAGTAATGGAGATGAGCACCACCCCCTACAGTCAGACATGACTGGACAGTCTTGTCACGGGAAAATCTTTGCTTTAACCTTTAAAAGATGTCCCAGATCCAGTACCCATGCCAAATGCTCACACAAAGTTGTGACAAAGACAAATCACTTCCTCTTACAATAGACAAAATGGCATGTATCTGGAATAAGTGCATACAACTACAAATACATTCTAGACCAATGATAAAATAGGGTGGTATGATGCTCCAGAAGGAACTGCTTGACTAGCAAGAGGACAGCTCCTTATATACTAACATACATGACCAGAATTAAGCCTGTGAGCTGCTCACTCTGGCCAGACATTTCAGCCAATAGGCGCAAACTGGAGATTTTAAGCCTATTGGCTGCTTCTTCCCACTCTTCCAAATGGTCATGCCACATTGTTGTCTGGGAAGAAGAAAGCTGGCAACACACCATGAAGTGGACCACCAGTGCTCCGCTTCTGCTCTGGACTGCAAAACAGCTTCAGGTAAGTTTCACAGCTTGCATCCTCACAGGGAATTTTTAACACATTCATAACACCAACCAATACTGTTTTTGGAACTTGAGACTGAACTGGAAACTACTGTGAACTAAATTACCTGATATTCCCATAATATTTTAAAAGCCACTTATTCCCCAGGAACCAAAGTATATTTAAATCTAAAATTCTTCTGGAAAAGGATATGATTATTAGAAATTTGAGGATAGTAGGATTGTAGCAGATACGTAAAGCTTCCTGGGGCTACTCCGTGTGTTCCTTTATGGTGGGTGTGGGAACTATGTGGCTCTCCAGATGTTGCTGGGCTACAACTACCCATGATGCCTCATCACTGGCTGTGCTCTGGTGGGAGTTGCAGTATAACAACATCCAGAGGATCACAAGTTGCCACCATTGCTTTATCACTTAGGTGAGTATTTGGAACATACATAGTACATGGTTACTCAGTATATGAGATTGTGAAGTGCAGGGAGGAGGAGAGCCAGTTATGTATCACCAGGAAAAAAAGAAACACATATTTTTTTTTGAGGGGGGGTATACTGGTTTGCATAACCTTCCAGCTTCAATCGATCTTGGATGACACCGATTTTCTGGATCCATTTCAAACTGGCTTCCGGGCGGGCTATGGAGTTGAGACTGCCATGGTTGCCTTAGTTGATGACCTCCGTCTGAGCATGGACAGGGGAAGCGTGTCCCTGTTAGTGCTCCTGGACATCTCAGCGGCTTTCGATACCATCGACCATGGTATCCTTCTGGAACGCCTGGGGGAGTTGGGCATCGGGGGCACTGCTTTGCAGTGGTTCCGGTCCTACCTCTCGGGTAGATTCCAGATGGTGGAGCTGGGGGACTGTCGCTCCGATAAGAGGGCCCTTACATCTGGTGTCCCTCAGGGAGCGATTTTGTCCCCTATGCTTTTTAACATCTACATGAAACCGCTGGGAGAGATCATCCGGAGACACGGGGCGCGGTGTTATCAGTATGCTGATGACACCCAAATAATTTTCTCTGTGTCTCCGACTGATGCAGTAACTAAGGATGGCATCTCTCCTCTAGATGCCTGCTTGGCGTCGGTAATGGGCTGGATGAGGGAAAACAAACTCAGTGTGAATCCAGGGAAAACGGAAGTACTGGTGATAGGTCCCTCGGTTCCGGGTGGTGAGATTTGTCAGCCTGTCCTGAATGGGGTCATGCTCCCCTTGAGGGACTCGGTGCGCAGCTTGGGAGTACTCCTTGATTCGTAGCCTAACTATCCAGGTGGATGCGACGGTCAGGAGTGCTTGTTATCAGCTCCGGCTGTAATGCCAGCTGCGCCCCTACCTGGACCGTCGGGACCTTGAAACTGTTGTACATGCTTTGGTAACCGCTCGATTGGATTTCTGCAATGCGCTCTACATGGGGCAACCCTTGTACCAAACCCGGAAGCTTCAACTGGTGCAGATATCGCACCAGACTGGTCGCTGGATGTTCCAGGACGGACCACATAACACCTATTTTAAAGATCTCCACTGGCTACCCGTTCGCCCGAGCTCAATACAAGGTGTTGGTTTTGACCTATAAGCCCTAAATGGCTTGGGCCCAGGGACTTGGAGGACCGTCTCTCCCCATATAATCCGCCCCGCACACTCAGAACATCTGGACAAATTTGTTGGGTCCCTAAATCCATTGGTGAGGACCTCACAGAGGGCTTTTACTATCGTCGCCCCTCATTGTGGAATAAGCTCCCTGTAGGCTCCGTTCCTCTGCATCTTTAGTTTCTTTTAAGAAACAATTAAAAAACACATCTATCCAGCTGGCTTTTCACTTAGGAAATAGGTTTTTCTCGCCCCTGCTTTGTTTTCGACCACGGACAGTGCAAACATTGCCTTTCTTGCCCCTAGTGAAGGCGATTGTATAGATCCCGTCACCCCAAGGTGAAACTGTTAGTGATGTTTTTAACTGTATTTTATTACTCTTGTCTGTAAGCGCCTTGATCATGCAATTGGAAGGCGGGGTAAAAATAAAAATTATTATTATTAATTATATATAATATTATATATACTTAGATAATAGTATATAACACGAGATATGAATAAGACATAATGGCTGAGATCCTACATGGCTGAGCGCAGTGTAAGAATTCCACATGCAGGAGTCAACTCTGGCTCCTCTGGAGGAATCACTATTGGTCTACAATAGCCCTGCCCCAGGGCCATTCCATTGGCTTGTGGAAAGTACAGGGATCAGAGAAAGGTCTGACAGAAGACATCTGCCATTGAGATCCCTGGAGTCATCTGATGCCTCAGTGGATGATACTGTTGACGGCATCTGACTGCAGGAAAATAGCCAGATGTTTCTTTGCTCCCCTTTGCTCTCTATCAGCAATGGAACTGATGTGGGAAGGAACTATCACAGGCAGAATGGTGGATCCAAGGAGGGACTTTTTGTGCTGAGAGTGAGAATAGCACGACAACTCTGCAATGAATCTTCTAAAAAGCATGTGCTGGGTGGTAAGGTTAATAACACCTGCATATTTACAAACAGGATGCCCCCAATTATTCTAACTGATACAGAAATTTCACCTCACTGACAAGGTTGTGACCAGGTGACCTGTCAGCCATTGTATAGGTGCTTATCCCTTCTGGGCAATTTCAGGCCAGTCCCACTACTCCATCTAAGGTTTTAAAAAAAAAACCTTTAAGCTATGGGTACACAAAATGCAGCCCTCTAGATGTTGTGTTGCAAATCCTATCAGCCCTAGCCATAAAAGGCAACGGTGAAGGTTACTGAGTTGCAGTACAAAACTGGGAGTTGCTTATTTTTCTCTTTTGCACAAAAACAAAGGATTTTATTTTTATATTTTTTTTCTCCTGATGGGCAAGATTGCATTTATTTTATTTTATTTTTGCATTTTGAGACTTCTTTTGCCTAAAATTTATTTCATAAAAAACGTTGGGTTTTGAGAAAAAGTAATGTTTCTATGTAGAAGACAGTGTATTGTGCAAAGACACTGTTTTTCAAAGAAAAAAATGTTCGCTTGTCTTTTGTTTTTGCAAACAGTTCTGGACAAGCAATTCGTTTTTGCAAAGAAAAAGTGAAAAATACCAGAGTGATTGATCACTGTGTCTGGGCAGGGGTGTCTCATTCTGTTCGCCCTTTTTTAGAGTCTTGTGCGCACAAAAAAACGAAAGCGGAAATGGGTGCTGAAGGGTAGCGGCTTTCTCCAGGCCTTACCAATGATGTCATGTTTCAGTCCTCTTTCGTGGGAGATGGGTGTAGAAACATGCCTTTTTTTTCCTCCTGATTAGTTGTTTATTAATATTCGAGAAAGTTTTCTGTACAATACTCCATACAGATACCAATATACAGTGTTTCAAAAACAATACCAGGGCAGAAAAAAAATAATAATCAATACATAAGAAAATGCATATAAAAAAAAGCGAGAGGGTAGTATTATTTTATCAGTTTTCTTACTATGATTTTCCCATAATTCTGAAACTTTAACCCATTCTCTTCGTACTGTTGCTGGGTTCTATATTTTTAGACATAGAAATCATATCTAGAGTGGCCAATTCATTCAACTTTAACACCCATTCTCTTACTGTTGGATTCTTATTCGATTTCCAATACTGAGCCCATTTTAGCCGCGCCGAAGTAATCATATATAATAAAACACTCTGCTCATCCTGTAAATTATCCTGAATATCATCTGTTATATTAACAAAAATAATCTGGGCTCAGGGTATATTTTCTTTAAAGTACAAACTATGTCAATGGATCTGCTTCAAAATTTTTGAGCACCCTTACACGTCCACCATAAATGGTAAAAAGAACCTCCTTTTTCACCGCATTTCCAACAAATAGGATTCCATGTTTAGCAATTCTAGCAAGTCTGTTTGGAGACAAATACCACCTATAAAATAACTTGTAGTAGTTTTCTTTCAGATTATTACAGGTAGTAAAACGCAAATTCTTTTCCATACATTTCCCAACTGATCAAGGTTTATCTCTTTGAATATTCTGTGCCCATCTTACCAGTTAGTTTCACTGTTTCGTCCCACATCCAATACTAACAGATATAATATACATTTTTGATTAATTTATTCTAGTACCCTAATAATCTTGTCAAAATCAGACTGTATATCTTCTTTATCTAGTTCGTCCTATCTCTCTCCATCTTTCCTAATTGTAAGTATTTTAACCACGTAAGTGGGAATCTAATTTTTTATATCCTCCCAGCTTTAGAACCTCTACACTACCTACTCTCGTTAATAAACTTCATATCTCACCATTTGTTGTTGCTTTGGTTCTTTTTTTGTGGTACGCCTCCTGTTTGAGGTCCATTTTGGTAATCCTCTATAAAATAATTTTTATATTTTTCCAAGTAAAAGCAGAGAGTTCCTGATATAGTGTTTGTTTAAATTGCATTTTATCCTTATTTGTTCCATAACAAATAAATGCATGCCAACCTAGCTTTAAACCATAGCCTCAATAAAATATCTTGTCATCTTCCAAGAAATCCAATCTCAATCCAATAGGGCGCATGCATTATAGTACAATTCCAAATTGGGTCCAATCCTCCTCACTCTTGGTGCCTGCAGTACTAAGTTTAACCCTAGGTACTTTTCCTGCCACAAAATCTCACAATATCCTTTTCCCAGATCTTGAAAGGTATCTATTTGTTACAAACGGCAATGTTTGAAACAGAAAAAGCATTTTAGGGAGAACTTTCATTTGGATTGTTGCTATCTTTCCTAACAAAGATAATCTTTGTTTCCCCCATCTTGTAGATCTTCTTTATGTTCTCCCAAACCGGAACATAATTGTTTTTATACAAGTCTTGATTATTTCTGTCAAAGTTATACCTAAATTTTCACTTTTTCAATTAACTGAAACTGTGTACAGGATCCAAATTCTTCTTTTTCTCTTCTGGACAAATTTTTGGTTAAAATCCCAGTTTTCTTTTTATTCACCCTAAGCCCTGATAGTATGCTAAATTCCTCTAGAACTTCTTCTAGTATTTAATTGATTTCTTTGGGTTCTCTAGAATAATCACCAAATCGTCCGCAAAAGCACGAAGCTTAAATTTATATTTTGAAAATTCCAATCCTTGTATTCTGACATCTTTCCTTATTTTGTTATTAAGAATTTCAATTACTAGTAGAAAAAGCAGGGTGCAGTGGACAACTGGCGGGCCCTTTCTCAATATTAATTACATCTTCTTTTCCCATTTACTATACTCTTGTAGTCTGTTTATTATATATGTTCATTATCCAGTTCTTGTATCTACCCTTTATACCCCATTCATCCAATGCGATCTCTAAAAAATCCCAGTTTACACTATCGAATGCTTTTTCAATATCCAAAAATGCTAGCCCCAATTTTCTACTTCTATGCATCTGAAAGAACTCTATCAGTTAACAATTAATCTGATATTATCCTTCAAATGCCTTTTTGGTAGAAATCCTGCTTGCTCTGTGTTAATTATAAATGTTAATGTCTTTTTCAATCTTTCTGAAAGGATAGTAGTAAAACTTATAATCGCTATTCAAGAGCGAAATAGGACGGTAGTTCTCTATTAACCCGGGGCTTTGCCCTCTTTTTATTAACGTTGTTACAGATTGATGCCAGGATTCCGGGTACAATCCCCAATCTATACCATTTATGGTCTTTAATAGGGGGGGGCATTAATTCTCTTTAAAAGTCTTAAAAAATTTCCTGACAGCCCATCAGGACCAGGGGCTTTCTCCTCCTTGATCTTTTTATTGCATTTTCTAATTCTCCACATAACTGGTTCATTTAGGTCGCGAGCCTGAAATTCTGATATACCAACCCCAATTTTATCTTTTATAACTTTCTTATATTCCCCTCAATCTTGAAATGATTCATTTTTCTTGTAAAGATTCTCGTAATAATTTCTAATCACTTCCTTTAATTTGTCCTGATGTGTTAATCAGAACTTTTTTTTTTTTTTTTTTTTTTTCTTCTCCTTTTTTCAAATTCCGATATTAAGTTCTTCTCAACAGTGATCTGATATCACCATTGGGAGGATTTCTATATTACATATATCTGTATTAATTAATTTAGATGTTAATATTAAATCAATCCTGGACCAAGTTTTATATCTATTGGAATAGAAAGTATAATCTTTCTTATTTCCATATAACATTCTCCACCTGTCTTCCAACTTTAAATCCTCTATCATCTCAAAAGCAGTAAGTGGTAATGAAACATGCCTTTTGTTGAACAGATTTTTCCAGCTAGAAAAAAGACATGCTTTTAAAATTGTCTCGCATGGGAAGAGAACTGAAGCACTATAATGCCATGTGACAAAGCATGGGAAAAAAACCACTACTCCTTGGCTCTGTTTCTACTTTGTTTTTTTGTACAATAAGGCTCTTAGTTGAAAACAGAAAACCGGCAAGTATGATTTACTTCACTAGTCTATCTAGTCTGAGGGAAGCAATAAAAGTGAGGTGGCCACTTCTATGTCACCCCCTTCTGAAAGGAGAGAAATTGCAACAGCAGTAAAACAGTTTTGCATGACATTTGCATACACTGAATAACATGTACAAATGACTTGCTAGATATATTTGATGATGATAATGATGACGATCCTACTTTCCCCCAAAATTGGGACTTTGCGCGGCTTACAGTTTAAAAGAACAGTACAATTCTGTACAACAGTACTGTCAGGGGTGCCTTGATAGTGCCTGCATGGCGGGGGTTGGACTGGATGGTCTTTGTGGCCTCTTCCAACTCTATGATTCTATGATTCTATGAATTAAAAATGTACAAACGAGAACATTAAAACAGAATTAAATTATTACTGTATTAAATCACTCATTAAAAGAATAAAATACAGTTTCAAAAGATAAAAGCACTTAAAACACTTTTAAAAAGTACACTATAAAACAGTACATTATCAGACTGTTGTTTAAAGACTTTCTTTCTTAAAAGCCTGTCTGAATAAAGATGTCTTTTTCTGCTGTTGAAGGACAACAAGGAATGGGCTATTCTGGCCTCCTTTGCTGTAAGGGCAGCCACAGAAAAGGCCCTTTCTCATGTCCCCACCAACTGTGCTTTTGATCATGAGTGGGACTGAGAGAAGGACCTCTTCTGATAATCACAGAGCCTGGTTTAGCTCATATAGAGAGATATGGTCTGCCATATAGCCTGGACCTGAACCATATAGGGCTTTATAGATCATAACCAACTTTTTGAATTGTATGCAGAAAGAAACTGGCAGATTAATAAAAAAAAATGTTTCTCTTGGGAGATGGAGGGTGGATGGAATCTGTGACCATCATACCTGTATGCCTGCTCCATCAGCTGTGTAGAGGCTAACTGCTGATAGGCGTTATTAGGTTCATGTTAGGTTCATAATAGGTTCATATACTCCCTTTTTAAATCTTTAAATGGGATTGGAAAATTAAAGCCCTTCAAAGAGAGGATGCTTTTCAAACACAAAACAATCCTCTTAAGTAGCTATGTGGTCACCCTTGTAGAGGGGGTAAAAATGAACTCACTCTTCTAAGTTGAAACAGCAAGAGTTTGCTATGAAAAGGCATGGAAACATACAAAAAATTAGATTTCATTCCATTGGTTCTGAATGTCATGTGTTTGTTCATATTTGACACAGTAATGTTAAGATATGTACATAACTGGGTGGAAAGTGGCTGAGCATATGGTTACCGTATATAGATACTTAGGTCTTTGGTGATAGCAAAATGGCATGTATTATAAACACCATAAAATTCAGGGCCTCCAACAGGAATGACATGGGCAATGTTGATAGCTGAATTGACTTCCCACAAAAAAGCAGCTTACTGACAGAAGAATTATATCCATTAATAAGATCAGGAACAGTTTCCTTGGATTGCTTTGGTTTTCTTTCTATTCAGGGTCCTTATTGTCACATCGTTGACTTTATCTGATCACACCATGTTGTACTGTGGGCTGGGGGTGAGATTTGGATGTTTTGTTTTTCCATATGCTCTTTTTTTATGAACATTGAATGTAATTTAAATTTAAAATGGCCCAGCCTGTCATTTTTTTATAAAGACGACGCTGTTACACACACTCATATAGATTTCTCTTTGTCCTGTGGTTCTCGACTGTGCTTTCTTCCTGCTGCTACTGTGTTTGCAGGGGCCTGGTATAGTCTTGTAGTTAGGTATAGACTTGTAACAATAAGCACTCATGCAATGTTTCATAAAACAGAATTTGTAACTAGTTTTGTTCTTTTTCGGGTTGTCATCTACTGGGAAACTTGCTGTTGTTGCTAAGCTGTGTTTCAAATGGAAGAGAAATATGCGTGCCAAAAGAGGGGGAAAAGAGCTTTGGTTTCCTACAGCTAGAATCGAAGCTGGTTTGAAATAACATAATCCCTCCAGTAAACAACCAAGTGGCACTGATCCAATTTTTTGAAGTGTCAGAGTCTTCTCAAAGTCATGGAGCTTGGGAAGTTACTTTAAAGATGTAAATTAGTTACAGTTATAGCCATAAGCCCCTCCTCAAGTAGTCAGGATTATCCTAACATTTCCATTTTCATTTTCTCAAATGCAGATATGATACTATAAATCAACCTCATGTATAAGTCAAGGGGAGGTTTGAGGTCCAAAACTGTGGATTTTGATATGATCTGTTGAGAAGTCGAGGGTAAAACTTAAAGTCATGAAACAAAGGATCTAAAGGATCAAGAAAAAGAAAACTATACCAAAGAACTTTCAAAATTCCAGCAGGCATAACTGTTTGTGCTCACACTAAAGGCTGGATGGATGAGAGAATAAAGGCAGGTTACTACTTCCAAAACAGATTACACTCTTTCACCAGGGGATGGTTCCTTTTTTAATAAGACTTTTGAAATACAGTACTCATATTGACCCATGGATAAGACAACTTAGATTTTTTAGGTCACTTTTTTGACTAAAATTTCTAGACTTACACATGAGTATATACAGTAGTTACTTTTCAGTTATTTGAAAAGCACCTGAATGCAGCATGCTGTAGGCAAAACAGACAGTCTTCTCATTCACCTGGTTGTTGCCTCAGCACCAAGAACAGAACGCCAGGCACAACATGAGCCAGTGTTTGAAGGATGTAATATTCCTCCACTAGCTTTCAGTAAGTCCCCAACCCATTAACTGTAAAAATAAATGAAAAGTTATGGTTGTAACTCAAGGAGAATGAAGTTTCCATGCATGGGCTGGCATCCTTTTAGTTAGTCCCATCCACAGTTAATCCATTTAATCAATTATGGCATGAAAAGTCAACAAATAGGTAGATCTGATTGATTCAATGGATCTACTCTAGTGGGAATAACAATAGATTTTAGGTAATAAATCATAATGTAGTCATACTTTCCTTACTGAAGGAAATAATTATAAATAATGTTTGTGCTGTGTCCTAAAATCCAGCATAAAGAGTAGGATAGAAATATTTCAATACATGTTTTTTAATGAGTCATTTTCAGGATTAGCTCAAAGTACAAGAAATTGTTATGAAAGAAAACCTAAAGTTTAGACATATGTATTTATTCATTTTACTTGTTACATTTTAATTTCCTTAGCTGTCATATATGATATGTACCTTTTATCCTAACAGCAGTCTTATGAGGTAGGTTTAGCTAAGAAATAATAACTAGTCTAAGGTGGTCCTTTTGCCAAGAAGTGCTGATTTGTTCACACAAGCAATCACAAATTTTCTTCCATGTAGAAACCATGGCTGTGCTGCAGAATAGACATAAGGGAAATATGAAGGCTCTGGACAATTGTACGTTTCTGTACTTGGGCTGTACTACTTTACCACATCAGCATGTGAGCTGCATTTCTCATGGTTTCTTCTGACACTTCAGTAGAACTCTTTAGCAAATGAGCTCTTTATAAGTGAGAGCACTGTTAGCACTCCCTGCAAACCTTGCACCAAACCTGGGGTCCCCATATTTCATATTTGGAGCAAACTTATTCTTGAGAAATCATGATTATCTTTAGAAACACCAGGTCATGCTCCCAGGAGAAAAGGAGAAGCATTCAGCAAGACCCGAAGCATGTGCACATCCAGGTAATAAAACAATCAAATTTAAATGGATGTGCTAAGTGTGCCATCCTTCCCCTAAATCATCTGCATTTCCTCTTGCAGCTTGATAAAAAGGAGTTAGTTGCACTCAAAGTGGTAAGCCAACTTCTTTACCTACCCACTTTTGTGTTCCCAGCCAAACTTCCCTGTCCATTTATCCTGGGGATATCCTGATCCACTTGCTGGTTTTGTCACACTAAAACTCATCAACCACTCTAGAATCCCATTGTCAATTGCTAGGAAAGGAATCCAACCTTTGTTACCTTACAAGACAGCCCACGCCAAGCAATGACTAGATTTCATATATAAAAGTTAGTTCTAAGAATCTAATCTTTGCACACTCAGTACAATTACAGTTGCCCCAGGATGCACTCTCTGTATGAAACTATGCCACCCTCAGACCCCCCCCCCTGCTCCCCAGTCTGAGTCACTCCAGTTTCCAAGATCTAAACATCAAACAGGTAAATATCACCTCTTGCAAACCCCTAAAACTCCATTATCCAATTTCTAGATTTGCATTTTGGTTAGCTCTGAATGCTTTGTCTGTGTCAGTTGTTACTGTGTGTGTGTGATTGCACTCTGCATTTTTCTAAACAAAACCCTCTTAATTCACACCAAACTTGAAATTTTTCTCAGTCATTTCTGTTATATACAGGTGCAAATGGTCCTAAAGGTTAAACAGCCTCTTGCAAAAGCTAATTTTCCCAATAATTAAAGGTAGACTGCCATATTTGGTGGAGAACTCCGAGCCCCCTCCCATTCTTTAAGTAACACCACTTTGTTAAACTAACATGCATAGAAAAAGAGAAGGAACAGCATGGTGGAAAACTACCTATTAGCACAAAAACTGGTTCATGGGAGACCTCATTGTTCTTTGCCTCAGTACATTCATAGAATGCTAGGAAATGAGGTGGAGGCTGCTGTGACAACATGGGTTGTCTAGGGTTGTTATTTTGCCCAAATGGCCATGTTTTACCCAGTTTCTAGGCATGCTTCCCAGTGCCTAGAGCCTAGACTAGATTTCAAGTTTTTTTATATTTAAAGTAGCTATCTACCCTTATAGAAGTGGAGTTAAGGGGCAAAATGTACAGTTACTCTTCCAGGAAATTGTTCTCCAAGAAGCAATGACTGTTATTTGTGAAAAGTCATCTCTCTCCTCCTCTGTTCTCCAAGTCAGTATTACTACTCTGCACAAAGGCCTGGCATTTTGAAGAAAAACTAGTTGAAATTTGTTTTACAGAACCCTTACAAGGACTGCACAGAAAGTATTAGACTCATTGTAATGAAATAGGGAGAATACAACAAAGCAGGATAAAACTGCAATGCAATGATTAATATTTAAGGTTCCATAGCATCTGTTATTCTTCATGACTTGCTTGATGTAGCAATATTGTGCATTCTGAAATCGCAGATACAATAAATTCTATGAAAAGGCGATAGGAGGGACAGGTCACATGACCTAATGTAAATCAAGTCATGTGACCTAAGAGAGGAGACTCTGTGCCATGCTCCTACAGGAGACAATGGGGTTGTTTGTTCCCACTATAGTTTAAACCAAATCATGATTTGAAATGATCTGGTTTAAACCACCATGCTTCCCACCTAATTCAAATTGCTGAAGCGATTCAGAAAAGGGGGGGGGTATGGTTTCTATGCATTTAACTCTCGTCAAAAAGAAGCTGGGTTAAAGGGTTTGAGGTTTTTTTGGGATGAATTGATTTATTCTCAAATAAATCACTTCATCCCAGTGGGAATCACAGGTGGATTCGAATCTGCCCCGGCCCAAGGGGGAACTAGGCAGGGTGGATCCAATTCTGCCGCCAGTGATGGGGGGGCAGCTACAATGCCCCTGGCTATCTCCCCGTCACCGGCCTCCCTGCCTCTCCGTACCTGGACCACCACCTCTTTGGCCTTCCTACCACCTCCTTCCTGCCTTTCCTGGGTGCGGGGAACGGAAGAAGGTCAGGGAGGAAACTGGGAAGGAGGTTGCAGAGAAGCTGGGGAGACTTCTCTGCAGGCTTCTCCAACCATGGGGAACAGAAGGAGGCCACAGGGAAGCTGGAGAAGCCGGTAACAGGCTGAAGGAGGCCAGAAGAAGGAAGCTGGGCTGGGAATAGTCAGGGTTAGGAGAGACCAAGGTGCCTGATCCAAATTGGTAGAACTGGCGCAAACATAGTGGGAACCAGGAACTATATGTGTACTGATTCATCAATTCAGATCAGGCACTGAATTCTCCATAAGTGAGAACAAGGCCCATATCATTCCAGTGGAATGCAAGTCAGAGCCAGCCCTAATTTTAGGTGAAGTGAGTCAACAGCCTCAAAAAATAGTGAGCAGGGAACACTGCCTGCATCCATTCCCTTCTATCAGGGACAGAGCTGTATGTGTGTGCAGCTGGCGTCTTCTCCACAGGACCATTATAGATGACAGAGACTTGTCACCAGTGCCCAAGTAAAATTCAACTGTGTATCCAATCTGCGTATAGAGTGGGGAATGAGTGTCCTTTATCTCAGGCAGCACAAGTCCCTGCTGCTGGAAGGGAAATGTCATGCTTAATTTCTTTGTCAGGCTAGTAGTAAAAGTACTGAATCAGTGGTGGGTTTGAAAGCAGCCATTCTGTTTTGTTGTTATGCATAGTCTCATATCACAGAATCATACCCAAATTTATCTCAACATTACACACTGTGAGTCTCAAGTGTCCTGTCCAGCGCAAGCTAAGTTGTGCACCACTGTAAAAAAAAAAAAGTATGAGGGGAAGGAAAAATAAATAGAAAGTGAATGCTGGCAAAGGTGTATTTTTATGCTTTCCACCAAAGGGAAAAGCCGCCTGGCTCTTATGTATACTTGAGGAATTCCCTCTTCTCCTTTACATCACTCACTTCTCCTTTGTTGCTTTCATTTTTGATCTGTTGAGAGCCAAACTGAAATCCCATTCTCTGGGCTCCTCTTGTAACAGGATCTAACAAAGCAATTGCAAAAACAACTTTAGGATCAGGGAAAAATGTTTTCTACCTTCCCACTACCTAAGCAAACAACAACAACTTGTTCTTCTTCTTCTCCTCCTCAGAATCTCTCTAGACATCTTTGTATAGTCATTGTTGTTTCTTTTTTTCAGTCTTTTAAACTTTAGTCAGAATTTGGATTTACAAGATTTAGGGCTTGTGTCATTGTTAAAGATGGTTAATTTTTGAGGGCAGTGGTGAGCATTGGGTTGGCCCGTGGCTCATGGGAAACAATGGAAATGACTGGATTAGTTTCCAAGGCAAAATTCATCCCTGGCTGGCTGTGAGGTAGGAAACACTTGCTCACACTGTTCCTGTAGCTTCTGGATGTTCTAGAGAAAAATGGCTTGGTAGGCTGACTATGGGGCGAAATAGACAGGCATCTAGGAGTGGCCAGAGGCCTCTCTCGCCAGACGAGGACTCAGTGAACACATGCCATGGCCCTGAGGGTGCCTCCTGCAGCGGTCCTAAATGGACTGTGTCAAGGGGGGCAAAGCCGCTCCTTTGGTGGTTGATTTTGGACTGCCTTAGGCTGCCCCAGGGTGACTTTTGGGCACTCCAGGGGAGTGCACTGTGTAAATGTCATACTCCCAGAGTGGCTGGAAGCTGCCCCCATCTGCTCATCTGTTTCAGGCCTGAGTCTTGTTAGTTTTGTTTTCTTTCACGGTTCTTTCCATCTCTTTCCATGTGAACAAATTTCAGGAATTTGGAACACAAATGGAAACAAAATTCTCCTCCAACGAAAAGAATCCTTTTTCTCCCAGGGCCAGGGTGGCAGGTGGTGGTTAGAGAGATTTGGGAAAGGGAGGAGGAGCTTTCTAGCTCTTGTGTATTGAGACCCATACAGTTCAAGATTGTCAATCCCTGTTATCTAAGGCAGTGGTGGGGAAAGTTTGGCCCATAGGATGCATATAGTCCTCAGCTCATTTTCTGTGCCCTTCAAGTCCTCTAAGGACATTATCACACAAGGCAAAATTGGAAGTTTAAAGTGGTCCCAATGCAGGGTCATCCAGGGTTCAGGGACCAAGTCACAGCTGCTTTCCACATGACGCTGCACCCAGTCAGAAGAGAATCCAGGGTGAATGTGAAGTAAATCTGGAAATAAGTACATTTGCAAAATTACCAGATTTACATGACCCTTTTCCTTGCAAATTGACTCCTCTCACATAATGGCTGCTGTGTGATAATGCAAGACTCCAAATGCATTCAGTTTCCTGATTTCGCAAGCTGCCTTGCTGTTCCTGGGAGAGACTTCTTAAAGGAATACACACAAGCTTCCCTCAACCTGTTCTCTCCTTCTCTAACGGAGCCTCTAATGAAGGGCAGAGCTGCTGGTGGGAGAAGAAGGCAGAGGGGGGCACTTTGGAGGGAGAAATGGAGGACATGTCCTGGAAAAGAAGGGCATCTGGGAGGCTCAGCCCTCGCTGGAAACAGGCAAGTTTATGGACCCTCTCTCTCTGACAGAAATTTCAATCTTTCATGCTTGTGCATGTTTCTGTCTACCACAACCCATCACCACTTTGCCTGAAGATTAATATATTACTATACTTGGCTTATACTGCATTAAAAGTCTCTATTAAAAATGTGTATGTTTCTATAGCATTGTTTTACCTATATCAATGGTGGGGAACTTCATACCCTAGGGCTGAATCTGGCCCCACTGGTATCCCCATATAGCTAAGTCCAATTCCCATAATTTCATTGTTCTGTGGTTTGCCAGATTTTGTAAATTCATCTTTATTTTAAAAAGTGGCTCATCCCTTGGATTAAACATTAATCAGTGTGGAAAGAGAGTGGAGACTATAGTGAGGAAATCAGTAGAAGACTACAAATGGGAAGGCAGCTAAGAGCATAAATAGTAATGATATACAACTGAACACTGGAGTTAGAATTGTCCAAGCCACTGTATTCCCTGTCACCATGTATGGATGTGAGAGCTGGACAGGAATATAAACGGAAAATCAATGCATTTGAGATGTGATACTGAGAAGAGTGGTAAGGATACAGTGGACAGCCAAAAGGTCAAACAAATGGGTCCTTGATAAAGATAAAGCCAGAAATCTCCCTGGAAGCCAGGATGACAAAACTGAAGTTGCCATACTTTGGCCACATCATGAGAAGGCAAGACTAATTAGAAAAGAAAATAATACCAGGAAAGGTGGAGGGCAGTAGAAAGAGAGGAAGTCCATACACCAGATGGATAGACTCAACCAGGGAGATCAAGGGCCTGAAATTACAGGACCTAAGTAGAATAGTATAGGAGAGAAGGTCATAGAGTTGTCTCAGCCAGAGGGTCACCATGAGTTGGGGATGACTTGAGGGCAGTTATCAACAACAAATGCATCTCCTAAAACCTAGTGGTTGTTGTCAACTATCATTAAATCAACTTTGACTTATTGTAGCCCTATGAATGAGAGACTGCCATGTCACCCTGCTCTCATCAGCCCTGCTTAGGTTTTATAAGCTCAAAACTGTGGCTTCCTTGATAGAGTCTATCCACCTGTAATGTGATACAGTCTACACTATATACTGGTATGGTATGGTATAGTATGACTCACCATACCCTGGCAAAAACCTATTTGAAAATAAATTTAGCCACCAGAGTGAAAGGTTTTGGGATTGCCCATTTGCACATTCCTTTATGGATAGTGCAGTGATCAAAGGAAGGATATGTATATGGCAACCATCCCTTCTTGGCAAGTGGATCATGAGAAATGCTCCATTTCCACTGCTTTCCACTTACCAGCTTACTTCCTGTTGTCTGAAATGAACGGTCTGCTTATAATCTCACATTTGAATGCTGGTTTGGATTTGTGTTTTGAAATATTTCCCTTTGTTTTCCAGAAGCAAAAGCATTTCTGGAGCCTCTATTTACTTTGACATTTCTTTTTCTTTCCCTGTTTTTAATAGTACCTACACATCACACGCAGAAACTCTTGTCAATGCTGATATCATACACGACTCTGGGAATGAGGACTATTTAAAGCAGAGGGTTTGTTTTTAGAAGTTCTGCACTACTTTCTTCTTGCCTCCCTGTCACCATGATTTAAGAAAAACATACTTACGGGCAGGGAGCAGGCAGTAAGAAAGGAGCCAAAGAGAAAGGAGAAGAAGAGAATTAACAAATGAAAATCTTTTGTTCTTAATGACAGGCTATAATGGAAAACTAATCTCACGTGCTATATTATTATCATCCGGCAAACTAGTTACACATATAATAAGGTTTTTCCCGTATAAATTATGAATGGAATAAACCAGCCTGTCACCACAGTGTGCAAAGAATACACCGCATGTTATATGTAAATATATTAGTCATCTGCCTTTTGTTTATGTGTCACAGGATTCCATTTCTTTTGTGGTGTATTCTTCTCTCTCCCCCCCCCTTACATTTCCCCCCTTCCCCAGTGTCCTCAGTGAAATCATTTCATCATGTCCCATGCCTTTAAAGTGGAATTAATCTAGATACTGTTGTTGTGCCTTTTCTACCCAGCTTTAAAAATGCCTTAATGCCTGCGCATGCATGCTCCAGTTTCATTTCAAGCCACACATAATAATTGAGCCTGGAAAGGGGGAAGCAGTGGGGAGGGAGAGGGAGAAAAAAGACAACTGAATGCTGTGATGTAGCAGCAACACAATACAGTATAGAAAACTTCACTGAGCTGCATTTGCACATGATTTGTTGCATTTATATTTTAAAACGAAGGTCCAGTTTCATGAGATAACAGGCATATATAGCCATACAAGGTTATGCTCTTTCACCTCTTGTTTAAACCAGGCTGTCAACATGCTCATGAACAAAGGTAGCGTTCCAACATGGTGTGATCCTGGGCCATGGATAAGGTACCATGGAGATAAATTAAGATAACTTGGAGAATACTGTTTATATGTGAGATAGTCACACAGAATTAAGAATGGAGAGAATATGTGTAAATTTTCAAATCCTAGATGATAAAGGGATCTCTAAGTGTCAGAAAACCATGATAAAGAGAACCATGGATGGATGAAAATCTATACAGGTTGGGACTTATTTAGTATGACACACACATGGAGGGTTTTTTTTTTGCACAGAAAATGGCATTTTTGGCACAGATCCTTTATTAATAGTACATGAATCAAGTCTCCTGTCAAAAAACATGATTTTTATATGCAGAAAATATAATTTCTGCAGGGAAAATGTTGTTTTACACTCACTCACACACACACACACACACACACACACTTATGTGTCAATTTCCACAGAATAAATCCTGAACTGCAGGAGGATTTTCCTGCAGCAGGAAAAAAATATTTTACTCATGAAACTGAAATGTATGAATATTTATTTCCCAACACAGAACTATGCAGAGGCAAGGGAATGTTTTTTTAAAATAAAAATAGAATTTTTAACACAGACATTCCTATTTTTGAATAGGACCAAATAATGCAAATGTGATTGCCACATGTACCCTTGTCCAGTATCTCTTTTCTTTCTAGCTTTCACATTCAAATGTTTTTCTTCATGAAAAAGCTCCCTCCACATAGAAAGCTAGACATCAGGAGGTCATCTGTATCATCCAGACCTGATATACAACAATCCTGATAATAAAGGTTGTTACTAAGAATGTTCCTCTGAAAGTTTCAATATTGACCATTCATAAGATATTATTTCAATACCTGCTGAATAGTCAACAAACACTGACAACCTATGGAACTTGATTTCAAATATTTGGTCAGCATTGGCCTTTTGACTGCATTTGATAGCTATTGTGTAGGAATTTCATTTTTGATTTTAAGAGGCCAGTAGTATGTTTACTATATGTTACTATATGTTACTATATGCAATATCTGATAATAATATCCGACGGCTTGATTATAATAGGGATTTACACTTATTATAACCTACATAGGGCTTTACACTTTGTGTTTTGTCCAGTTTGGCTTAGGAAAAATTAAAAATACAATAAAAAGGAATTTTTTAAAAGTAACATGATTACACATAAGCATAGTCAGTAGAAATAGAATAAAAAGAAGGCAGTGCAAAAGGAAACAGCAATAGAAATCAGGGCAGATTAAAAAGTAAGACAATAAAATGACATCAAAAAAGGCATCAAATGACATCAAAACAGGCTCTAGGAGAGCCTTCCTTTGGACAATAGACAAATGTTAATGTGGTGAACCACCAACATCAGAAAGGCCCTCCCCCATCAGTCAATGACACTTTTATGACATTTCATTTTTTGACACCAACCAAGTGACATGTTTAATTTTGTATTTTAAAAGAGAAGAATTGTGAAAAACAACTTCAGCTTGGGATGCCTTACCATTATGGATCATTCTCTCCTAAAATATGAATATGTGTATTTTATTCTAGTTATATGTGTATATGATATATTTTCAAAGACAGCTCTTAGCAAGACAGCAGTAAAATGTAAAGAGAAGTAAAGATATCAACAAGCTGGAACGTATCCAGAGACAGACAACCAAGATGATCAAATGTCAGGAAACCAAATCTTATGAGAAACGACCGAGAGATCAGAATATGTTTAGCCTGGAGAAGAGAAGAATGCAAAGAGACAAGACAGTCATCTTTAAATATCTGAAAGGATGCCATGTAGAAGATGGAGTGAGCTTATGTTCTGCTGTACCAGAATTTAGAACCAATGGATTCAAATTACAAGAAAAGAGATTCCACCTAAACATTCATAAGAACTTCTTTACTTTAGGAACTGTTCAAAGTTTCAGTGGACTGCCTTAGAGGTGATGGACTCTTCATCTTTGAAGTTCTTTAAAGAGAGGTACAATGGGCATATTTCAGGAGTGCTACGGTTGTGTATTCCTGCATGACAGGGAGTTCAAATAGATAGCCCTTGTGGTCCCCGCCAACTTTAAAATTCATTGATTCTATTATTCTATATCTTGCAAATAACTACCAGAGTTATGTCTTTCTCACATACACAAAACCCAGCATAGCCAATTCCAAATGTGCTCAAGGCAATGGTCCTGTGAGACTGAGAGTAGTGTACTGCAGATGAAGCTATGAGAAAATGATTGGACCAAGGTCACCTAGTGTGCTTCATGGCTAAGTACAGGTTTGAAGCAGTCTTTCAAGTTGCAGTCTGACACGCTACACTACAATGATGCCCACACTAAACCATGTAGATGAAAAGAACACAGTGTGCAGAGATGCAAGCCAGTTTGGTGAGCAGTGGTTCAATTCTACAGGGAAAGAAAAAAGATTGCAGTTGGCCAGGAAAGTCCAATACATTTTTCTGCCTTATACAAACTGCCTACTGCCTGATCCCCATATATAGAGGATGACTGGACTTACTATTTTGATATTGGGGATAGCACACCTTAGGCAGCAGAGGTGTATCCATACGACACTGCTACACTGCTACAGAAGTTAGATGCCACTTTTTTATCTACCTTGTCTTCATCCTACAGAATCCTGAGCTTTGTAGTTTGAGGAGGTAGTCAGAACTCTCTGCTAAAGAGCTTCACTGCAACTCATTTGAAGCAAATAATTAAAACTCTTTAGAAATGAATTCTGAGTATTGATCCAAAACTACAGTCCCCGGGATTGCATAGGTTGGAACTATGGCATGATAAATGATATTAAAATGCTACAATTACATGAACTAAACAAGTTAGTTTAGCAGGCAGAGAACAGACCACATGGCCTATCTAGATCTGCTGTCCAATACTTTGCTGTCCCTTCTCTTCCCCAACCATATGGATTCTGTCACCTTTAGCAGTCACCTATCATATTCCAGAATTAGGCCAGCTTCAAGAGCCAATAGCCCAGTCTTGCTCAAGGCCCAGTATTATAGAAGTCCAACTCTGTCCCTTCATCTGATTCTGGGACCATGTCACCTCCATCTTCTAAGGGGCCTGGGTCTGCAGGGAACATCAGAAAACCACCCTCAGGCTTGGGCAAGCACTGAGAGTGTTGAACTCCTTTTCATTTGGATGAATCCTCCAGCAGGATACTTCCTCACTCTGGCTAATGGTAGCGCTCATTCTATCAGTTGGGGAAACAGGAGGGACAAAGACATCCATCATCAACCAATGAGGGTGGGGAGACTGAACAGGGTTGGGTTTGGGATAGGAGTCATACATATCATCGACCTCAATGACTTTCCTGTAAAGACATCCTTTGCTTTCTTCCATATAACTGAGTATCTGTCAATCTGCCCAGTGGAACCAAAGTATGGGCTGCAATCTGGAATACCATTATGATCAAAGCAAGTCCACCCCTTGCTTCCAGTACTGGGGTTCTGAACTAGTTCCCCACCTTCTGAGTGACTTGCAATATCTGGACCCCTCTCAGCATTTTTTCCATTTCACTGGCAGGCAATTTATGCAATAGTAATGCTCAGAAAAGACGACTATTTGGCATTGTTCTTCATCCAGCCCATCTACCATTGCCTTCAGAGCTGGGTGATTAAAGGGGCTTTGAAGGCCAATTCTGTCTTTATTTTGAAAGGCAATTAAGTGATCTGTCTCTTGCCCCTCTTTTCTGGCAGAGGAAAAAGGAGGACATCATGCTCTTAGTACTGTTTATATGCAATCCTCTCTCTGCATGGGACTTGGCTGCAGAGACAGTGGTTAGAAATGAAATACAAGAAAAAGCCCTCTTACTATCTATTTGCCCACAAAGTGGACTGCAGAATTAATATATGAGATGTTATTTCTAATTTATTTATCAGTGTGCAATTTCTCTCTCTACTTCTCTCTCCCCCTCTCTCTGTGTAGCATATGTACTCTCAAAAGCACTTACATATTTGCAGTCTAGCACAGAGACACCAGCTAATGGGAATTGGTTTGCTTGCAGAAGTGATCTACTTGAGTGCATAGAAGAGGCTTCTTTTATCAAATATTTCACTTGAAATGTTTTACAGTGTCTTCTCGATGGCATGCCATGGAGTACAATAAATTTCATGTTTTTTTAATACTCTCTCTACCTGCATTTGCCCTTTGATGAGCACATTTGAATTCATGCAAGACCTCATTTCAATACTAATACTAATAATAATAATGAAAAACTTTAGCATAATCTTTTCATTAATCCACTCCTGTTTGTCTGTTATTAATAGGCCACTGTACAATAGATTCTGCTGCAAAACTCCACCAGGCATGACTAATTCAGATAATTAATTTGCCAGAACATTAACACCATCAAATGAGCCTGCTAAACCGGTAAATTTAAAGTAAATTAAACTTAATTTGCAGGTTATTGCAATTAAGCCTGCCTTGCCTTTCTGAGGGATTTCGACATCCTGAGTATTTAAGAGGCAATCATCATGCATGTGAGTGGGCGGGCTTTTGGGCTAATTAACACAGGAGCCTAATCTGCTTTTCAATTAGAATAGGGGGGGGGGATGTTTATAATGTTCTGGTGACAGTGTTGCCATTCAGTGCCGCCTAACAGGGATCGCATGGCATAATTATAGCTGAAAAGAAAAGCTCACGCCGGGCCTGTTTAGGGGTTAATGAGACACCGGCAGCTTCCCGCTGAGGAGATCGAGCCTGTTTAGTGTGGCTTCAAGAGGAAACCACCCATAGGGGTTTCCTTTGAACTGTCAAAAGGTCCCCTTGTTCTGGGTGGCTTATGTTTCATTTGTCTGAGTGGCATATCAAAAATTGATGAGCTGCCAGCAGCAGCCCTCATGCCATTAATTCACCAATTGTGTATCTAATAGTTTCATCCTTAAATACATTTTGGGTGAGGGTAAGGCTGAGGAGAGGAGAGAGAGAGAGAATATATATATATATATATATATATATATATATATATATATATATATGACAAAAGGCTCCACAGTCCTCAAGAATGGGGTCTGGCCTCGCCTTGTGTAAATGAATCGGCAGTAAATGTTAATGATGCAGATGACCTACTCTGGGTACTATTAGCAAGAAGAAGACAAAGATGCATTGTAGCTCTCCTCTAAACTGCATTCAAGTCAGAACAGTGACAAAGATGTGGCATTCATTGCAACAAAGTTTAAAAGGGGAAGAAGTAAAGGAGAATAGGACAAATTTATCCCTGAAGCACTGTCAGCAGTTTCAGTGGGTTTCTTTCTTTCTTTCCACAGTATTAAAGATATTCTATCCCAGTTTCAAACTGAATCAATATGCTCTATACCTGTGGCTTTAATATCACTCTATACCACATCTCAAGAAGTGGGTTTATATCCATGAAAGCTCATGCTAAAATAAAAGCCAGTTAGTCTTAAAGGTGCAGCCACAATCCATTTTTTTCTTCCCCCTTCCTTCTTGCTTTTTATACTCTTGTTACTCTCCCCCAAAAAAGGTGTGTGGGGGGGGCTGTAGGATCCCCACCAATTGTGTCAGGATCTCTTTTAAGTGTTTGGGGGAATTGTTTAGCTCAAGGAGACTTGCAAGAACCTGGATAACATTGAAGATCATTTCTATGTATTTATACTAACTGTGGAGCACTCAGTTTGGCAAAATATGATTTTATTTAGCAATATTCAGGAGTGCAACCAAATGTACAATAGTAATGCAAACAGACACATATTTAGAGCTAGTCAAAACAGATGTTGGATAGTGGAGTCTTAGGGTTGCAGTTAAGGTTATATTGTCCTGTCCTGAAGAGGAGACCATGGAAAGTGGAGTGTGGCTCAGATGGTGTCTGCAGGTGATGCACTGAGTGGGAGACATACTGTGTGTATTGTGTGCACAGTGTGTGAGGAGACTAGGTATGGGACTGATATTTATACCTTAGATTCTAGTCTTGAGGGGTATTAGGTGCTATCTTGCAATATAGCAAAGGCATGATGGCTTTCCCAGGGAAATGACACTGGGACTCTGAATGATTGGTGACTTTAATTTCAAAGTAACAAAGATTGGATTTAAGACAACCTAAAAACAGATGGGTAGGGAAGTTGACTGGGAACATGGCAGGGAGTAGGTAGGAAGCGTTGGCTTACTTGCCTTTGCCTTTGTTTCTAATTCAAGAGGATATGCAGAGAGCCTAGAGAGGGAAGACTGAGCTATCAGCAAACCCAGTACCTGGTTCCTTCACATGTATTTGAGTCTATGTGTTCTTCCCATGAGAGAGTCTCCTGGAGATCCAATGGTCATTATGATCTCTTAAGAATATGCCTCACTCCAGATATGACAATACGAAAGTATGCAAACTTAAAATCTGTGGTGTCACTAGGGTCGATGTCACCCAGTGTGGTAACTCATGATGCCACTCCCCCATTGACCTCCTCCTATTTCTCACCATACAGAATCCTTAGTAATGCTTTTTTTTTTGCACTAATGTTACTAGTAAATCATAATTCCCATATACCACTGAATGCAATGCTAATAGTTGTGACATAAACAACTAGCAAAACTAAAATTATACCTTTAGATTACAATATCATATGCACAACCTAAATGTACTTACATATACATAGTGAAGATTTGGTTAAAATGTGATGATTTTAAAGAAATTTTTTAAAAGAATAGATTTTGTCAGGGATGATGGGAGTTGTAGCTCTTCACCTCTGGCTTGAACTCACCACCTGGTTGTGCACCGCGCTGACCAGTTTTGGCCAGTGGTTATAGCTTAGCAAGAGTTACAGAGAACAGGCTGAAGACCCTGACAAACTCTCCAAGCCTTCTCACTCTTGTTTCCACAGAAGTCTTCACCCTTCTTCAGGATCCAGCTGGTTCTTGTAGCTTCACCCAAGACACCAGACAACTCAGTAGTCTTATATAAAAGATCTACTTTATTCTACTATATACAGCTCCAAAACTATCCAACACAACAATACTCTACTCCTCCACAATCCACTCTACTACCCACAAAATACATTGGAATGCATAGTCATTATTATAGTCAATGCATGGTACCACCCACTGTTGTCTGTTTCCACCCAGTAGGCGTGTACATCATTCTCATTGGCTCTCTTGGTTCATCCTACAATTAATGATTTCATCATCTCAGCCTTGACCACTTAACAATTGTCAGGTGTGTCCAATTATCCACTTTGCATTTCTTGTCCTTGGCATTCAGGACTTGTTAATTGTATTACCATTTACACCTGTGTGGTTCTCAATTGGCTTCTGCTGAGTCATCCTGACTCTCACATACATGTTTTATTTCATTTACTGTATATCCCATGTTGCTTTTTTCTTAACAGATTTTTCTAAAAATTTCAAAAAAATGTTTTTTTAAAAAAATTGAAATTTGAAATTTTAATTTAAAAAATTCTGAGGCCTCTCTTTTCTCCTCCCACTGACCTTCACCCCACTCCCATCATCCCTTAAAGCATCATTAATAGGAATAGATGAAAGCCACAGCCCATTTCTGCCAAAAGGTAGGTGTTTGAGAAGTAGCGTCACCCATTTGGGGTGTCACCTGGTGTGATCTGCAACCCCCACACTCTCCTAGTGTCACCACTGCCTCAGATATAATGTGGGGTATGTAAGGTATCTTAACATTTTGGATCAAGCTGGCTTCCTTTTGGCAGTATTAGAAAGTCAGGGATGCAGGAAGTGGGGAGAGCAAAAGGCAGAGTGCAAAGACTGTGGCTGGTTTCAAAGGTGAGGCATCGACTCCTAATTTTCTTGAATTTAGTTGTACTGTTACTTTAAGTCATTTCTGGCTTATTGTTTCCCTGAAGTGAACCTATCATACACTCTTCTATGCATGGACACTTCAGAATTCCATCTGGATATATTAATCTGACAGTTCTTGCTTGGCTCTGAATTGAATGCCTCATCCTGTGTAACTCATGACAGAATACAGTACTTTTGGTCTTTCTTGAGGTATTAAAGAAAGCACATCTTTCTGTTCTTAATGTATGAATGACACTGGCTGTTTGATGGGATAGTTGTGGACATTTAGTTAAAACAAATGGAAGGCTAGATCTCTAAATTAAAATATTTTTTAATATGGCCCATAGAGGGCTATCTAGATTTTAATCTCAGTGTGCTATTAGATATCCTTACTTGCCAGCTTTATTCTACTGTTAACAGCAACCTCCAGAGCCAGTTCTGTCTGAAACAGATTCAGGAAAAATTACATTTTGGACTAAAACTCTTATAAACTGTGATGAATGGTGATTATAACAGTATCTACATAAAATAAAATAAAATTCCATGTTCTGGACTCGTGTGTATAGAGCCTGGTCATTCCAGTCTAATCCCTTTCACCTTCTAATTTAGACCTTAGGTCATGTGTAGGCAACCCATGGCTTATGGGCACACATGGCCATTGGTCAGTCTCTCTACAATCCAGAGAGCCCCTGTGTGCCCTGCCTCCTACTGGTGTTCTCCTTATCAGACACCCACTAGAGTGGGTATTTTAAAAAATACAACTACAAATTGTTGTCATTCTGTACCTTCAAATAATTTCTGGTTTATGATGACCCTAAGGTGAATCTATCATGGGTATTCTTTGCAGATTTTTTAAGTGGGGTTTTGCCCCTGCTTTCCTCTGAGACTGAGAGAGTGTGATGTGCCCATGGTCACCCAGTGGGTTTCATGCCTGAGTGGGAATCAAACCCTAATCCTAGTCCAATACTCAAGCCACTACACCACTATTTCATAAATCCTCCTGTGATGATTAGCACAAAACAACAATAGCTTTTTGGAAAAAAATACATAGTAACTTGCTGTTAAAAGTTGTACAATGAAAGGGCCAATCTGATTTCAAGATGGAAAGAATTTCACAAATCAGAGACCACAGCATAGAAGTCCATGCCCCACTTTGTGTAGGAAAGCCTCTCCGGTAAATCTTAATGAGCAGAGAGGACATATTAGGAAAGGTCCTCTGGAAATGTAGAATGCACAGACCTTGAAAGGTAAGGCATTGCACCATGACTTAGAATTACAGTACAATACAATGCAATTGTATTAATACTAGCATGACATGATCCAGCCAACTAGAAGCAGCCATGCTCTGACTAAATAAATTATATTCTGCACAAACTGTTTTCAAGGTTAAGGCAGCTTGACTTAAAGCACATTACAACAATTAAGATGGGGACGTACATAGAACAGTGCTTCTCAGACTATCTGAAATGTGGATCTGATCCCCCCTCCCCCAATGTGCCAAATACTGGTACTATATTTGTGCCCAGTGGCCATATCTGTTTATTTCTTTCCTGTACACTTACTGCACATTGGCAGCTGATGGCTCATGGGGTGGCATTGTCCACAGACAACCATTCTAAGAAGCACTGACAGAAGGTATAAGAAATAAAAGTCAAAGATATGAGGAGGGTGGGAAATAACTGACCAGATGGTGCCTCTGGTAGTTGGTGGTTCTGATGTTCATTTTAACTTTTAGTTCAGACATTAAAGGAGCTATCCATGATGCTGAAATCAATCCCCAAATAGTTTCAGCACTCTAGATACCTCCTTTAGAGATCAAATGAAAGTCCAGAGTGGGTTCACTGTCCCACTGACATCAGAACCACAAGCTACCATTGGATTGTGCTCATTCAAATATATCCTGGTTATTGCCACCACCTTTGCACCTAGCTGGATAGTAAAATCCAAGAAGATTACAAGATCATTTGATCTTTTAGGGGTAGCGTAACACCATACAGAACTCACAGTGCTTCCAAACTTCTGCAAATGCTCAAGAACCATCCTGGTTAGGATTCAGCTACCTTTCTTTTTCCTATGAGAAGTCACTGCTTCTCCTGGTTTTAATGTAAATGGGGGGAGGGGTTGGGACCCATTAGCATTTGAATGGCTTACTGATCCAATGGTTTGCAAGAGTTTGCAATAGCTACATTCATATCAATATTTTAAAGTTTTGGGATCAAGTCTTGGGATGTCCTTGGGTATCTCATGGAAGAAATCTCAGGGTGTGGTACAGGAGTAATTGGGTACTACCCTTGATGGTGGTCTGCTTCCTAGGGGCTGAATCATTGTCTGATTAGAAGAGCCCACTCAGCTGGGTCAAGACAGGTATGTAAAGTTGTGTTGTTTTACAGCACAACCCCCATATTTGTGGGAAAAGTAACCTGTGTCTAATTTTAAAAAAAGGTCTCTTTAGACATCTGGAGATCCTTCAGCATGACTCTGTGGTCAACCTCTGCCTGAAATACAGTATTTGGTGTTAACTGCAGTTTCACTTATCCAAGGTAACCATGGGAATGGGTCCCTGAAGATACAAGGGTCATGCTGTATTATTTTATTATTATTTTTTACATAAATGCATATGCTTTCATTTGAGACAGATGTACTGTTACACTCTATACACCCCACTAATTATCACTGAAGTCTGGGAGCTGGGGAAATCACTTGCAAAGATCAGCGAACAGATTGGTGTTTGTGAGCAAATTGCCTTAATAATCCCCCTTTCCAGCAATGCATTGATGAGGATTAATATTCTTGTTGAGTAAGAGTTTGCACAAATTCAAGACTTTTCCAACATGATTAGCCTAATTGTGGACACAAGTGGAGCATTTTTGTAATACTCCCATTGGAATCTTGTATGAAACAATTTACTTAAAGAGCATCTGATGCCTTCTGGAAAACTTTGAAAAATGTTTCTGTTAGAATCACTTTGTCTGCATGTCACATACTTTCTTTTTCTTAGGCCATCATTTTTATTCTCAAGAACAGGAATATACTGACTTTTCATGGGGTTTAAAAAACTAAAAAACCCTCCTCCATTGCTCTTTACCTAAAATTAATCTATCTTTCTTAGAATCATATAATCATAGAGTTGGAGGGGGTTTCATGGATCACTAAATCTAACCCCCAACTCAGTGCAGGGTATACAAAGTTTGTTTTGTGTAATTGTAATAATTTCCCCATATTGACCAAAAGAAATGTCATCAGGAGAAGTATTCTGGAGTAGAAGGACTCAACAGACAGCCCCAAAGGAGCGGCATCCCACTGGCCCTCTCAATGCCTGATCAGAGAGCCACAGCAACCACACACCATGGGCCTGATCTGGCACTTTGCCACTCTGAAAAGAAACAGCAAAATGCTGCTCCTTTTTAAAGCAGTAAAAAGCCACCCTTACCACCACGATGGCAGCTTTTCTGTGTTTCTTTGGTGCAGCACATCTAAACACTGCATCAGTGAAATGTGGCATGACACCGCCTGCCATGTAAATGGATGGGCAGTGTGACATTGGCATTGGGATAGTTGGGGCATGTGGCATGCAGTCGCCATGCCCCCACTCCACCCTGATGCCGGCATTTTATGCCAGTCTGTTTAGCCCCAAAGTCATTAAGAAATAAATGACCATGCTACAGCTGAGGCTTGAGGTTAGCCCGTCATTCATCATCAAAATTTGCATAGCCTTTGCATATGAAAATATGTTAGTACAGAAATGATTCGGACCAGAAGTGGTTTTGATTTAGGTGTTCTTCAAATTTTGCAATATTTGCATATACATAATGAGATATCTTGGAGATGGGATCCAAGTCTAAACATGAAATTCATGTATGCTTCACACACACACTTTATACACACAGCCTGATGGTAATTTTATACACAATATTTTTTAAAAAAAATTGTGGATGAAACAAAGTTTGTGTATACTGAACCATCAGAAAGCAAAGGTGTCATTATCTCAGCCACCCATGTGAACAATTTTGGATTTTGAAATATTTCAGATTTTGACATTCCAGATAAGGACGGCTCAGCCTGTCTAGATACAATTATTGTAATTTAAATAGAAGGAAAATATAGCCTATCTTAGTCGTGGGGAGGACTGTATTCCACTGACCTGCATGCCTGCTGAGACTGATCTCCAGTTGATCATGGCTGATGGAAAAGGTTGATGAAAAATGTTCTCTCTTCTTCTGGGTCTTTGTCTTCAAATGAGACTTGAACTGGACAAGGCTTGCAGACAGAAGAAGGTGGGTGACAAACATCATCTCATGGGATACATGCTGAGCTCATTTTTGTGATTCCTGCTGAAAACACCAAATTTGAAAAATGATGGTACTGGTAATCTCCCTTGCAATTGTCTTTGAAAATGGGATGTTTGGGGAACAATTCCAAGAACAAAAAGGGTGATCATGCTCCAGGAATCCTCCTGTGGATTTGTTACCACAAAAGGATAAGGAGCATACAGTTAATAAGGGATAAGGATGATACAGATGCATACATTTCCCAGAATTCACCAGCAAATGTGGCCAATTTCAAGTAGTCCTCCTGTGTCTAAAGAAGGAGAGGATAGGAATGAATGCGCCTGGGCCACACAATGGCAAACAATCCTTAGCCGTGATGTCTGAATTGAGCCTCCGTTTATCTCTCCCAATGCACTCTAATCTGACTGGCAGGGTCTCTCCAGGGACTCAGGGAGAGGTCTTCCATAGTGTTGTTAGTTGGAGACTGAACAATGGCCTTCTTTATGGAACGGACCCTCTCTTCCCCTGAGATGTTACAGAGGGATTGGAGGATAAAACTAGATCCACAGCTTCCAGGGCCATCCATTTAAGGTAACATTTAGTTTGCCCTCACAACACACAGCTTCTAGAATGTTTAATTTTCCCCCTGTGCTTTGTGTAGGCTGTTTGTGAGCTGTAGGGTTACATTAAAGAAACCGACAAGAGGGGAAATTTACTGAAATGGGTTTGGAACCTCTTTAAGGGCATATATTTTGGCATGGGTTTTATTTATTTTTATTACGATTTTTTGTTTGTTGTTCTGCCTGCAAGGTAAACTTCTGCTTCTTTGGTTGGGAGTGTAAAAGAAGGAAGGCAGATGAAAGCAACAGACTTTTTTTTTGTCAAGCTGTGACAGAAATCAAATGCAAATAGAGCTCAGTTCAAGACTGTTTGTTAAGTGTCACATCGGTGAGCATTAAATGCAGTTTATGTAGTTTTACAATGAGCAATACTGAATGTGAATTTTATTGATTTTTTTTCAAAGAACATACACAGAATAATATGCCCCTCTCAGTACCAACTTACAAGTGTATCTTTATATTTGTGAATACATATATAGTAGGTTTGTGGATTGTGCTTCCTTGTTCTATCACCTTGTTTAGCTGATTTATTCCATGTATAAAAAGAAGGAAGAATGCAACTCCCTCTCTTGGCAAAATCTTGGCAAATCTTTCTCTTCCCTTAGAGCCATGGTTTTCTAACTGTGTTCCAGGGAACTATGGATGCCCTGACTCTTCTTGGGGGTTCTTTAGTGATAACTGCATAATGTTTCCAATAACAAAAAGAACAACAACGATTTGTTATTTAATTGATTAGGAAGTTAGAATGAGACCTCACCTGAAGCATGTTACTCTGTGGAAAAAAGTTAGAATGGGTCCAGAGAAGGCAGGGGAAATGGGTAGTCCAGGTCCTCTGATGAGACAATTTGAGGAAATGGTTTTCTTTATGCAAAAGGATGTTGTAGCACCTTCAAGACTAACTGAGGCCTGAAACGCACAGGCCAGATAAGGTGGCTTCTGGCCACTTTGGGGGCATGGCTCTATTCCTGTGTTCTTATTGCCAGAGATAGAGTGTTTTGTAGGATTTTTTGATTCAGATGTCAAAATAACCAGGTGTCAGATGTGTGCTATGCACTTTTGACTTGGGTAAGGGCTACTATGCCTCAAGCAGGGAAATACCTTGGGAAAACTGTTCATGTGTGCCTCTCTCTGGACACAAATCAGCAACAACATCAGGGATGAGATGTTCCAGAAGATATTGTTAACCAATGCTTGAAATAGTTTCCAAAAGTCTGATATGGAAAGATAGAATTTATCTACCTGCAAAGTGCATAGCAACACTTCCACCCCTAATATCTCACAGGGTGGTTTTCACATTGATTTTCTTTGTGAATATACTTCAGGAAATAATCTTTTAATCTGCGAGAAAGATACATTTTTGACAAGCTTTTCATCTTTACTTGTTGATAAGAGTGACATTAAACCGGCAAATCATTAATCCAGGTTCTTACGCTTGTATCAGAATGATTTCTTTTTACAGGAAAACTATGAGCTGATGTTGGTGTTCAGGGAGAGAGTAACTGCTATTAAAAGCCTGTTAACAGTGTAAGCTTCTGCATGTCTATTTATAAGTAAGTCCCACCGTATTAAAATGCGATTTACTCCCTGGTAATTGTATATGGTGTGCTATCTAAGTACAATATGTATTTCTTTTGTACACTTTTGATACTGACTTCTAAATTTCTGTGTGATTGATAGATGCTCTGAGCTTGCCTAAGGCCTACTCACATATATATGTAATCTCTTGATTTGATGGTTCATGGCTGAATTAACAGGACTCACTCGAGAAGCATTAAATTTGAGTTAATGCAGGACTGGGAATATGTGGCCCTCTGAATGTTTTTGGAGTTCACCTCCCATTAACTCTAGCCAGTGGGAAGAGATGACGGAAGTTGCAATGCAACAACTTCTGAAGGGCCCCATGCTTCCATTCCTGAGCTATTAGGACATGACTTCAGAAATGTTACCTGTGATGTATGACATGTGGTGGGCCTTGGAAAGATAACTACAATGAATTGCTTTTAAATTGTACCTTTCTAAGCTCTGCCCATGGACATATCTACATGGGCCAATTAAACAGGTTTCTTCCCGCCCTCATCACTACCTGTTTATATGACACAGGGCCAGATTCCCAAATCACGTGCAGACTGTTTTCAAAAGAGAAGGCTAGTTCTGCACTGAATCTGCCCTATCCCTGCCTAAATCAGTTTTTTAAATTCACCTTTTGCTATAGATTTTTCAGAAAAATCCAAAGCGCTCTATAGCAATGCTGGGGGACTGTTTATATACACATCCTGCTGTGTCACCCGGCACAGCTGCCTCTGGCACAAGTCACTCCCTCTGAGGCCACAATGAGGCCATCAACCATCTAATCGATGCTGGGTGTCTTGTTTCTGACTTCAGAGAGAATGCTTTGTTGCAGTGGTCACAGTGTTTGGTGTTGCTATGGAATGTGGAGGTAATGGGGGGAATCTAGGGGCCAGAATACTCTGGGAGCAGCCTGGAGAATTCTGGCTGTTGTAGACGAGCCCCATGACCTAGGTAGACTATGGTTTTATATAGTTTATCACCAGGTACCTGTGGAATGAGAAGCCTTACGCTCATGTGCTTCCTCAGTATTTGCCAGCTGGCTACTCTCCAGCCAGGTTGAATGACAACTCTCATCATCTCAGGCCAGCACATTCATTTTTAGCTGGGTACAATGTGTGCTGTAGTCCAAAACACTTGAAGGGTACTGAATTGAGAAGGTCTAATTTAACCAATATCTTGCCGAAACAAGCCAAAATACCAGGTTTTTTGGACAAACTGTCCAAACTGGCTTGCTCCAAGGATCTAGATATTGACTTGTCTTTGAATGAGAAATGCTGATTTTTCTTATGCATCCTTCTGCATGGAGGTGAGTTATTTTGGTGTGCTTTTGCACTGTAAGAATTTAGTTTGCTCAAACTGACAGAGTCAAACTGCTCAGACTACAATAGCTACTGACTTGAGACACTTTCTGTGCAAATTATGAAAATTATAAAAATTTTGACATAAAAAAGAAAAATCTTTGTGTCATTATGGGAATGAGAATTCTTGGAGATACTGCCAAATTCTCAACAGGCTGTCTTGGTTGCCCTCTTGTTGAGAATGAGAAATGTGAATTTATGCATCCCTCGCTTAACTAAACCACAGCTTGTCCTTTCTGAATGAAACAACAAACCACTGTTAGTTTAAATCCAGGCGTGAATGCTTTTCATCTCCTCTTTCTGACTAAAACAGAACAGAAGGGAGCATTTACAAGGCTTGCTGTTATACATATAAACCTGGCCAGTGCATGGACAAACAGTGATAAACATTAATGTAAAGGAAGGAGTAGAGAAGCAGCAGGATGTGTTTATGATACAGCAGTACAAGATAAAGCACAATTTGCTAAGAAGAATTCTGTTATGCTCCACAGAAATGAGTGGTAGAGTTCTGTAATGCTTCCATTCACAAGAATAAAACTGGCATGGGAGTTTGTAAAGTTGAAACATGTCCTTTGTTTAGATTAATAGCAGAAGAGGTTTATTTTGTTTTGTTTTGAATGACATAAGCCACAAAAGGACAAAGAATACTGAAGAATATAATGGAATTAATGTTTCTAGTAAATACAAATAATATGAATATCTTCATTTTCCTGCAATATTCAAGTATATTTTCTTATTGGTTGTAAGTTGTGACATTCTATTTAGCTCTGCTTATATTCTTATTCATTTGTTATTCATATTGGCGTTAAACATTATCTTCATTTATTTTGTAATTCTATTCTTTAATATTCTTCATTTATGTTTTTGTGATTGTCTTTGTGGTTTATTCATCTGTGGTTGAGACCCTGCACTTCTGTATTTGTTTTAAATTGCTTCATCCCATATCTATTCCGGTATAGCTTCTTAAATTTCCCCTAAGAATATTTTGTGACCCTGTTTCAGTTTTTTAAAAATAGTAATTTGTTTACAGTCATCTCTGTGCAGCTCTGATTCCTGTATTTGATTTTGAAGTTCCTAGATGCAATAGATGTTGGAGAGCAGCAGAAGATGGGAAGAGGTCAAATGTGCAGGATACATACAAATGAATCTTTCAGGTATCTGTCTCTGGGAAGAGGCAGTAAGAGGAGACAAAAGGATGGACTGTATTTCAAAGAAGTATTTAGAAGTACAGGCAGCTATTATCTAGTTGAGATGTAAGAGGAATTCATCAGTTTGAATTTTGTATGAACGTATCATATTTGAACCTGCTGAACCTATAGTATATGGGAACCAGAGGGCACTTGAATACTGATAGCCTCAATGTTATGATGCACAATTCAAAAACTACAAAACTGTATATAATAAAAAAATTACACAAAAATATATTAGGGAAGAGTACAATCAAAGGTACATGATAACATAGAGAAAGTTTACACACATTTTTATGTGTATCTTTAAAAATGCATCTTGTGTTTGCAAACTGTTGTGAATGCAAGTCCAAAGCTAACTTGGGGCAATAAAAAAATTTAACACAACTGAAATACATAGATTTGTCTACCTCCATCATATAAACATAGTAAGACGTCCTCATGTAGAGTACCTGGACAAAGTGGAAGATGGTGGTGATTTCAAGGAGAAAAGCATGCATGAATCTCTGTTTTAGGGAGTAGAGATAGAATGATCAGGTGCCTTTTCCTAGGCCAGAGAGACAGGTTAATCAATACTCAGTATAGAATGTAACCAAAACTCACTATCGGTGACCTTGAGAGTGGGCACTAATTAAATGTCATGCCAAATCTGGGCACAGATGTGACTGATATTGCTTTAGTTGTGTAAGCATGAATTAACCAGCCACTTTCCAGTCTATGGTAGTAAAATAATATGTAAGACTCCAGGAGAACCTTTCAAGGAGAATTTTTCTGTGAGGAGGATTTCAGGAGCACTGTTCATGTGGCATAGGGTTACTCAGCACTGAAGATATGCATGTTATATATTTATATTCCTCATTTCTGTGTGTATAATTGTCCTGCTTGCTAATTCACCAGAAAGGAACAACTGGTGTAGCCACCTTGTTTTAATCCTTTCAAACCCCTGCCTCCCAGTGGAATAAATGAATATACAGATAGAAATACAGACCTATCTAGAAAGGGGGGGAAAGGACCCTGGAAGTATCAAGACTTTCCACATCTTTTTGTTTTGATTTTACCTTCATATGCATGGTTTTGCATCCAAATTCTTTCTTGAAATACACTGGGTTTCCCACTGATCACTGATCTAGACTCGGGCAATGTTTCAGAAATTAACTTTTACCCATCTCTGCTGAGCTCTTTTTAATTATTGTTCAGTAGTTATAGTCAACATAGTAAAGTGCTATAGCAATATTACACTAGTTAAACATTAGGCTCATTATCTCATATTGCTAGCATTCCTCTCTCCTTCACTTGATATCCATTAAATCTGGGTCTGATAACAATTGCTATGTTTTTTGGTTGTGACCATCTTAGCTAGTTCTGGTTTAACACAAAAAGATGGCCATGGAGAGGTATGTTTCATCTCAGGATATAGTGAGTTAATTTAAACTTACTTGGGAAGTGGGAATGAAAAGACCTTTATAATGCCACGAGTTCCCAGGGAATACTTCAGGATGGGGAAAATGTCAAAATGCCAAAATAAGATTGGTTTGTACAGGAGCAAAATTTCAGAGACCTTTTTTTTTTTTGGCTGGAGAGGCTCACAGATAATATACTTTTGTTACTAAAGACTGTTTTGTAATCAGAAATTTACTTCACTTGCATTGCTATGTGAAATTCAACCTTCTTCCCTAAAAGCTATCTTAACTATGTCTGTTCCCAACTGTACACAACTCTTCTTGTTCCTACATAAGGTTCTGTGGAAGCTTTCTCAGCCTCTCTAAATGAATCCTTGAAGGACATCTTCAAGATATACAAAAGTAATATGTACTAAATTAGAGTGGTAAATTTATGGCCCTCCAAATGTTCTTAGGCTATAATCATTCCTGATCATGAGCAATGCTGGCTACATGTGATGTTATCTAGAAGAACCCAACAACATCTGGAGGACCACAGGTTCCCCACTACTTCATGTTACATGGAGCCGTCGGTACAGTAAAAATATGCAGACACATAAAGGATCCTCAAGGTGCATAACTGTCTATAATTTCACTGTTCAGATTTTAGTGCTTATTGAAAATAATATTTTATTAAGTGCACCCATAGCATATTTATCACTTCCCATTATATTTCTTGCTTGTGGGGGGATGGGAGTGTTTTTATTTGCCATTATTAATAAAATTCTATTGCCAGCCCTTCTCTTGCAAAATTAAGGTTCATGTATCAACTTTCTATGACATCACAACAATTCAGCCAATGAGAGATATTAACAATACCAGTCCTTTGTTAGGCAGGGTGCAAGGGCAGGTTTTCAGATTTCTGCTGTTGTTTTATTTCCATGGTTCATATAGCAGAAGATGGTATAACATAAGAATGAGTAGCAGACTATTGTCCCCAGCTTTTGCTTTTATTACAACATGAAAATCAGAGTAGAAAACTAATATAGCGTATGTTGCAACAATATATGTTATATCACATATAAACCATTAATATCTCACTACCAGGTTGGCATTTCATGAACAAGTCATGTATCTTAAAACTAACAAGGAAGGAAGAGCCCAAGTTGAAATATAACCACATATGTTTACTTATAAGATGCATTTTAGCTGAATGTTCTAAAAAGTAGATGATGACGACGACGATGATGATGATGTTAATAATAGTAGTAGTAGTAAAACCCAATGCTTTTATTTTCCAAAAGATGCCTCTTAAATAAATAAGCCAGATTGGGTCCAATATATAACCCCCACCCCAGGAGGAGCTGAACTTGTGTGAAGCTTCCATTTCCAACTCTTGTCAATTTGCAGGAGCTGGTGTGTAAAAGCATTTTAGTAGCGAAAAGCAGCAATCTCCATGCATCAAAGTTAGATGGTGGCGGGGTTATCACTCCGTGAAAATCACATAAACATTCCCCGTATGAAATATTATTCATCAGGGCAAATCCCTCCAAGGGTTTCGCAGATGACAATGGTGTCAAGAAACCTCTTTTTGAAAAAGAGGAGAAATGTATTTCACTTCTCGGATTGCTTCTGTAGCTGGGCAGCCGGCAGCACAGCGAAGAAGGAAATGAACATAATTGAGTCGAGAATTAGCAAACCTTAAATATCTGTCTCTGCAATATCATTACCCATAAACTTGCCCTTTTCCCACCCCTTTTCTCCCCAAAGACCAGCATCCCATAACTGCAGCAAGACGGAATATGTTCTTTCGAACAGCTAAATCAACAAGGTCTCACATGAGTAGTGCCGAGTTGGTGTGGTTGACTGGTTTCATGAAAAACTAATCATGTATTCATCATTGAGATCAAACACTCCCCAAGTAATTACTATCAAAACCAATCTGAAGGGGGGAAATACTGAAGAGGTAGCATGGCTGATCTAATCAGCTGTAGAACAGAAAATACTTCTCCTACTTTTTAATTTTTTTATAAAAAATACTTAGGTTAAAAAAATAAATAAATCACCAGATAGTAATTGTATTTTTATAATTAAGGAAGAGAAAGCTGTCACCTAGTTATCAGTTGCTTCAAATCAACCATTACAGCATTAGCGGCAACTACTTGTGTTCATTATGATCACACATTTGTGAATTGATTTTACCTCACCCTAACATGTAGATAATAACATTCACAGAAGTAGTGTGTTTTTCCATGACATATTGGAAGATAAAAATATAGAGAGATCAGAATGTTTTCTGGTGAAAACCAAGAACCATGAAACTAAAAGATGCAAGTTTTCACAATGACATATAGATCTTCTCCTATTTCTGTACATTGGCATGCTGGTGTTTGTTGTGTATTTTTTTAAATAACATATTAATGTAATAATATGGATTTCGTCATTTTCAGTGTCCTATATTATATAGGGCTAGCTTATACTGGGGGCAAAAGTCTGACTGGACTCCCACCCCTCCTGCCTCCACATCGTACCTGGAGCCACCCTGCATATCTTTTTCTCCACAGGGACATCAAATAGATTGTCTACACTACTCACCGCAACCATCTCCACCACCCTCATTGCTCCCACTACTGGCCCTTCTCTCATCCACTGCTACTCCCACCAACTCCACCACTCCTGCCACCCTGATTGCCACCTTCAGACTTTGTCCAGGCTAATAGCTGGCCTGAATGGTGAGGTTTTTCTATCTTCCCCCCTCAGCAGTGCTGGCTCCACTGGTGCACCCATCACTCCAAGGGAAACAAGATGCCCAATATGTGATCACGGTGCCTTCTCTGATCTTAGCAAATGATGCGAATCATCAGTAGTGCTGCTGGGGAAGCAGGAGAGGGAAACTTCACTGCTCAGTCTTGGAACTGGCCTGGACATTAAAATTATGGAACAACTCCAGAGAAATCTCCAGAGTTTAAAAACTCTGTGATAAGATAACCTGAATCTGGGGCAGATAGGGTCATGTGTTGTGTAGTCTTATTGCCCCAGTATCAGGGGAGGGTGGGTTTTTAAAGGGTTTTAAGACAGTGTAGACAA
>NC_056524.1:115102737-115191619 GCF_019175285.1 Sceloporus undulatus
ACCCAAGTCTCAGTATAGTTCAACAAAAAGTTAATTTTAATAATATGATCCACATGCTTGTTGTTGTGTGCCTTCAAGTAATTTCCAACTTACAGTGACCCTATCATGGGGTTTTCTTGGCAAGATTTGTTCAGAGGAGACTTACCATTGCCTTCTCATGAGGCCAAGACAGTGTGACTTCTCCAAATTCACCTAGGAGTTTATCAAACGGGACGGGAGGCTCTCAATTTCAAAAGAGAAGATAGCGAGGTCAGTTTGAAAATTCACGCAATTACGTGATTACTTATCACACCTTAAATTCGCTGTAATGGCCTCCCCAAACGCAACCCAGATTCTGTGCAAAGTAAGCCATCACATCGGTGGGTTCTTAATTGCGAATTGGCACTCTTGCACATGCTCAGTGAGACTCCAGATGACTGGAGCATAGCATATTTAGACGAGTGAGAAAGAGGAACCAAGGAACCCCACAATTTACAAAAGAGGTTGGAGGGGGGGTGGGAAGAATGGTTGAAAGAACATGCTCTATTCATGTTAAAATGAGCATATATTCACTCTTGTCACGTTAAAATGTGAATACAGTATAATGCTTATCCAATAGTTCCAGGTCCATGCCTCTTAATTAGCAGGCAGCAGCCCCCCCTCAGCAATGCTGAAAGACAAGCGGAAGCAAAATTGAAGCAGAATTGCACCATGGCTTCATGGGAAACCCCCCCTTCAGGATGGGGGGGGGACCAGGACCAAAGGAGACATGCACATCACACCAAACAACAGTGCACTGAGTGCGAAGCTGCCTAGGAATAGGGTTTGTGACTTCGCTAGTTCACTGAATTTACTTAACTGTTGATTGACACGTGATTCTGTTCGGACTGCATTCAGACTGCCAGCTATCGCGTGTGGTAACCTTTCATGCAATAACGTGAATACGCATGATTGCCTTCAGGATGACAATGGATTATACTTCCAATTTCAGTCGTGTGATATCCTCCCTAGTGAATTTCTTGGCAGAGCTGGGAATCAAACCCTGGTCTCCAGAGTCATAGACCATCATTCAAACCACTATGCCTCACTGGCTTGATTCATGTGTATATATGTATTGATTATGTAAAACATGCAATACCACTTTTTGTAAGAGAGGTGCAAAGTACTGATCCTTACCCCTAAAGATAACTCCTGTAAGCAAGAAGCAAAATAGTACTGATAAGTGAGTACTGATAAGTGTGGTCGCAGGCCCTCCCTGCCGGGTTTTCAGTGAAGGATCAGTCCAGGTTAGGTGGGCGGGGGGGGGGTGTTGCCTTAATATATAAGAACACCTTGTCTCTCACCAGGAATCACATCTGTCAAACTCCCTTTATCGAGTGTATTTACTTGACCCTGAAGACCAGGGACAGTCTAGGGATTTTGTTGGTGTATCGGCCACCCCATGCGCTAACAGACTCCCTTAACGAGCTGACACAGTTGGTTGCGGAGCTGATGCTGGAAACACCCAGGCTACTTGTCCTGGGTGATTTCAACATCCCCTTCGCAGCCAATTACATTCCATCTGGTGCGGCTCAGGAATTCATGGATACCATGGCGGCCATGGGCCTGTCCCAACTGATCTCGGGTCCGATGCATTTTGCAGGTAATACACTTGATTTGGTCTTTTGCACGGATGCGGAAAATCCGTGGGCGGAAATAACTAATATTTCCGCCCTGTCATGGACGGATCACTTCCTGGTGGAGGCAAAAATCAAGGCTTCTACCCAGATCTTCCCCGGGGGTGGTGGACCTATTAGAATGGTCCACCCTCGAAGGCTGATGGAACCCAAAAGGTTCCAGGAAGCCTTAGAGGGGCACATGGTTGGAAATGACGGCGATTCTGTTGATGCCCTGACTGGTATCTGGAATACTGGTCTTTCCAGGGCTATACACAGTATCGCTCCCAAGCGCCCTCTCAGGCCTGCTTCCAAACGGAAGCCCTGGTATACGGAAGATCTCCGGGCGAGGAAGCGGGTTCTGCGACGGCTAGAGCATCGCTGGCAGAAACACCTACGCTTAGCTGACAAGGCTCTCCTAGACTGCCTTTTGGAGGACTACGGAGAGGCGATACGAGCAGCTAAGAATTCGTTCTATGGTGCTCGTGTCGCGTCCGCGGAGTCGCGTCCAGCAGAGTTGTTCAGGGTAGTCAGGGAGCTAACTCAGCTCCCTCCTGCCCTGAACCAGATCCTTGAACCTTCTAAGGCCTGCTGCGACCAATTTAACAACTTCTTCGCGGATAAAACCTCTCAGATAAGCGAGGGTCTTAACGCCAGCATTAGGGCAGAATCCAGAGTAGAGGCGTCCAGAGCCTCCATGGACTCCATTAAACTGGATCAGTTTGAGTCGGTTAGTACCGATGATGTGGACAAGATCCTTGGAAGCGTTCGGAAGACAACCTGCTCTCTCGATCCCTGTCCCTCATGGCTAGCGGCTCAGGGGGGACCGGTGGTAACTTCATTGTTACACCAGATCATAAATACATCTTTGAGGGATGGGCAATTTCCAGCAAGCTTAAAATTGGCCACTGTAAAACCTCTGCTTAAAAAGCCCTCCCTCAACCCCCTGATGCATAATAATTATTGGCCAGTTTCGCTACTGCCATTTTTGGGGAAGGTGATCGAGAGGGCGGTTGCAATCCAGCTTCAATCGATCTTGGACGAAACGGATTATCTGGACCCATTTCAAACCGGCTTTCGGGCGGGCTACGGGGTTGAGACGGCCATGGTTGCCTTGGTCGATGATCTCCGTCTGGGCATTGACAGGGGAAGCGTGTCCCTGTTGGTGCTCTTGGACATCTCAGCGGCTTTCGATACCATACACCATGGTATCCTTCTGGAGCGCCTGGTAGAGGTGGGAATCGGTGGCACTGCGCTCCAGTGGTTCCTATCCTACCTCTCTGGGAGGTTCCAGATGGTGCAGCTGGGAGACGTGTGCTCCGATAAGAGGGCCCTTACATCTGGGGTCCCTCAAGGAGCCATTCTGTCTCCCATGCTTTTCAACATTTACATGAAACCGCTGGGAGAGATCATCCGGAGACATGGGGCGCGGGGTTATCAGTACGCTGATGACACCCAAATAGTCTTCTCTATGTCTCCGACTGATGCAGTGACTGGGGATGGCATCTCTCCTCTCGTGACCTGTCTGGAGTCAGTAATGGGCTGGATGAGGGAAAACCGGCTCAGTCTGAATCCAGAGAAAACGGAGGTGCTCGTGATAGGTTCTCCTGGCCCGGGGATGGCAGTGGTTCCACCTGTCCTGAACGGGATCACGTTTCCTGTGAAGGACTCCGTGCGCAGTCTGGGGGTGCTCCTTGATTCGTCGCTCCACCTTACATCTCAGGTGGATGCGACGGTCAGGAGCACCTGTTATCAGCTTCAGCTGATTCGCCAGCTGCGTCCCTACCTGGGCCAGAGGGACCTTGAAACGGTAGTACATGCTCTGGTAACCTCTTGTTTGGACTTCTGCAACGCGCTCTACATGGGGCAACCCTTGTACCACACCCGGAAGCTACAACTAGTGCAGAATATGGCAGCCAGACTGGTTACTGGCATATCCAGAGCCAGTCATATAACACCAGTGCTCAAAGATCTGCACTGGCTGCCTATTCGCTTCCGGGCACAATACAAGGTGTTGGTTATTACCTATAAAGCCCTAAATGGCTTGGGCCCAGGATAACTTGAGGACCGCCTCTCCCCATACAATCCGCCCCGCACCCTCAGAACATCTGGGCAGCAGCTATTGAGGGTTCCAGGGACCAGACTAGCCACCACATCAAGGAGGACTTTTACCATCTCGGCCCCGACCCTCTGGAACTCTCTGCCCATTGAGCTCCGCTCGGCCACCTCCCTGGCCCAGTTCAAGAAGGAGCTGAAGACTTTCTTGTTCACACAAGCTTTCCCTGACACAGGCTCCAATTAGTCTCTCCCCCCCTCTACGTCAGCAGTGGCACGCTGACCAGAATGTTTTAATGTATTGTTTTAATGTATTTGTTGTATATGATATTCATGTTGTACACCGCCCTGCTTTAGAGAAGGGCGGTATATAAATAATTTTTTTATTATTTATTATTTATTTTATTATTAGGTGTGTTCACATTTAACTATCTGTAATACAGCATCCAACAGCATACATTTTCCTCAACATTTAATTTTAATCACAAGGCAGCTACCAAAGCTGTCAAACTGATATTAGAATGAACTCGAACTCCTAGTACAACAAAGCAAATATGATATAATAGGCATCACTGAAACCTGGTGGGATGAGTCTCATGATTGGAATGTGGAAATAGAGGGGTATAACCTTTTAAAGAGAAATAGGCCAAACAAGAAAGGAGGAGGAATAGCACTATATGTCAGAGATATTTACACCAGTGAAGAGATCCAGGACATCAATCATGGAAGCCAGGTGGAGAGCATCTGGGTAAAAATTAAAGGGGAGGGAAACAACAAGGATGTTACGGTGGGAGTCTACTACAGACCCCCAAGTCAGACTGAGGAATTGGATGATATCTTTCTAGAACAGATGACCACACAGTCAGAAAAGAGAGATGTAGTAGTGATGGGCGACTTCAACTATCCTGATATTTGTTGGAAGTCAAACTCAGCAAAATCCTCAAGGCCTAGCAAATTCCTCACTTGCCTGGAAGACAAGTTCATGGTCCAAAAGGTGGAAGAGGCAACAAGGGGGTCAGCTATTTTAGATCTGATCCTAACCAACAAGGATGACTTGGTTAATGGGGTGCAAGTGGTGGGATCATTAGGTGGAAGTGACCATGTTCTCCTGGAGTTTGTAATACAGTGGAAAGGAGAAGCCAGGCATAGTCAGACACGCATCCTAGACTTTAGGAGAGCGGATTTCAGTAAACTTAGAGAAGTATTGAGGGCAATTCCATGGTCAGAAATACTAAAAGATAAAGGAGTTCAGGACGGATGGGACTTTCTCAAAAGGGAGATACTGAAGGCACAATTTCAAACAGTTCCAGTGAGAAAGAAAAACGGGAGGTGTCTCAAGAAACCAGGATGGATGACTAAGGAACTTTCAACCGAGCTAAGTTTGAAACGGAAGATGTATAAGAAATGGAAAAAGGGGGAAATCACAAAAAAGGAATTCAAAGAAATAGCAGGCATGTGTAGGGGTAAAGTCAGAAAAGCTAAAGTGCAGAATGAACTCAGGCTTGTTAGAGAGGTTAAGAACAATAAAAAGGGCTTTTTTGGATATGTCCGCAGCAAAAGGAAGAAGAAGGAAACGGTAGGGCCACTGCGTGGAGAAGATGGCAAAATGCTAACAGAAGACAGAGAAAAGGCAGATTTACTCAACACCTTCTTTGCCACAGTCTTCTCAGAAAAGGCAAAGGGTGCTCAACCTGAGGATAATGGAGCAGAGGACAGGATAGGGGCATTTCAGTACAGAATAAGTAAGGAGATAGTAGAGGAACACCTTATTAATCTAAATGAATTTAAGTCTCCGGGACCAGATGAACTCCATCCAAGGGTATTAAAAGAACTGGCAAATGTAATATTGGAGCCATTGGCAATAATCTTTGAAAACTCCTGGAAAACAGGAGAGATCCCAGCAGACTGGCGGAGGGCAAACGTTGTCCCCATCTTCAAAAAGGGGAAAAAAGAGGATCCCAACAATTATCGTCCAGTTAATCTGACATCAATACCAGGAAAGATTCTGGAGCAGATCATTAAACAGAGAGTCTGTGAACATCTAGAAGGCAATGCCATAATCACAAAAAGTCAACATGGGTTTCAGAGAAACAAGTCATGCCAGACAAACCTAATCTCTTTCTTTGATAAAATTACCAGCTTGGTAGATGAAGGGAATGCTGTGGATATAGTATATCTTGATTTCAGTAAGGCCTTTGACAAGGTTCCCCATGACATTCTTGCAAACAAGCTTGTAAAATATGGGCTAGACAAAGGAACTGTTACATGGATCTGTAATTGGTTGACCGGCCGAACCCAAAGGGTGCTCAACAATGGCTCCTTTTCATCCTGGAGAGAAGTGACCAGTGGGGTCCCACAGGGCTCTGTCCTGGGCCCAGTGCTATTCAACATCTTTATCAATGACCTGGATGACAGAATTGGAAGCATACTTATCAAATTTGCAGATGATACCAAATTAGGGGGAATAGCTAATACCCCAGAGGACAGGATCAAGATTCAAAATGACCTGAATAGACTAGAAAGCTGGGCCAAAGCTAACAAAATGAAATTCAACACGGAGAAATGTAAGGTATTGCACAGGGCGGAAAAATAAAATGCACAGATATAGGATGGGTGACACCTGGCTGAATGAAACTACGTGTGAAAGGGATCTAGGAGTCCAAGTAGACCACAAGTTGAACATGAGTGAACAGTGTGATGCGGCAGCTAAAAAGGCCAATGCAATTTTAGGCTGCATCAATAGAAGTATAATGTCTAGATCAAGAGAAGTAATAGTGCCACTGTATTCTGCTCTGGTCAGGCCCCACCTGGAATATTGTGTCCAGTTCTGGGCACCACAATTCAGAAAGGACATTGAGAAACTGGAGCGTGTCCAAAGGAGGGCGACAAAAATGGTGAAGGGTCTGGAAACCATGCCCTATGAGGAACGACTTAGGGAGCTGGGGATGTTTAGCCTGGAGAAAAGAAGGTTAAGAGGTGATATGATTGCCCTGTTTAAATATTTGAAGGGATGTCATATTGAAGAGGGAGCAAGCTTGTTTTCTGCTGCTCCAGAGAACAGGACCTGGAACAATGGATGCAAGCTGCAGGAAGAGATTCCACCTGAACATTAGGAGGAACTTCCTGACAGTAAGGGCTGTTCGACAATGGAATGCACTCCCTCGGAGGGTGATAGAGTCTCCTTCCTTGGAGGTCTTTAAACAGAGGCTGGATGGCCATCTGTCAGGGATGCTTTGATTTGGATTTCCTGCATGGCAGGGGGTTGGATTGGATGGCCCTAGTGGTCTCTTCCAACTCTATGATTCTACGATTCTATGATTCTATGATTCTATGAATAGCCCCACCTTGCCCCATAAAGGTACAGTACAGTAATATTCCATGAGATAAAGTGCTGGGTTAATCTATTGCCCAAAGGAAAAACTGTTTTCCCTTTCCTGCTATTTGAAGTGAGTGGAGAATTTTTAGGGCAGACGGTAAACTTCCTGGCACTCTTCCACAGTCCTCACAAGCTTGTGCCCATCATTTATATTTCCTCCAAATCCTAAAACAGTGTTATGTCATGTTTGGACAGTTTAGATGCCGAGAACTGGTGAGGCTTGCATCCTCCATGCTCAAAAGTTGGCTCAAGTGCCATAAATATATGCAAATTGATGTGAAAAACATCCTTCCATTTTCACAGCTTAATTTGCAGGCTCTGAAAATAGGAAGTCATTTTCCCATTGTAAAACCAAGGTGGAAAACCAGGAAGTTTGGAGGGGGGTAGAAAGTTCACTGAGAAAGTTGCAGTGACATTCTGCTGTTTCCCCATTTTCTTCTTCACAACCATGTTCTCATGCATCAGGTGTTATGAGCAGACAGGCAGACTGCCTAGTTCTCCCATAATGGTTTCGTTAGAATGATGCTGTGTAATGGCATAGCACTGCATGGGGGAACAGAGAGTCTTTGTTGTTGTTGTTGTGTGCCTTCAAGTTGTTTCTGACTTATGGTGACCCTATCATGGGATTTTCTTGGCAAGTTCTTCAGAGGGAGTTTGCCATTGCCTTTCTCTGATGTGGAGAATGTGACTTGTGCAAGGTCATCCAGTGAGTTTACATGGCCAAGCTGGGATTTGAGCCCTGGTCTCCAGAGTCATAGTCAAACACTCAAACCACTACACTGTGCCACACTTCAAATCCTACCATCACTGCTGCTGCTATTAAGGCCTTCTGTGTTTGAACAAGTCAGTAAAAGCATGGGTTTTCCCCTCTGCAAAAAAAATAGATAAGAATATGTTGAACCGTGTAGCTATATGCAAGCAATGTCTGACCCTAATGCTGAAGACATTCATATTCAAAGAATTTCACTGCAAATCTCACAGGGTGCCCCTCTTCATGGGTTGTGGAACTACTAATTTTATACAAATGCTCACTCCCAAACTGAGAGCTTACATCAAAATTTGTATGTAATGAAGAGGGATATCGAAATGAACTGGAATCTTCACTGGCTTTTCAATAAACCCTGTCCTAGGGAAATTCAGATCTTAGTTGACAATTAAAAAGGAAAAATCTATACGGCAAAACCATTTCTGTCTTTTGTAACTAATGAAGGGCTCTTAGTATTGACCTGCAACCAGTCTGATAATGACATTGACTCCACTCATTTAAAGCCATAAATTTAAAGACATGGCAAGACCTATATTAGTATAATAAACTCAAATGTTCATTTCAGTTTAAGAAAACATCTGGGAACCAACTGAGCATTGTGGATACTCATATTGCATTCATTTCAGTAGCATAATATGGTTTTAACAAATGGTGCAATTCTTTTGTGTGGTGTAATACTAGTAAGTACATTATTGAATAGGCTCTACATCCACAGCCAGAAAATAAGCATGTGAGCAAGAGTTCAAAACACAGTCCAGTGAGATCAATGGAAGCCTGTCCTGTTTTGAAATGAGAATGCAAAGATATGTTTGGGGTTAGCTAAGACGCCATGCCCCCTTCACCTCCCATGTGCATAGGCCTAAGAATCACGCCCTTTGGGATGTCTAGAGTGGATTTAGATGCCTAGAGCCTGCCTGTCTATTCAAAACAACAACACTTAATGCATGCAAAAATGGTTGTGAAGAAGAACCTATTTCACTTTCCACCAAAAACATTTCAGAAATAATCACCTATCAAGTTTCTCTTCTCTGGGTGAAACATGTTAAAGTCCCTCTGCCATTGCTTATAGGGTTTGGTTTCTGAAGTACTTTTGCTCATTCATAGATAAAAACCTCATAAGTGGAGGCCAAGAGGCACCACAGGACCCCTTTCTCCTAGACTTTTGCTAATGTCTAGTCTGCTCAATGCTTTGTCACCTTATGTAGCTGGTGGTTTGTAGTGCCCTCTTGGGTCAATTCTGAAACAGTCTTGTGGTGAGAGAATGAATCCTTGTTCATCACAGAGGAACAGAAGACTTATGGAGTTATGGCAGCTGAATGGATGCTCTGAAGACGCAGCTCCTTTTGCTGAGTTATTACTTCCTTTTTCCATTTTAGGAGATAATGCTTCCATGAATAAAGGGAGCATGTGGTTGATGCTAGAGTTCCCTTGGTTATATATTGCATGTAAATTTGTGACTGGAGGTGGATTCATTAATAAAGTCAACAAGGAATTTATGTCCTCAACCAAGGCAGACATAACCATAGGAGACTATTTCCATGGAAAACATTTATGAAATGCATTTAATTTGCTGGTTTTATTTGAATTGAATAATTATTTAGGGAATTTAAAATGATGTTTGTAAAACTAAGATATATTGTACTATATTAAGATGGAAAGAACTGCTATCTCAACAAAAGAAAAGAAAATAGAGATGGTGCCAGATGAGGGTTTTTAAGAACAGATTAATCTGATATGAATCAGAACTTCAAAGTAACTCATTGTGGAGTGCTAATTATATTATATTTCTTTTCCATATAATTAAGATATAACTATATTACATTATGACTGTAATGCAACAAAGAAGGATTTCACTCATTTTATAATATCAGCTTTATAGTTATGGGTGCGTGGTCTCACTAAATTGTGGAAGAGGAATATAACATGGTTCCAAAGCGTGGGAAAAGTTTCACTTTTTCTCATGATAATTCACAGAATCCCAATGGGAACTGGCAATTCCAATGTCAGTGGGGCGCTGAATCCATTGGGTGTTTAGTCTAAATACTGAAAGCTGTCCATTATTCTGAACTTAACTCCCCAGTCGGCTTAGTGCCTTGAATAGCTCACTTAAAACTGACATTGGCATCACTAACCATCACTATGATGGAAAGAGAGGAAAAAAAGAAAATATTCAGAAAGTGGTTAGAAAACATATTGAGAAGATTTTGGGATTTATTCTGCATGAAAAATAGTATTTCAATGTAGAAATATTTACTCCTATTCAGAGAATGCTGTTCTCTGTGCAGAAAATGTTGTAATAGGGATTTATTCTTTGTTAAATTCACACATGGTTGATTTGCATAGAAAACAGCATTTCCTGCACAGGAATGAATATTTTTGCATTGAAATATTATTTTCCATGCAGAGAACTGCTGAAATTACTCTACTGCCTTCAAGGAGAGACAGTGAAGAATTACATCCCTAGTCATGACTGTAGAATCCTTTAGCCAGCATGGCCACACTATGTGCAGTTATTTTGTTGGATGTGGATGGATTCATGTCTTAATATATTAGCTACAATTCTATATTGGCTAGTGTAGCAAAATAGGTCCTCATGCAGACCCATACTATTCTGAGCTATATACTAATACCTCTAATTTGCTGAATATTATCTAAAACCCTGCCACTACATGCACCCTAGCACCCTATTTGCTTCATTGGGAGCAGGCAGGATCAATGCAGTGTCTAGGTGCATTTCTATAGCCAGATATAAAATGATTACAGCAGTGCTGAGACCTTCAGAGTACACTGGCAGATCTCAGTGCCAGTGTCATCATTTCAGGTACTGTATAGCTAAGGGGAGCCACTTCTGCAATCCTGCCATCTCTATACAAAGCAGGGAACTACTATGCAGAGGGACATCAGAGGCTGTTCAGTAAGTCAGGAGGCTTTGGGCAATGCAGAAGGACGAAGGAAATGCTACCCATTACAATGCCCCCTGAAAGGAATTATGTATGTGTTATCCCTAACAGGATGCCAACCACTGAATATAAAAAGCAGTGGGCAAACAAAATTCTTATCTGATATATTGTTATGATGTCTCCTTTTGCTTTGCCTCCACTTTCCCAGAATCTAACACAGTTTACATGTGCCTGTAGATGAATATTCTGATTGGATTGAGTTAGGAAGTGCCAATGAAGACCATGGAATTGAAAGAACTGCACAACTGGCATCCAACCAGCCTGCTCTTGTGCTTCTCACTGCCCTCCAGACAAATTACTCCAGCTTTGTTTTGCTGAAGAAAATCCCTTTTCTGCAGATGGTGTTAGCTTCAGGGGAAATCCTCTATTAGGAGTCAGTGGGGGATTTCCACCTAATACAAATACCATCTTCAGGATCACAGTGAGGGAAGAAAAGGTTAAATGGCCTCTCCATGCCCAGCCTTGATCCCATTAATTCCCATGCTCCTCACTGAATGCTATTTGCATTGTTTAAAAGTTACTAAATTAGATGCAAAGAGGAATTTACTTTAAACCTGAGTGTTCTCTTTATGAAGACTTTCCAAATGTCTATGGCATAGGAGCCTGCTGTTCAAAGAAAAGTTAAAAATTTAAGTGAGCTTTTTGAAAAAGCCCATGAACTTGCTTTGCATAGCTCTTTCACTGCCAGCCAGGAGGAGGAACTTGCAAAGTAGACTTCTTGTGCAATCATGGTTTATTTTGGTGAGCCTGAAGGAAGTAATATGGGGTGGACTATTCTCAGAGATCCTTACCAGAGCTTAGACATGTGACCTTTTAGGACTACAAAACCAAGAATCCTCCAACCAGTATGGCCATTGTCCAAGCTAGCTAAGGGATTCTGGCACTTGCAGTCCAAAAAGTATTTTTCCCAAGTTCTGCATTGCATTTTTATGAAGATGCACTGTTGTTTTCTAAAGCAAACATCAAAATTCTGAAAGCTAGGCTAACATTCCTAAATATGTGGAGATATGCTCCAACCAATCCTTGGGTGGTTGTGACTCTCTCACTTCCATGTATGTGTGTGTACCTGCACACGTGCACTGTGTATTTTAGTTATCAAATCTGTTTATTTAACTTGCTGGATTTATTGCATTTGTTGCATGTTGTCACTGAGATGGATTACAGCTTAGTGCCCTTAATTGCACACCAACTTAAAACTTAAAACTTGCTTTTTCCAGATTTGACACTAGCAGGGGAGATAATCCTGCTTAATCCTCTTTCATTGTGCAGCTGCAAGATACTACTAATCAGAGTAAAGATGGTACCGTTATTTTGTGGTGTACATAGAATTTCAGTTTTGGAAAAGGGTCTAAGTTCATCTGGTCCAAACGCTACCAATATAGAAATTCTACTGCTACACCATCCCTAATAGGCTGCCACAGAACTTATGCTTAAAATCTCTAATGAAGGAGAACCTATTAGTGTGTCCCACTATCAAACAGTTGTACCATCAAGAAGTTCTTCTCAACATTTAGTCACAATCCCTTTTACTGTAATTCGAACACATTGGTTTGGATCTCCCTCCTCCACTTCTGCTGCAAAATAAAACAATCGAATATAAATTACTGCCTCATCTACATGGTAGCTCTTTAAATATTTGAAGATGTCTATTTCCCCCTTTTCATCTCATCTCCAGGCTAAACATACCCAATTCTTTCAACATTTCCACATGGGACTTGGTCTCTAGGCCCTTCCCCATCTGCACCTCCCTCCTCTGGACATGTTCCAGTCTGCTAATATCCTTCTTAAGCTCTTCAGAAATGGGCACAGTACTTCAAGGGAGGCCTGGCCAAGTGTACAATTAGTGAATGCTGCCCAGGCAATTTAGGGAGAGATGTACTAAAATGTATTCACTCATGACTGAGCCAAATCTAGATTCTCATGCTGGGGGAAAAAAATAAAGAAAAAAAAATAGCATTGACCTACTGAGCTGTCCAGCTCTAATAAAATATTAACATCCTTTTGGTAGTGCAGGAAGTATTTAGTACTGTATTATTAGAAGTGTTCTCTCCCTCCATCTTTTTCATTAACAAACATGCACATGCTTTTCTTATTTTGCTTTGGCTTTTAAGTGACACTAAGGCTCATGCCACCGCCCCCCTTTTTGTTCTTATCTCCAGGCAGCATACATGATATTTTATGAAAGCATACATACAGGATCCCCTCTCCTCCAAGGTCCCCTCAGGTAGAAATAGGAAATAGTGGAGCTATACAAAATGAGCTTCTACCAGTCTAAACATCTTTCCTGTGGAGTCCTATTTGGACTGTTTCATTCCACCCATAAATAAATCTTAATGCAGACCTATATCAGGGTGTCAGTTGTGTTGTCTATGGGCTGCATAGACAACACAAGGTCAGATATAGTCCATTAGATCTGTAGTGACTGCCACCCCTATTTATTTTTAGTCAAACAATGCATTTTTTGTTTTGTTTTTTCTCTCTCAAAAACACCCTGTAAGGCTCAGAAGCCCTTTGGGTGGGCATGACATGCAGTTTTGGTTAGATCCCCACCATAAAAACATCCAATCATTCTACAAAAATCCTGGTTTAAACCATTTGACAGATTTTAAATTGCTTGGGCCTCCAGTTCACTGGGAAGCAAATGTTAAGCAAAGCCGGCTGAGCAAAATCTAGCCAGAGTTAAAGACTTCATCTAAATCTGTTCATGTATTAATTACCTGAAGGGACCTTGTAGACTGACAGGGAATCTGGACCCATTTCACTTGCCCTACACCTGAGGTTCGACAGTTCCCTTTTTTCTGCCACTTATAGACATGCATTTGATATTAGCTGCCTTGAATCCCATTTTGGGAGAAAGGTAGGATATAAATCCCTTAAACAAACAAACAAACAAACAAACTATGGGCCTCTGCAGGGAAAGAAAATGTGCATGCATGGATTTCCCATACCCTCTCCTCCAGGTTGAATGGAAAACCTTTTAAATGTACAACTTTGTAAATGCATGCTTTTCTTTTTCTTGTCCTGTTCTGACCTTGACCAGAACTCTACAGCTGAGGCAAGGCAGTCTCATGGAGAGCTTAGGAAAGCTCTTATGAGAGCCTCATGGAGAGCTTATCATACGAGAGCAAAGTCTAGGGGTAAGATGACATCTGTTTTTATTCCAGGCCAAATAATCTCTCTTGTGGTCTATCCCATTTTGGAAAAGTTGAATGTCTTAACAGAGGAATCCTATGGCTTGGATTCTAGTGCTCCTCTCAGACAATTCAGTCTGTGTTTGCTCCTTCTTCTGATGGATAAAAATGTGTGTGTATAGGTGGATGTGTAGGAGGAGAAAATCTTGTTGGGAGTATGCTTGTATGCATGTGTGTGCACACACAGGCTCTGAAGGTATAGAATTCAGAACTGGTTTTGGCTCAATGATATTCTGATTCAGCAGGCTCTGGTTCAAGTACATAGTGGCTATGCTAATTCTGGGAATTATTATCTAAAGAAGTAATTTTTCCAGCCTTTGGCCACGAAAATTTATAAGGCCAGGACTTAGGCCTCTTTACAGCACTTTTTATTCTTTCTTGGTGCTATCACATTCTTGATGCCATCACATTCCTGTTTGATCCAAGGCATAGATTGCTGTTCAGAGTGAAGAATCCTACAGACATCCATACCTAACTCATGCCGATCAAGGGAAGAGCCAGCATTACAGTTCACCCATAAAATCTGCCCTTTTTTAAATCTTAAAATAAGTGGAACCCCACAGTCTCTGGGATAAAAACTAATCACATTTATTGCCCTATAATCATGCTTCATTATTGGGCAATGGTAGTGGTGTTGGTGGTGTCTGTGTGTAAAAATCCAAAGAATGTTATGAAGTTGTAGCATAAATTTTCTAAACATGATAGCAGGGACACCATATGCTCACTTGCCATTTTAGGAGGTAACTCTGCACATCTTATCTTTTTACTTTCAGCTGATGAGAGTAAGTGAAAGTTCTGTACTGAAGTTTCCAAACAAACCTCAAACATTTTGAGTTAGATTATGGAGAAAGAAGAAGACAGTGCAAAATGTTAGCCTACTCGGGCTTTCTCAAGAGATAAGAGTGATTTCATAAGCAGGCCAAAGTGACTGCAGTTCAATACTACAACTGGCTGAGAAATGCATTTTTGATCATTTGGATGGGTGCCTTTTCCTTCACTGCCCTTTTGGTTGAACAGTCCTTCCCCCACCTCTCTCCTTCTCCACCCTCCATAACAACAGGATGCACAATGAAAAGTCATGTTTACAAATCTTGCATGCAAATGATTTGTGAAAGAGCCATGATATGCAGCAATTTAAATTTGTTGACAGAGTTGCTAAGATACGACCCCTTTTGATTCTCTGAAATTCTGTTTGATACCGCTCTGTGTGCTGACAGCTGAAGTTATTGAACAAGAGTGAGGACTCTTTAAAAAGCTGGGGAGGGGGGAAATCCTGACATTTGCTATGTTTTTGGAGCCTGTAACACAACATAGAATATTTCTTCAGGTGTCGGTTTTACTCAGCAGAAGAGTGTTGGATTCAACACCGTGCTGCTTTTCAGCTCCCCTGTATTGTAATAAATGGTTTGAGCACTGAATTCCACTGCTCCTCCCACACGCACACAGTTGCTTCACAAAGGATTTATGAATCTCATAAGGTTCTTTGACATCTCCCTTTTAAGTCCCTGTATTTTTACTAGGTGCTCTTGAAATATTCATTCTCTAACATATGTACATATAGAGGCTAATGGGTATCGGGCACTATATTCTCAGCTTTCTAAGTCTCTGATCCTAGAGAAGGAAGAAGAGAGTGACACTCTTCTCTAAGAACCATATGCAAATAATAATAATAATAATAATAATAATAATAATAATAGCTGCAACAAGGATGTCTCAAGACACTTTGCTGCCTGAGGTGGAATAGCAAATGGTGCCATCCACCCACAAGCCAAAGTTCATAATATTCAAAGCCAGTCAAATTGTTCTGGCATATTTGGTTGAAATGTAAACAATAGCCTCACACTGCCTCCAAGCAATAATGATACAATAAGAATAAACTAAATATATAACAATATCATGACACCAAAATCGGCTGCTTGAAATGGCTCATACTGTCCAATAAAAAAGAGGAGTGGCAAATCAAATTGTGTTTAGTCCTTTAGCCAACAGGGACAGTTTTTTAAAGACCTTTATAAACAATTGCATTTTTACCTGTTTTTGAAGAAGAAAGGGAGACTAATTGTGGCATATAGTACTACAAGTATAATGTTCTGTCTTATGTACTGATTGAACTTGGAGAGAGCAACATTTTACTGTCATTGTGTGTTCATACCCTAAAATGCTTCAACCTTATCACATAGAGATTACAGTGCTACTTCCACCACCCCTTTTTGGCTTAGACAAGAAATCTTTTAACAGGGTCCTGCTTGACTCAACTACAAAGCAGAAATGTGCATGGAGAGGAAATCTGGGTGATATTTTTTTGCGATTCAATAAGTCATTTTCACAAAGGATTTGTAAAACAACAACTGGAGCAGGTGGAGAGGGAGCATCAGTCTTTTGTAGCCACTCTGGGAGTATCAACCAGCCACTGATAGTTTGGACATGCCTAGTAGAAAGTAATATAGACAATAGACTGGAACCAAGAAGCATTTACCTAGCTTAGATAAAAATTATATCCCTAGAATATACACAAGAAACAATGTGTAAGTCCAAGAAGTAAAATGGGAACATATACTTCTGAAAGGGAAAATGTGGAAACGTGATATGCAGCCAGATATATGGGGTGGTAAAATACCCTGGGAGTGGTGAAGATAGATGGGAGTATTGTAAATTATTGCAGAAGAGCTACACAAAATGACATTAATCCAATATATTAGTGTATTGATGAAATATGTTAATAAAATGGCATTCCATTATATTTTAAAAAAAGAAAACATGCCCAAGGGCATCTCTCAAGTGATTTGGTACTGATTAGTTGGGACATTAAATTGAGAGTAGGTTTATTTTTCACTCAACGGATGGGTAGAATATCACCCCCATGTCTTTCCTCATACCGCCATAAGAAAAACTGGCACAGCACAATTATGTCCATATTTGCTTAGAAGCAAGCTCCAATAAGTGGGTAAACCCATTCAGCCCTGTCTTGGGGGGCACAAATGGAGAGAGACTCTTCTGCACATACAGATACCATTTCCAAAGACATTCACATGTGCACACATACTCTATCCACTCATCCATATCTTAGTGAGCAGAGGATATTGCTGTGGGGAGAGGAGGTAGTAGTCAACCCCCAGCAAGTATTCAGGATTATTTTTGCTTTGTTGCTAATGGTGGGAAAACATCAATCTGAAAACCAAGATGTCCCCACCCCTTTAAAAATTGGCTAGGGCCTTGCTGACATGAAAGCCAGACATGGAGCAGGTGAGGGTAAAATGTAGGCTTCAGAGTTCGTATTCTAAAGTAAATGATTACACCGAAGGCCAGTAATCCAATGGAAGTTGAATGTGGTGAGAAAAATCTGTGACAGATCAATTCTAATAGGAGGGAAACCCCAACTCTAGCATTGCTCCTTCTCCACCACTACCACCACATTCCAAGAACATTTCAGGGAAATGATCAGCTTTGGATACGTTAGATCCCCCAGTGCACCCTCCTGACGTACTCCTGGGATACACCCTTACTATTCCAAAACACCATTCATGGGGCAGATATCCCTGGTAGCAGAGTATTCTCCTGCTGGACAAGGAAAGATTTCAGCAACAAAGCTCATTTTTCAAGAGCAGACTTCCATTCTCTGTTCACAGGTGAAACACTGTGTGATATTCTACCAGATACCCTCCTAAATACTATAGAATTACTTTTCCCCTTTTCCTTTTCAATGGAAGCCATCCCTTCAGCAAAGGCACCTGGAATAACCCTCCAGGCATTCATGAGTTTTAGTGTTGAAACTAGGGAGCTTATCGCTCACCATTTTAAACTGGCTCCAGGCTCCTGGGTCCAAGCCACACTCTGCCAACACTTTTTAGAAGTCAGAAACTTCCTGACTTCTAAAAAGTGCTGGCAGAGCACAACTGGGACCGGGGCTGATGGCGGCTGGTGGTTCAGTGGCGATTTAGTGAATGCTAATCCCTAAAAATCCCTACCTGTAGTTTTGTGAGCCATTTAGCCTTCTCTGTCAAAGAACTCTGGTGCCACAACAAACTACAATTCCCAGGCTTCCCTAGCACTGAGCCAGGGCAGTTAAAGCTGTGTCAATCTGGATTATTTCTGCAGTGTGTTTTGGACCTTAGTCCTTCTATCTAGGGTTCCTTGGTGCTTTCTCATCCAGGTTATGACAAGACACAACTATGCTTAGCTTCTGACATTAGCAGGTCTGTTCAGGGTAATATGGTTTTGTTCAGAGTGCTATATGACTATGCTTGGCATAAATCCCTTATCATTAGCCACACTGGATGGAAACTTAAATCCAAAACACCTGGGTTGGCACTAGATTTAGGACAGCTGACTGAGTATAAAGCCCAGTAAAACTGTTTAGTATAAGGCAGCTTTGTATATTCATATACTGTTTGAAAATGGGAATAAAGCTTCCAGTTTGAAATTTTACATAAAAAGAGCAATCTTTTGTTTCTGAGCTAGAGTGTAAACTGAGTTTTGATGTCTTAAAATCAGTGCCATGCTCCTCACCCCCTGAGATTGCCCAATGTCACTTGTTTTATAGATGCTCCTTATTTTTGCAGTGCTGCATCTCCCGTGATGTTTTTACGGGGATGAAGCATTCTAAGCTAATGGATATATAAAATAAAAAAGACACCTGGCAATCCTAGAAAAGGATAATATGGTATAAAGGATAAAAAGGCAAAGCTCAAAAAATTGACCCCCTTTCACCAAAGTTGCCCTTTTAGCATTAGTTTATCACTATCATTCATCTTTAAATACACTCCTAGTGCAAGAGAAATGCTGGAAGCTCTTCTGGAGTCTGGCTTTCCCTCCTCTCCTGCTTTTTTGCAAGAGAAAGGAAATTGAATGTGGCAGCTTGACTAGGAAGTGCTGCTAGGAGGGCAGAGGCAGCGAGGATTCTGAGAGTTGGCAGAGAAAAGCGGAGCCCAGGTAGATGTGAGGGACGGGAATCATTTACTTCCCTCTGAAATATTCAAGAATGATTTGAACACACACCTTTAGAAGGCTGGTCTCTTTACTTTCAATCTTCTTCTTCCTTTTCTTTGTTTCCCATTAAGGTGGGATTATTACAGCCAAAAGCTCTATTGTCGATAAGTGCATGAATGCATAGTGAGAGGCACTCTGCTTTAACAGCTCAAGTGCAGATGGTAGACTGTGGCATTTTGCGGATCAGGACTAAACTCCCCACTGAGCCACTAAATTAGACCTTAGGCCATCCTCTCTCTCATTCTCTTTCTCTCTCACTCATTTGATTTACCTCACAGGATTGTTGTGAGAATAAAAGCGTGGAGGGAGAAAGCCATGTCCACTGCCATGAGTTTATTGGAAGAAAGGTGGAATACTAATGTAATTAATGCATAAATAATAAAGGGAGTTTGTTTTCCTTTACATATTTTTTCTTAAAATACACAAACAAGTCAGTCAGATTATGTGTGTGAAGAAGGTTTCTGGAGACTGCTTCTAGCTTTCTTACATATGAATGCTCTTTGGTGGTATATGTACCACCAAGTATTATGCCATGTACCTCATGTAGCAAATATTAATGTTCCATGAAAGATTTGCAGGTATAAACCCTAATGAAAAGGCATATGTGTTCTTTTCCATAACTTTCCCCAGGCTTCTCTCAATTCAGAAATTTGCCCATTCAGAAATTTAGAAGCTCTACTGTTAAGCAGAATGCAGTATCTGCTTCAGATTAGCGATGCTGGGAAGCAGAAGCAAGTTGATGTAGGAAGAGAGAACTGTGTACCAAGTAGCCTGCCCACCACACATGAAGTTATCCATGTCCCTTCAGCTATGTTAGAGAGTGCTCTTGCATCATCATTCTTGAAGAAGGATTCAGCTGCCACCCTTCTCAGTAGTGGAACATGGTACTGAAGGAGATCCTCTCTTGTTCTTTACTTCAGTCAGGAAAACATCTCACTATAGCCTTGGATCTTGCTCTATTCCTTTAAAAATGACTGGAAGGAGACTCCACCACACTCTGAGGTGTGAATGGCAGATGTTGCTCCATCTCCTACTTAGAATGCAAGTCTAATTGGCAAAAATGGCCAAGGGACAGTTCAACTGAAACTTCTGAATCCAAAAAGCTCCCAACAGAGGGGTGTTGAAAAGTACTTTGGACTTGCTACATACTGGCATTTTGGTAGAATTCCTGGGCTAGAGGAGGTTTGGCTCTGGCACAAATTATCCTGAGCCTCACCTTGTGTCCCCACCCACCCCCTCTCTCTGGATTTTCTGCCCTCAAGTCTTAGCCAGCAGAGCAATTCTCTTGGCCTATCATTGAGATTAGATTGAAAAGGGCATTTCCGCTGGCAGAAGAGGGCTTTGCCTAATCCGAACTTCCTCTAAAGTCATTTATACTGCCCATTAATATGTAACTGTATAAAAACAGCCTTGGTGTGTCAAAACAAAGGCTTCTCCTATTCTGCAAAGTGCCCCACCAGATGAATCTTGGGAAGGTCATGAACAGGACATGACAGGAACCTCCACCTGCTGGTCTTGTTATCTAGAAATGGAATTGCCATCATTGGAGAACCTTTTCCTTGCCATCATTATGACCAGTCATTGACAGCCATGAATTCTCATCCTCTATAAACTGGTTGAATTTCCCTTTTAAAGACCTCTAAATTGGTAGCAATAACTCCATCTTGAGAGGTTTGAATTCTATAGTTTAACTGTATGCTGTACAATGTTCTTTGGCATTCTGTAACTAAGTCCTGCATGAACAGGCTTTACAAGTAGCTGGGTGGCACCTCAAAGAGCAATATGATAATCACATGGTGCCAGGAATGTTACACAGATCTGCTCAATGGGCCAGGTATGTTCACTTTCCATATATCTATCAGTCTACCATTACATACTCTCAAGGGTACAAAGGCAGGCATTGATCACTAAATGGCATTGATGCAAAGGGAAGTGTGACATTCATTTTTCTTAATTGGAATCAGGGCAACATGCAATTAGCATTGCCTGAAATGTTTAAGCAATGCCTGGAGAAAACATAGAAGATACTGATATGCAATGGCTGGGCAGGATTGTCAACCAGTCCTGGCATCAGAGAAGCTGCAAATGTGATTTCCAAACCTTGGCACCTCATCCTGCCTGTAAAACAAAAATGAATACTGATGAATATAATGGAAATATAAGAAGAAGAGCAGATCAAAGGACAATGGAGAAGGCCAAGCAGTGAAAATAGGAGGAAGGGAGGTCAAAACTTTGTCTTCCCCTCTCCATTGAAAAGACTGGGTTGATATGAACTCACCTGCTACCTGACTGCAATTATTGTAGAGCATAAAACATAAGGGAGAAAAAAATACCTTGGGAGCACAGAAAATGGTGGGCATTGCAGCAATCCTCCAGGAAGGCTTCTTTGATATTGTTCCCAATGCTTTCTTTCAGATAGATAGAGAGAGAGAGAGAGAGGAGATTGCAACAAGAGGGAAAATGTCATATGATTCCTGCTTCTGATACTACACAATTTCTATTCTGCTATAAAAGCTTTATATGCAATTACACTGAGTTAGCTAACAATTATAGGAACAGCTATCTCTACACACCTTCTTTTCTCTTTCTTTTGCTCCCTCCTTTCTCATCTGTCTCTGTCACTGGCTGCATCTGCACTGCAGAACTAAAGCAGTTTCTCACTACTTTGACTGTTATGGCTCCATGCTATGGAATCATGGGATTTGAAGTTTGTTGTTGCATCAGAGCTCCCTGACAGAGAAAGGCTAAATAGCTCACAAAACTACAAATCTAAAAATTTCACAGCATTGAGCTATGGCAGTTAAAGCGGTGTCAAACTGTATTAATTCTGCTTTGCAGATTCAGCCTCTATTTATCTTTGCCTCTATTTCAAAATGATGGTACTGACTGGGCAGTGGGAATAAATCTGTCCCTTTTGTTTTGCCTTTCACAATTGATCTTTTAAATTAAAAAAACAATGTTTAAAAAAGAGTCCTTTTGAATTTGGCCTGTAATGCTTTCTGGCTCATTTTATTGATTACAGTTTAAAAAAATTCTTCATAAATCAACCAGAAGACATTACAGACCAAATTCTACAGGTGTAAAGTGACATGCAGGGATTGAAAAGCAGACTCTTGAAGGCACAAAACAGTAACTATTACTGTTAAAAGTAGACTTTTAAGAGCTAAGCAGCTAATTTGGTTAAGTTCCTATGAGGTAAAAAAAATGAACTGTAGAATGTATACAACAGGCACAATTTTGGTTTTCCTGGTATATAATATTTATGTACCTTTTTAAAAAAAGAAAAAGAAAAAGTGATGACACTGACAATCTGGAATGCATTGTTCTCTTTAGTGTACACCTGGTCCTAAACTGTTTGGATCCTTGGTCTTCCCAAAAGCCAATAAAACATCTGTCTCTGGTTTGGTTCCCTTCAATGTTACAAGAAGGGATCAATGAGTGGTTTTGTTGTTGTTGTTGAAAACAACAAAGCTGTATGCTTGAAAACCTGTATTATTATTGGTGACTTTCTTTTCTGCTTCCCCATGCCTGTTGAGTAATCTGAGATTAAAAACTAACAAGCAGCTGTCCTATTGGGGACATGGGGTGTATGTACATTGGTTTTACATTATGTGTTTTTGTGCTTTTGGCTGCGGGCCCACTGGACATTCCCTATCAGGAGAGCCTTTATGAGTAAAGTGAGAAAATCTCTCAGCAGCCACTAAGGAAAACAGACACTCATCAGAATGAGCAGACCTTCAGCTTGGAGGGCACCTGGTCTCTCTGAAAAGCTTTTGATCACAGCACTTTCTTATTCAGATTTGACTTCACATTATAGCTAATCAATACCTTGCAACTATCCAAGTCCCCGGTCAGACACACATCTCACAATCAGGCAGGGAAGCCTACTAATTGAAGAAAAGTCGGAGACACAGGTAGTACTGCCCTGAGGCCATAGTCCTGCCTCTGCTCTCTCCTTCTTCCTCACACGCCATTCGTCATCTCCTTCCCTCCACCCGCACAGTATCTGGGAAATGGTGGAAATAAAATTTAGAGACATGACAGGAATGGGAAATTGGGATCAATTCCTGTCACTTGCCACCAATGTTTACTGCTTGCCTATGTCTGCAGAGGGGTTTATTTATTCCCCATCCACGCTACCCCCACCCTTTTCTCCTGACTTAGAGGAACTTAACCTTTTGTAAATGGGAAGGTGGTATCTTCATGCATTTTAAATGGCCTCATCTTCCAATTTCAAGATGAGTTCAGTTTTCTGGGAGGAAAAGATCTGGGCACTGGCATTTGTTTATTAAGATGTTCACCAAACATTTTGCCCTTCACCCCCATCCCAACCTCCAAATCTGCTGACATGGCTGTTCCCATATTCCGTCTATCATAATGCAAGGAAACCTTTTCTGTTAACTTGATGAAAATAAACCATAGTCACTGCAGACTACAATATAAACAGAGAGGTTTATCCTCTTATCTCTTCAGCTGTTCTTTCTTTTCCTAATAGTAGGCTGTTTATGGGCTTCACAGTTGGCCCATGTACAAGCTTGTGTACAATTAAACATAATTTGCCCCACATGTGTTTCAGCAGGCCAGGTGTCCTTTTCTGCTCTGTCCTTTGCAGAACACTCTCTCTGAATTTTTATTTTCATCCTAGCAGATTTGGGGTGGAAAGCAATCCACAAAAGGACATTTTTTAAAACATGGCAGAGTAATACAAAAATCAGATACACACATTTGTATATGCAAAAAGGTGCTTCTTCTCCCCATCCTCAGTACCTTTCAAAAGTAACATAATGTTTTCCACAGACCCTTCCCACACATTCACAGTTACCATTAAGTAAAGGAGAAGGATGGGATTCTTTCATAACAGAGAAAATTCCATTAAAGGGGCCCTATTTTTTCTGAATTAATAGGACCCAAACAGACAGGCCAAAATAAAGCTGTTTCAGGTCACTTTGGAGGTATGCTGTTTAAATGCTGCATGCATCCTAAGAGGTCAGAAGTTGCACCAAGCCACACTAAAGACCTAAGGACTAGAGTGCAGCTTTGGTGCAGTTTCTGGCCTCTTAAGATGCATGTGTCGTTGAAACAGCATACCTTCAAAGTGACCCGATACAGCAGGGGTAGGCAACCTTTTTGAGCCGGGGGCCGGGTTGCTGTCCCTCAGACAACTGGGAGGCCGAAGCCAAAAAATAAGTAATTAAATAATTTTTTAAAAAATTAAATATATAAATAAACCAGGACAAATGTTGGACAAAATTTTCAAATAGAAGACACTTTTTTTAAAAAAAATGGAGGACACGTGAAAAAATTTGCTGATTTTTTAAAAAAATGTTAATATAAATGCATGTTTCTGAGGCTTCTATAGACAATTGCCCCCCAAAGGCCCCGGTGGCAATCGGCGGCAGGACCAGGCTGGGGCCGGTCCCAAGGCCTTGCCGGGCCGCATCCGGCCCGCGGGCCGCAGGTTGCCTACCCCTGCGATACAGTTTTATTTTGGCCTGTCTGGTGGGATACAGACCGCCCAAAAAGGGTGGTCTACCGCCGCCCTGGTTTGCTCCACAAAGGCTCTGTCATGGAACAAAAAGAACCCGTAAAAACCGGGTTCTTCTTGCAGCACTTTTGTGACACTGCAATGCACCAATGGCGCACTTGTGGTGTCCCAAAGGCACCAGGACGTGCAGACACTAAGTGTCTGTCACGTCAAAATGGCGACACCCATATGTACAGGGTGCTGCCATTTTGATGTACGGAGTATGTACTAGGGTTAGGGAAGGTCTGAATGGTGCGCGCTCCCTAACCCTAGTATCGCCGCCAGCATGCTACAAAATGGAGGTATATATCCTGCCTAAGTTTGGGCCCATTATTGTAGCCACCCTCAATCTTTACATCTCCACAGGTTTTCATAAGTCAGAAATGACTTGAAGGCACACAACAACAAGTTATGTAGCTATGTAGTGACTCCCAGCTTGACACTCCCACATACTGGACAGCAGCTGCTGCAGTTGATGGAGGTTTGCACCTGTCACACTCAGGAAGCAGCTGACTAATATTCCCACCTCTTTGCATGAACAATGTCCACTGTGATAGGCAGAAACTGTGTCCATATCGCAATCCTCCCCATAGCAGTGAGGGAGGGTAAGAAAGTCAGTCAGCCACTTCTTCAGTGACAGAGGAACAGACTCCTATCAATCGCGACAGCTTCTGACTGGGAAGTGGAGATTGGGGGACTTTCATGGTCTCTAACTATCCTTTAAATGGGATGATATGTAGGGATCATGAATATGCAGCATTGATGAATGTGTTATTCTCAGTTATGCAGTCGTCCCAGTAGGTGTCTAGACATTATTAATATGAACTTTATTTATATCCTGACTTTTTGCCAATACTGGCAGCCTATACATTAAAAAAAATTATAATTAAAAGCATACAAAAAGTCAACATCAAATCTAAATACACTTTTAAAAGGTTATAAAAGTTAAATAATATGATACAATTTAAAACAATACAACACTTACAAAACTGTATGGAATTGTGGATCATTTTCCTTCCCTTCTGGTGATGAATTTCCACTTTTTAAACTAATCCACAAGTGGCTACCAAACTGCAAAAATAAGTAATTTGGACAAAACATCTTTATACACCTAGGCACTCCAAAGAATCCCTTCTGCTATTCTTGCATGGATGCAGTGTTTCACACTGGAGATTATCAGACAGGGAAAAGGACATCTTTGTCCCATCCCTTTGCCTTCCTTATGGTGCAATCACGAAAAGATTTTCATATAACGTTGCACTTAAGCTGTCATTGTCCCATCATTGAAGTGGAATTGTCCTGTCATTTTGTTTTAACGAGAGTTTGCGCTAATACAATTCCACTTCAATGGCACAATAATGACAAGAGAGTGATCCCATCACTATCTGATAATCTCCATTGGCCTAAAACTGGCCTCAATCCAAACACTTAACTCTGGTGCATGTCAGCATATGGAGCTTAGTCCATTAAAATGTCTCCCAGTAGGTTGTCTTTCAGGCCTTCATCTGAAAACACCCGTTTAAACCATAAGAGTAAAAATCCATGTATTTCTGGATTCAGAGAAAAAAACATGAGCTGGCTTGCCTGTTAATTCTTTCTATTATTTCATTGTCAGCTGGAAAGAATCAATTGACAAGAAGGTTTTCTCCCTCTTTCTTCTTCTTAAAGGTATCTACCGAGCAGAAGAGCAAGAAAGTTTTCTTTTACAACAGCTTTACTTGCCATTTCTTTTGGTGTTTTTCTTTTTCTTTTTGTTGTTGTTTAAATTGTTGACATTTTGCACTTTTTTAAGAAATAAGGAAAATCTTTTCTCCCCCCCACTAAGGATCCCATTAATTACATTCCATTCTTTCCGCTTTGATATCTCATTAAAATCTTATAAATGATCATGCAGTGACCTTGAAGGGCATGCATAATACATGAAAGTAAACCTGCAGTAAAATGTATTCTTTCACTCCTGACTGCCTTCATCCCACATTTCATTCTCCCATCCCCAATGACCCCAATATGGAGAAGCAGTAGTTAACGCCAGCTAGCCGCGCCAAGGTATGTGGTAGTGTGCAAATCCACCAACTCCATTAGCTTTCCTCTCCTGATGACAGCTGCAATATGTTAATGGGCTTGTGTGTTTGGATGCGACGGTTGCCGCTGCTACTTAGGGCACGATGCTAATTACCATAAGATGGTGACAACAGGTGCAAGTGTCACTTTGAATCAGTGTCAGGTTGCACAAGAAAAAAACCTCACAGCACCCAAAGGGAACTCACAGAAACTTTCACCAGCAGCCTGTGATTCTCTGAAGAATCCATATAATAAGGACCCATATGTCTGCAAGTGTCCGTCTGTCTGCCTGCCTTCTCTTTTGAATTACATTGCCAATGAAGGGAGCAGAGAGAGAGTTAAGGATCTTCTTTCACACTCCTTCATGTTTAGTCTGTGACAGAACCCCTTCTTAATGTCCTTTGCCCTAGACATCACACACAGGAATATCAGGGCCTTCCCTTAGGTTTCTTGGGTAGAGGTTTGCATATTGCCAGTCCTGTTGTACCTCCAATTCATTTCCACCTTAAGGCAACCCTAAAGTGAAACTATTATGGGCTATTGTTCAGAGTGGATTTGCCTTTGCCTTCCTCTGAGGCCAAGAGAGTGTGACTTGTCCAAGTTTATCCAGTGGGTTCCCATGACTGAGCAAGGATTCAAATCGAGATCTCCCAGAGTCCGATTCCAGCACTCAAACCACTATTTTATGCTGGTTCTCTCTATTAATATTATTATATTTATGTCTTGCCTTTTTCCCAATTGTGAGACTCAAGATAGCTTACAAAAAATGAAAGAAAACCAGGCAAAAGATGTCACATGAAAAACTTCAGAATACAGTTAAATTATCACTGAACAAATCTTGCTGAAACAACCCTATGATAGACTCACCTTAAGATCACCATAAGTTGAAAATGTTAGCTGCCTTGGGTCCCACTTTGAGAGAAAGGTGGGATAAAAATAAAATAAAATAAAATAATAAAATAAATGAATAAATAAAATGACTTGAAGAAGGCACACAAAAGCAAACAAACAACCATCAATAGAATTAAAAAGTTTAAAATTTCTCAGTTGACAAACCAAACATAAAAGTGCAGGGTTAAAAGCCCTTTCCCCATAAATACTCAGTTCCTATCAATGGTCCATCAAAATAAATATGTCTTCTGTTGCCACCAGAAGGACAGCTTGGAGGGACCAGCCTAGCTTTTCTGTTGACTGACATCCTCCAGAGCCTGAAAGCAGACACTGAGAAAGCCTTTCCAGGTTCGCATCAGAGGTACCTGTGAAGGTAGCAAGACAGGGAAGAGAGACTCTTGCAAAAATCTCAAAATGCAAGCGTCTAAGGATTGATAAGGGAGTGGTATGAAAAATCACAATGCCTCTAAAAAGGTAACTTTTTAAAAAATGTAGTTTCTAGTGCTATGATTGTGTTTGTCTGTTGCAGCAAAAGCAGAAATGTGTTATCTTAAAGATTGGCACATTTGTCTGAAATAAAACATATTATTCTTTAAGGTGTTGCAAGAATCTGTTGTTTTCCAAAAATGCTACTCATTATACCAGCAGAACAAGCTTGTTTCCATTCATTGTGCTGTTGCCTAGCTCTTTTATATCTTCATTATGACAAAGTAAGGCTGCCTCTTTACTGTAGAAATAATGCAGTTTGACAACACTAACTGCCATCACTCAGTGCTATGGAATTCTAGGATTTGTAGTTTTGTGAGATATTTTGAATTCCCTGTCAGGGTATGCAGGTGCCACAACAAACTATAAATCCCAGAATTATATAGCATTGAGCCATGGCAGTTGGCAAAATAAAATAATGAAAATAAAAATAAAATAAATCAGTTGTGGACAAATGGTTTCTGGTCCAAGTGAGTTGGGGGCCCTAATCTCTGCTTTGGTGTGATTCTTCCCTCTACTCAAATAATGGGCTTTCACTGGGGAAAAATATGTAGTTAAGCTGTGGAATTTGATCCCATAAGAAGGAGTGTGACTGCCAACGTAAACAGTATTCAACCAATTCATGGAGTGGTTACAAGTCCTTATGGATATAAATTTCCTTCAGTACCAGAGGCTGTATGCCCCAGTATGACAATTATTTGGGGAGTATAGCTGCATTTAATTTCAGGCTTTCCATGGGAAACATGTTGACAACTGCATGAACAGAATGTTGGACAATATAGAACTTTAATATGAGCAACTAGGGTGCTTCTTAATTTGTATGTGTGTGTGATTATGAACAACTACAACATGGAAGAAAGTTTCTTAAACGTTTAACCTTGATCCACATCTAACCACTCAAACATACAACTTGCTCAGGTTACTTTAGGTTTAAAAAGCTGTCAGGAATAAGCCTTCAGTTCTATGGAACATGTAAAATTTGAGCCTTCATATAGTTCTGACATTTCTTGGGTTTCAAAAATTGTCCCATTTGATTAAAAACAAGAACATGAAGTATCATTTGTAAACTGGTGACAGAAACAGTTTGACCCTTTGATATATTTTTGAAAACTGCAATCCTGTAGTGTCTACTAAGACATAAATCCCATTCTGTTCAGTAGGGTTCACTCCTAGGTAAATAAGCGAAAAATTGAAGTGTGAGTAGTGAATAAGCATTTGCCCTGGTGAAATCTGTGTGTAAACTGACTTGTCACCTTTTTTCAATTGTTTTAGCAGTTGCATGACAGGTCTTCACTGCCATTGCCTGTGGCTTGAAAGAGATCTGATTGCCTCCCTTCCAGCTCCAAATTTAAATTCCCCATCCCATTCTTGCAACAAGAGAAATGTCTCCATAGATTGGCTGCCAATAATAAAATAAAACCATTTCAAACATATGAAAAGTATCTTTCCTTCAAGTAATCACAGAGGTCCAGCAATCGGGAAGTGGGTAGTATAATGCAGAGTATGAGCCACTAGGCCTGTTACAGACTGCCAAAATAAAGCTGCTTCGGGTCTCTTTGGAGATATGCTATTTAAATGATGCCTGGGTCCTAAGAGTCCGGAGGTCGCACCAAAGCCACACTCCATTCCTAAGCACTGGAGTGCAGCTTTTGGTGCATCTTCCAGATTCTTAGGAGCCATGCATCATTTAAATAGCATATCTCCAAAGAGACCCGAAGCAGCTTTATTTTGGCAGTCTGTAACAGGCCTTAGGAATGCTTCTCATCCCTGTGTAGTGCCTATTATCACTTGCACATATTCATGCACTTATGTAATTGTATTCCTAACAACAGTACAGTAAGGTAAGTCAGCATTATTGTTCCTGGATTAGAAACAATAATGAGTTAAGGGGAGCTAAGGCTAAGAAAGAGCAGCTGGGCAGAGGCTGCCTAGCAATTTCAAAGTCTTTCCTGAGCCTAAAATGCCAGGGAGTGGAAGGGGTGTGTTATATGTGTGGTAATTGCCATCCCACCCCTAGAGGAAGCAAGGGCATTTTAACCATTTAAAATTGTTGTTGTTGTTGTCATCATCATCATCATCCTGCCGTTCCCCTAAAAATTGAGACTAAAGGCAGCTTACAATTTAAAATATGATAGAGCTAAAAATGTACAAAGACGTTCAATCCCATTAAAATGGGATTAAACTATTGGTAATATTAAAATGATTTAAAAGTACACTTTCAAAAAAGATTAAATACCATTAAAAGATCAAAATCGGTTCAAAGAGTTCCATCTAAAACAGTATAGCACCCTTAGCCCATTCTTTAAAAACTTTTTTTAAAACCTCTCAGGATAAAATGACCATTGCCTGCTGATAAAAGGACAGCAGGGAGGGGAGCATTCTGGCCTCCCTGCGAAGGCAGTTCTAGAGTTTAAGGGCAGTTACAAGAAGGCCTTGCCTCACATTCCCACCAACCATGCTTGTGAGGCTGATGGGACTGAGAGAAGGGCCTCTCCTGATAATGTCAGAGCCTGGGCAGGCTCATATAGGAAGATACAATCTGTCAGATATCTGGACCTGAGCCATAAATGGCTTTATAAGTCATAACAAACACTTTGAATTGTGCCCAGACACAAACCGGCTACTAGTGGGCCCTGTAACCTGCACCAGTTAATGTAGTATAATATATCCTGGCTGCAGGTCTTATACTAGCTGAAGCTTCTGAACACTCTTCAAAGGCAGCCTTATGCAGAGTGTATTACAGTAGTCCAAATGGGATGTAACTAAGACATGTACTAAGGTATCGCATCAAAGGAGATGGTGGATATCAGGACTGAGGGGAGGAGAGCAGGCAGAAATATCCTGAGTGTGGACTTCTGGCCAGAGGTGTCATTAGGGGGAGTGTGGTGCTGTGGTCAGTACTGGGTGACACCCCAGTATTGTGAATGGATTTGCCTGTACAATTAGCACACTAGAAGAAATTTTACCATTTCTTTCATTTTGTAAACTAAATATGAAACATTTGTTCTTCAAACATCAGAGCATTATTATTATGCATGACTTGCAGATAAATTCAGATCACCTTTAATTTTCTGGAGCTCCTTTGTAGATCCTGAAAAAATAAAATAATTTACACCATTTGACACAGCATAATTATTGGCATGGACTGATGTAAAATGTGTGCGTTGTTCACCAGTGTGTCATGTAATTCTGACAAGACATGTTTATTTGGTTACCTTTTGAGGTGCTATTTGAGATCCACTGAATTGATTTAAAAGAATCATAAACTCAGTATTTTAAGCCTTTTTCCTCAAATGCTTGTGTAATTTTGCCCACTTCCAATGACTGTATTTTAAAAAGTTGAACTGAGTGCCAAGAGCACCCCACAGATTTCAGAACTTTCAGCTTGCAAGAAAACTGGACTATGCTTACAAAACTGAAATAGTTGCTGATAGAATAATCCTGAAAAGCACTGAATTTTCTTGTACATCTAGATACCATAGACTGATAATCAGTCATATGCAGTATCTTTTCATTTAAATGTATTAACACTACTAATTAACTTGTTTAGTACTATAATGTAGTTGTACTAAAGATGTTAAATTTATTTATTGTCACTTGAGCTTGTGAACAGTGTTATTCTTTTAATAAACACACTAAGTATTCAAATCTGATAAATGTTTTTAATTTGTTTTCTCTCGTTCTTACCCTAAGTTAAGCCTAAGACGTTTAAAAACTCATTTCAAGAAAATAACAACATTTGCTATGTAGGAATATTTAAGTATGCGGAGCTGATTACACATCTTGCCCCAGGCCCAGGCCCACCTCTCAATGGAAGTGTGGAGAAGTGTGCCTTGCTAAGGTCTGAAGAGGACCATGTGTGGCCACCAAGGAGTTTACAGCACTACACACGTACAGTGCTGCTATTCCACTTATACTGTTCTGACTGCCTCCTGTTGCATTCAGAGATTTGCAGTTTAGAGAGGGGCATTTAGCATTCTCAACCACAAAGTTCCTAGGCCTCACTTAACTACAGACCTCAGAATGCAACAGTAGGCAGCCAGAGCAGTAAAAGTGGAATAGCTGCACTATAAGTGTGTAGTGCGCTAATCTATCAAATCTTAGGTAGTTTTCGATCTTTGGTGTAGGAAATTTTTGAATGCTCTATCATGCTAAAACTAAAATAAATCCTTGTATGTACAGGTTGAGTTTCCCTTATCCAAAATGCATGAGACCAAAAGAGTTTTGGATTTCAGAGATTTTCAGATTTTTGAATATTTTCATATAGATAATGAGAGATCTTGGAGATGAGACCCAACACTAATCATGAAATTTACCTGTGTTTCTTATGCACTTTATACACGTAGCATGAAGGTAACTTTATATACAATATTTTTAATAATTTTGTGCATGAAACAAAGTTTGTGTACTGTACATTGAATCAACAGAAAGCAAAGGTAGCATTATCTCAGCCACCCATGTGGACCATTTTTGATTTTGGAATATTTTGGATTTTGGAATTCTGGAAAAGGGAGACCCAACTTGTATATGGTTAGGACATAAAAGAGAGCATTCAGTCATTGGAATGAGCATCATGTGGCCTTCAAGATTTTGGTGTGTGATAACGCCCATAATTCCCACAATTGGTTTTGCTGGCTGGGACTGCTGGGAATTAGAGCCCAGCAACACTTAGTGAGTCACAAATTTCTTGCTCCAAGCTAGCCTTGCATGCTCATTTTATAGAGCAAGTTTGAAGTGAGGCAGCATTCAGTCATAGAGGGCTCAGACTGCATGCTGAAGTTGTAATAGTCCCCAGAGGGCTATGAAACATGTTTCTTTTAAATCATGACTCTGCTCCACATCCTTTGTCTCCAGCATAAGCAGACATCTAGCTTTTTTAAAAGAAAGAAAGAAAGAAAGAAAGAAAGAAAGAAAGACAAGAAACACCTATACCTTCTAAGTATAAAAATGTTATATATGATTGTAAAAATCAAGTTAGTTTTTCTAGTTGGTAGCTATGACACCAGGTATAAATTGAACAGCCTATTGTGGTAGTGTTTCTTCACTGATCCATTTTTATTTAAGTGCTTCCTTTAATTGTTGCATTTCTTTTTCTAAGAAAAAAGAAGATATTAAGCAGGCTTTCTTTTCTCACTCAAGAACACATTCTGTTCATATCATTTCTGGAACCAGATTGGTCTCTATTACATTCCCCCCATTGAGACAGAGTCAGAATGAATTGTAATGGCAGCATGTCCAGCTGTTTTCTAAATAATTCCCATTATTCTTCCCATAGTCACTAGAGCTTGTGTCATGTCCATCAAGCTTTCACAGTAATATGTATTACCCAAAGCTATTGATTCTGCTGCAAAGGAAGGTCTTGCGCAGAGAATATTGTGACATCATTTGTCTCCAGCTCAACAACTTGCTAATTTATGTACGGTAATCTTCTACAAGGTACTCAACATCCTTTTTGGTTTCTTCACTAAATCAAAAACTAACATCCCCCCCCCCGCCAACTCCTCATTATTTTACATATGATTACATTGTGTGCATGTGATCCTGAGATCAGCACAATTTTATTTATCAAGATGGGCTAATTTCTTAGCTTTAGGTGCAGAGGCGCCTCTGATCATGAAGTTCAGTCAATAAGCTGACTTGAGTAAGTAAGCAATTATGCACTGCCTCTGGGAACACACTCCCCCACCTTACCGATTTTTGCATACTTGTTATCCCAGGAAAGTATCTGAGAAATTAAAATCTGCCATGATCAAAGTTTCTGTTTTTTCTTATCAGGATTTCTTTGCTGTAAACAGGGTGCTTGTTACAGTTACTCTCAACACAGTTTACAAGCTAAAATGTCACCACTGTTTATTATATCACTTTCCACAAACTATACCATCTTGGTGCTTTTAAGAAAGCATCCATTAACAAGGATCTAGCATTGTGTTGTATATAGGTCTAGGAATGCATGCACAGGTTTTTAAAAGGGCAAACACATTAAATGTACTGGCATTTCTCTTTTGCCCATCCATTCAGATTTCCTTTTAAAGCAGTTGAGTTGAAGAATATACATCCTGATAACTTGTACAGGGAAGGCATCTTCTTTCTCAGAGATGTACTCAACAGCTATTGAGTTTAGAGCAGGGATGTCAAGAATGTATATCAAGGCTCAGATGAGAGATTTCTGGGTAATATGAACCAGATTAACAGGGGTTCTTGACTCCCAGTTAGTTAACAATAATAGTAACAAAAGAATTCCCAATGATTTCACAACAAAATATGTGGAAGGACTGTAGGCTTCCATTTATGTCATGGAATATGTGTCACAAATAAGGAGTAATGCAAGTAATTAGTCATCTCAGCTACATTATATTACAATTGTAATCTTGTGAAGGATAACATCACTCTTTTTGCAATGGAATTGTAACTTTTATATGACATTTATAGTTACAGGAAAGTTGGCCTCACTAAATGGTGAAAGAAGAATAACACAGATACTACATTTTGCTGCTATTTCATGCTTATTTTGTTTGCTGTGATAACAACACACAGTAGGCAGAAAAGTGTTTTGTACCTCAGTTCAGAGGCCTCTGGTATTCAGAATGTTTTTAATGACCCAAAGTAATATTCACATTACTTTTGAGAAGAGAGCAAAGAAAGTGTTACTTCTAAATTGTAACTAGAAACATGAGTAACTGTTTTGGGGGCACAGCTATAACTAATTACTTTGGAAAGTACTTCCCATTTTTATATTTCAAAAAATCCCGGACTTAGAATTCTGAATGCCTGTCCTTTGCATCAGGCATTGGCTGGTACATCTCATAATTCTGTTGTTTTATTTAAAGAAATAATAACCCACAAATGAGTGGAAAAGTTACTTTTGTGACTCTCCCCATCTGACTGGGAATTAGTCCCCAAGTTTGAGATTTGACAAAGCAGAAGTGTTTCCTCTCTGGAGCCAGAACGATCTCAGTGGTCGTGCTTTATTCTAGAATCTCCTCCCTTGGGAAGTTCGGTTGGTTAACTCCTTCACAATTTTTAGAACACTCACTTATTAGAGCATTGTTCATCTGACTGCTTGTTCTTCAGGTTCACATGGCTAGGTGATGTTTTTAAATTTTGTTTGGGAGGTAAGGGTGAGTTGTTCATTTTTAGTATTTTTAATTTGTGTTCTCTGTATAACATAAAGAAATTAATATTTTAAAGATCAGCCCAAAAGAGTTCAAAACACAACTCACGAACCTGTTATAATTTTTAAGGTTTAATGGGCCTGATTCAGAATAGTAATATATGATGCTTCTTTATTTATTTATTTATTTATTTATTTATTTATTTATTTAGGTATTTATATCCTGCCCTTCAGCCCTAATGGTTCTCAGGGTGGCTTACAATTATTATTTTTATACAGACAGTTCCCTGCCCTCAGGCTTACAATCTAAAAGACACGAAACAAAAGGAGAAGGGAATGGTGGAGGGAAAGGGGATGAGGTCCAGTGGTTCTTCTCTCCCTCTGAGGCCTGGACCAAGGCAGATGGATTGGAGGGAGGGCTCTTCCTTCTTCCAGGCTAGTCCTGATGGAGCTTCCATCCTCCTTTCTGCCACCCCTCCCCAAGAACCTTGGCTAATCTTATTGGTGATGTTTTAAAAATCTTTCAGCATTTCTACAGGTGTTTTCCCTAAGTACACCCTCCTAGTTCACCTCAGATCTTGCAAAATCAGCAGCAAGAGAAATTAAATATTTTCTTATCTTACCAAAATCTTTCTAACATTTAATTATTGACCTCTCTCCAGAGCAGTGGTTTTGCCTGAGTAGATTCTCCAGATTCCCAATCAATTTCATATTCGGCAAGATCCATTGGCCAATCTTAGTGGAACCTTTTAAACTGGGCATCTGAACTCTTGCAGATGTTTCATATGACGAGAAGTCTCAAAATGCCACTTCACATTTTTGCATTTACAGAGCTGCTGATCAGTTCTAAAACAGATGATTTCATATGACCACTGATGTGGGATGGACAGTTCATGGTACGCATGATGAGAGAGAAAGCTCTGCCATTGACTTATCATATATACTTGACTATAAATCAACCTCATGTATAACTCAAGGGCAGGTTTGGGGGCCAATATTATGGATTTTGATATGATTCATGGATAGGTCAAGGGTAAAACTTTGCTGTATGTAACAAAGGATTTAAAGGTTGAAGTAAAGGAAAATGATGCTAAAGATCTTTAAAAGTTTTGACAGGCATAACTGTTTGTGCTCAACCTAAAGGCTGGGTGGATGAGATAGTAGAGGGGGTTTATGCTTCTTTTTGGTGCTCCAAGAAGAGATTAAGCTCTCACCTCTCACCAGGGCATGGTTCCTTTTTTGATAAAGAGTTAAAGTACAGTACTTATATTGACCCGTGGATAAGTCTACCCAAGTTTGGGGGGTCAGTTTTTTGTTTGAAATTTCTAGACTTGTACATGAGTATATACAGTATATTATAGATGGATACACTGGATGCATCTACACTGTAGAGTCAATGCAGTTTGATACCTCTTTAACTATCATGGTTCAATGTTATTGAATTTTGGGATTTGTAGTTTTTCCAGATATTTAGCCTTCTCTGTCAGAGAGCTCTGGTGCCACAACATACTGGAAACCTCAGGACCAATAGGATGGAGCCATTGCAGTTAAAGTGGTGTCAAACTGCATTAATTTTGCAGTGTAGATGAATCTACATCCACATAAATTTTCAGAGCTGGTTGCAGGTTAGAACACTCAACTCCAATTTAGTTCAGACTACAACTAAAAATTGAGTTTTACATGGCACAGCCTCCAGAAACAGCAACCATGTGTGCCAGGGGCATAGGGTATTGCCCAAGGAACCAGAGGCAAATAGTACAAATGGAATTGCTAAATTAATCTTCCAATCTTGTTTGTCACAGCAAGGGCTGGGTATGGGGCAAATTGTGTCAGGAAGCTCCCATTGGCTGAAGGCCCAAGGGCAAAGTCCCTCCCAGTGTAATGGTAGTTTCATCCTTGCTAGATACTGCTCTCCATGAAGTCTACAATATGCCCATATCCAGATAATACTTTGTTTTCCCTTCCTCTGCCAGATACATTTGACCAAATGCATCACACAACTCAGTAACCATGTGGCTTTGGGATAAAAGTTTGGAAACGTAACGGTTATTTTTAGCATTACAGCTCTCAGCATTCCCCAGCTAGCATGGCTCTGGAGGATTCTGGGAGATGCAGTTTAAAAAGTGTTATTTCAACTTCTTGAGACCAGGATAAGTTTTACTGGGTGTCCCAGAGATGGAGGAGCAAAAATGTCATGCGGCTACTGCAGCTGTTGACAACTGTGTGTTCAAAGTGCCTTCTACGTCTAGGCCTTCAGTTTCCTGTGACTGTTGAAGCACTTGGAAACATAGACATGAAATGCTGCCCTCCTCCTTTGGCAAGCAGTTTCAGGCATTCTTTCACGTACTCCTGATTGCCTCCTCTTTCCATCATTCTTTTCTGCAATAGGCTCAGTGCCAATTCTCTTGATTAACTTGTCAGTCTTCACAGTATCATTCTTAACCTTTGACCCAGGAGACAAATCACTGTCTTGTTAGCTTCGCTCCTTTTAGAGAAATCACTATTTAAAGCCACATGGCTCTTATGGCAGGTCCTTCACTCTCATTTCCTGCCCCTGCTTTCTCAGACATAATTTCCCTTCTTTGTTGGTGTGCTCAGCATGCGCATTTGCAATTCAAACACTCCCTGTTTGTCTGTTTTCTACAGCTGTTCCGTCTCCTGTTATGTCTTTTAACATAAAGGTGACTGGTGTGTAGCTTTAAAAAGCGAGTAAATGTGTGGCATGATACAGGAGCATACACTGATGTGTAGCTTCTTGTAATTTGGTAAGGAGAGGTTTTTCCATCCTCTCACATAAAATGAGGACTTAGGAAAAATCAATGAAGCCTAATGTGGGAAATTCAAGATAGGAAAAAGTACACCTTTATGCATTGCATTGTTAAACGGCATGATATTGTGAGGGCCAATAACTTTGATATGTTTAGAAGGGGGATAGACAAATTCATGAAAGATAGGACTATTAGTGGGTACAAGGTAAGCCTCTTAATATGGCTTATTAAGGAAAATGATAGGGAGAATACTATTGTACTCATGTCTTGTTTGCAGGATTCCCATAGGCATCTGAATGACCATAATGGGAACAGACAAGTGGATTCAGTACCGGTTTGACCCCAGCCTGCAAGGTTCTTCTCATATTCCAAATCAATGTGCTGATCTGAGGAAAAGATGCCTCATTGTGAGGAACAGGCGGGGTACAGACTGCCGCTTTGTGGCGGTCTGCCGCCGCCGCCAGTAGGTCCGCGGGGGAGCCGGAGCCTTCAGACGGCCCGACTCCCGCGCGGACCGAAAAAGAAGCTCCAAAATGGAGCTTCTTTTACCGTCGCGTTTGCAACGTAGCGAGGCGCCAGGGGCGCGCTCGCTACGTCACAAGCGGCGCGACACGTCTGGACGCTGTGCGTCCAGTATGTAAAGATGGCGGCGCCCGTATGAACAGGGCGCCGCCATCTTGTACGTATTCAATACGTACTAGGGTTAGGGGGGTGCGGAAGCACCGCCCCTTCCTAACCCTAGTACGTATTGATGACGTACTATTTGGCGGTCTGTAAACCGCCCTAGTAACTTTTCTGGACCATTCACACTACAAAATTATAGCACTATTATTCCACTTTAACTGCCATGGTTCCATCCCATAGAAACATGAGATTTACAGTGTAGAGAGGGGCATTTTGAATTCTCTGCCAGAGTGCTCTAGTGCCTCATTGAACTGCAGGGAACCATGGTAATTAAAGTGGAACATCAGCACTATCACTGGTCATGTGGATGGGCCTCAGGTCTCTGGCAAGCTCTGCCTTATCAAAATGACAGTGGTACCTGGCATTTTTCATGGCAACAAGTCTGTGAATCATTGAAGGATGCTTTAGGAATAGGATTCAGCACCATGAATGGACCATTCATTAAAGTGCGGACTAAAATCCAGAATGGATTCACCATCTTTTGGCATGTAGACTACTAGCCACCACTGTAAAAATGGCACCTTTGCTAACAGCCTATAGGTTTAGCAGGCACTCAGAGCAAGCTATTTCTGGCTTATCGCAATGAGTCAGGATGAAAGTGGCACAGAAGTAAAGTGTTCCTGCAAACATTGAAGGCTACTGCTGTCCACAGAGCAAATGCTTTCGGTGATTTGAATTACATTGAGCTACTGAATTTCAAATTAGCCCCAAGAAAATAGGTTAAAGCTCTAATAGTGATCTTTGGTGTGCACATCCCAGACGTCAATGAGGGCAATACATGGGCCTTTCTAAGGGACTCATTTGACATTTGGTTAAGTATAACTAGTGAAATAACATAAGAGAGATATGATATCACCTTTGAGCTTTGCATTAGTTACGCTGCCAGGTATGAACTTTACAGTGATGAGCCACTTAAACTTTTATGGACCCTCACTGTACGGGAACATCAGGACGGGTGTTTTACAGTCAGAATAAAAATTAATTTGCCCTGTTATATATTCTCAGCAAGTAAAGTAGCATATATAAAATAAATTATTCTACAAAGAGCAAGAAGCTATGTTTTTTTAAAAAAAAATCATGTCAAATTGAGGAATGAAACTTAGGTGCATTTCTCAGAATAAGTATGTTGAAAGATTGCCAATAACACAGCAGCCCTAAGCCTTCCTACTCAGTTGTAAGTCCCATTGACCTGAATGGAGATTTACTCCCCAAGTAAGAGGAGAAAGGATTGCAATCCTTTTTTTTCTGGAGAGGTCTCTCTCTCCACTCTGTACTTCATATGTTTAATTCACAAATAGATATTGAGCTGACCAGTGTTGTAATTGCCACCTTTGTATATCAAACAGAGTACTGAAAAACATAGATTTATTTGTATTTGCTTTATTTATATACTGCTTCCCAAGAAGCTCAAAGTGATTTTTAATAATCAAAATACCATTTTAAACCAAAAGCATAACAACACATTTTGATAACAAAAAGAACAGCATAGAAATGGCTGTTCGGCATCCTGGAATCCTGTCGGGCAATTGCAAATAAACAGTCTACAGTTACCCATTTGAAACTTCTATGTATTCATGATCCCTATATAGCACCTAGTTTAGGACCCACAAAGGGACCATGAAAGTCCCTTAAACTTCACCTACTGGTAAGCAGCTAGTGCAATCAAGAGGAGGGGTTGTCACACTGCAATTCATTATGTATCAATGTCATCACTCTGTTATGCATTATGCAATAGCCATATAGGGTTCTGGCTGTCACCACTGAAAGCAATATTGTTCATCGTAAGTACCTGATGGAAAAGGTGTACTTTATTCCCATTTTTATGAAACACCTGTGAGCTAGCTTTTCTCACATCTTGAGGAAGTTCTTCTCACAAATATCATGGAACCACTGTAAAGGCATTGTCCTTGGCCATTGCTGTCTGAATTTGCTGCAAAGATGGCATGAGTCAAGGCATGTTGACTAGACCTGGTGAGTGAGCTCATATGATGAGATAAATTCCTTAAGGTCTGAGAGATCAAATCATACAAAGTTAAATGGAAATTAATCCCAGACTTGTTCTATTCCTGTAATATGGAAGTTGTGGGTTGGTTAGATACCCAATATAAGTCTCAGGGATGATGTAACCTCTTCTTCTTGTCTGATCGATTGTTGCATCTTCTGCCCAATGGACTTCAGGTTCTGCTAAGCCCTATATCAAAAAGGAATCTTGACCTGGAAAATCCCAATTCCAGGTTTGAGGTTAGGTATTGGACATCAATGGCCTAAAGATTGGAATGTCTACATAGCAGTTTGGTATCTGGGGTCCCCTGATAGCTGCAAGAATACCATCTGTATTTGGAAATCATATGCAAGGGTGGATTACATGAGCCCCCTTTAGACATTTGCTTGAATGCATGAAGGGCAAAATGCGTGGGAAGGACATGTGCATGATATAATCTCTACTAATGCACATTCTCATGCACCCAGTGGAATCACAGATGTTTGCATGTCTGGGGCTTCAGAATTGTTAACTTAAGGACTTCATAACTGCTAAAAAGTGTTTTTCTAGTTTTCTTATAAATCTTGAAATTCTGTGATTTTTGTCAATTAAGGTCCCAACCAGCAGGCAGAAAGCACCAACTTGGAGGTGGTGTGGGGGTGTGGCGTTTAGATGATGCACACCTCAACGATGCCCCCAAGACAGCATCATGCTTCCTGCCCACCCAAATGGCAGGCAGTATTGCAGCACTCTAGCAGTGTATAGCATTTATACACCACATGCCGCAGGAGCACCACAAAGCAGTGGTAGCAGCTGAAAGGGTGCCCTTTTGCCAGCTAAAAAAGAGCAGCATTTTGCCACCTCTTTTTGAGCCAGCAAATATGTGGCTGCCATGGCCCTAATCCAGCTCTCAAAGGGGCGGCATCATGCTGCCCCTTTAGGGCTGTCTGTTTGGGCCCAAAGATATTTCCTGCAGTGATGCAGATAGGAACTATTCCACATATAGATGCTATGATGAATTCTCATCTGGTGACCATTGTTCTGGTGATGCACCTGGAAATGGCAGACATACATGCTGAAATAGTACTGATACACATCAAGTATATTATGGTATATTATGTGTATGCTTCTACAGTCGTCCCTCCCGATTTGTGGTGGAATGGGAAAGGAGGCTACATATTTGAGCTTTCTAGTCCTTCAGTGCATGACATCAGGAGTGAGTTTGTCTTCAGAGGAAAGGTGTTCTAGGAAGAATGATGTGGACAATTGCCCGTCTCTCTTTCTCAATCTCTCTGTCTTCTCCTACCCTTGCCACAGCTATACCCATAACTTTTTTGTTTGTCCACCATTGCTACATAATTGCACAAGTGGAGGGATCCAACATGATCTCAGTCACAGCCTACTTACAATGTTCTTGATGCTTTACTAGTTTGATAGAAACTACCTGAACTTGTGGTCTGCTGGTGCTGTTTTTCAGAGGGTCATATTCATGGTGCAGACAAGAGGTGGAATAGGATATTTTAGAGAATTAGCAGTTGCACTAAATGAGATCTAAAATGTTCCTTTTTATCCCTTTCCCCAGTCTAAATATTTTATTAGACTGATTGCCTAAAATCACAAGACTGCTGCAACATTAATTTGAAATGGCATACCTGTGTTACCTTTTGAGAGTGCATAAAATGTCTTTCCAATAAATTCTCCTTCTAAGAAATGTATGATTTAGCAGCAATGTTATAGATACCTTGGAGTAAGTCCCATTGAACTCAATGGGCCTGAGTTCTGAGTACTTGGAAGATTGCACTGCTTATCAAATGTATTTATCTGTGCAGAGAATGGAATTAGACATCCAGCCATGTTTTAGACTGAATAAATGCAAATGTGAAAATGAAGCAGGCTTTAACGCAGCAATAGCTTTTCTTTCAGCATTCAAACATACATTCCAGGTGTATATAGAGTACATATTTTATTTATTTATTTTACTCAAGTTAGCAAATTGTGTACAGCTTCTCTTTGTGTATACTGAAGGGAAAGAGCATGGTTGTAATGATAAACCCTGTGTATTTAGCTCATTGTAATCTATGCATTAATTTACAAAAGTCTGGTCCTCTAGGGAGTGCCTGCACACTCGCATGTTTTCCCCAATTGCTAGCTTTCACACTGGACTCCTTTATTTAGCTGAGATTTATTTTGTAAAAATAATAATAATAAAACTTTCATGCAGCCAATTGGTTCTCTAGTGACTGAACATCTGAGGAGGCTCAGAAGCACAAGTTATTCCAGCAATTCTATGGAATAAATTACATTCCTTAATGCATTTTCTGATCAGACTGTGGAATAATTTATTCTGTGAGGCAGAACTAGCTAGATTTGCAGAGCTAAAGTGATATGCTATTTGCAAGAGAGAAAACTCTAAGCAGATCTTGTATATAATGTTTGTACTTTGGGTGGCTAAAGCTTTAGCTTCTTCAAAAGCAAAAGTTTTGCAGGATTGATTTGTGAGTCTACAGTCTTGAAGTCAAATTCAAAAACTGCTAGGCTTTCAAAATACAGAATTCTTAATTTTATATGTTTGATACTTGTGCTTCAATATGTAATTGTTTAGATGGTATGTAAACCCAGTTCCAAATATATGAGTATAGAAATATGGGCCCCATACAGACAGGCCAAAATAAAGTTGCTTCGGGTCACTTTGGAGGTATGCTGTTTAAATGATGCATGCATCCTAAGAGTCCGGAAGCTTCACCAAAGCCACACTCCATTCCTTAGGACTGGAGCGTCGCTTTGGCATGGCTTCCGTACTCTTAGGACACATGTATCATTTAAACAGCATACCTCCAAAGTTACCCGAAGCAGCATTATTTTGGCCTGTCTGTATGGCACCATGGATATACATGTCAAAAACCTACTACCTCAGTCCTTCAAAATGTGTCAATACAATTTGAATAAAGAAACAAAACAAAATTAGGATTCTTAGTTTTGAAAACAAAATTCAGGTTTCTCAAATCTGAACCCTTAATTTTGCAAGACAAACAGATGTGTATGTGGAAATTCAACAATTAAGGTCAGTTCAGGTCATCTCAAACCAGTTTTGAGCTTTGGGGGAACCATCTGGTGATGCCATCTGACAGTTAACTGGTGCAGTGAAGTAGCTGAGATGTTCTCAGTTCAAACCTGACCCCAAATACGCAAGATTACTTGGCCATACGCAAAGTAATCTTGACATTCCCCACACCCTGTGCAACTATCCTGCTTCCAAAATAGACAGAAGTTGTTATTTCTCCAGACATTAATACAATCTGAGAGATTTGTCAATACCCCCATGGAATGCGGGGACTATCTTGGGGCTGAAACTACAAAATACCTAAGCCTGCATACTGAAGCCCCAAAATGGAAAGCGTTGTCAACTCAGTCATTCCCAAGCATCCTATGCTGACCTCCTGTACTGCAGAGCATACTGACCTGGACCCTTTTACATTACATAACCATCCTGTTATGATCCCACTTTAACAGTCATGGCTGCATACTATGAAATTGTGAGGTTAGTAGTCTGTGGTGAGGCAGTAGAGGCTCTTTCTGTCTGATGTTCTGGTTATCTATCAGGCATCAGTCAGCCTAGCTATTATTTATTCTGAAATATCCATTTACTCTCTAAGGAATCAACTTCCAGTGAAGAACACGATGTGCTGGATGTAACCTTCACTGGCTAGTCTAGCAGTTTCTGGGGAAATTCTGTATTAGCAAAGACAGATATTATTATGTTGAAGCCTGTAGCACCTTAAGCAAAAGCCAAGACAAAAGCCATCTTAGGCCCGGTACAGATGGGCGGGTCTATGCCACCTGTCTTTCCCTCTCATCGGTGCTGCAGCGGCACCATAAAGGGGAAAGGGCGCCAGCATGACACCACTTCCTGGAAGTAACGTTTAGACACTGCACAATGCAATGCCATCTTGGCGGCCACCATGTGGACAGGAGGCCGCCATGATGACAGAGTCCAAACCGACTAGGGTTTCGGAGTGTGCGGTTAGTGCACGCTCTGGAACCCTAGTATCGGCACAGAAATGCCGCTCCCTACCCATCTGTACCAGATCTTAGATTCCTTCCCCATCAGAACCATTAGCAGTTAAAGTGGAATCATAGCACCATAAGTGTGCAGTGTTAAAGGGCCCCTGGTTTATTATAGAGGTAAGGGCTATTAACAAACAAGGCAATGACTAAAACACAGACGACACAATTCTAACAGAAACTATTGCTAATCATAGGTAGAGCACATTTCTAGCCCTATTGCCCAGGAATAGTGATGAAGCTATTTTTCTTCTAGGAAATAAATAAGTTATTGCCAAGACTAAGAAGTCATTCATACAGTAGAGTCTCGATTATCCGTCCTTCGGTCATCCAACATTCCAGATTATCCGATGTTGCGGCTGCTTGGGGGCATGGCTGTAGGCATTTCCATGCCCCCCAGACACACCCCCAAATAAAAAATGTTGTTACTGTAACATTACTGCAACATTACTTTTACTGTTACTGAAATAAAACTTCAATACATTTGCAATTCATGGTGATTTCAAGGCTTTTCTTGGATCCTCCGGATTATCCAACATTTTTGGCTATCTGACTATCAGCCCGCCTGTTTATGTCAGATAATTGAGACTCTGCTGTACTTTCTTGTGAGAAATTTCTGGTCACTTTTGAGAAGGTGGATATGTGGACATACCTTAAGGAAGATCGTAACAATTATTAAGCAGTTCTAGATATCTCTTTTTGGAGCAAGCACTTCAAAAATGTGTAGGCAGTTCAGTCACCTCTGTACACAACAGTTGGACTTGTTTATGAGTTGAGTCCTAAGCTTGGAACTGAAATAGTCTTGGTTGCCTCCCGGATGGCCTCTGTTATGAAGTAATCAAGCTTACAACTATCAAGATTCTTTTGCTTGCTTTCTCCTAACTGCCATGGGTTTTTTACTCAGACAGTTTTCCTCACAATTAAATATGTATTGTAAATATTAGAAAAAGTGAAAGAATGATCCCAAGAAAAGTACAAATTTCAGTCTATTTGTTTTATTGAGAGTATGATGAACATATCCTATAGATCAGAATTGTCAGTTTACCCAAATCTTTGCTCTTTTTCTCTCTCAAAGGGATAGAAATGACTCATGCCATAAACAAAACTGGTATGAAGACCTGGAATTGAATTACTGAGGTGAAGACCTGGAATACTGAAACGATAACACTGATCAGAGTGTTGCTTCCTTTGAATGGAGATTTGCAATATCCAGCATGCATTGTGGTGAGTCATCCAAAGCCAGTGCTTCATTTGAAGATTTCCTCTGAGAATTTAGGAAATTGGACCAGCAACAGATTGGAATCGTGATGAGTGTAAGCGTATCATGAAGGTAGCAAGATGGCAGTGTCTTCATTATCAGGTAAGTAATTTCTATGCCTGCACATCAAAACAAGTCATTATGTACGTATAAACTGGGTGATTCTGCTATATGGATGGTATTGTTGCACTGTATGAATAGAGGAAATTTTGCAGGACATTTCATCCAATGTGTTAAGACTTTTTTGCATGCAAATGATCATTGGCAGGCCTGCACAAGAATCTAGTTGCCAGTAATTCTGCCTGTTGTCATGTAGCAAGCCCTTGGGTTCCAGAGGAAACAGTTTGTAAATACAATCCAGGGTTCATTAGGATATTATTTCCTATAGACATAGGCTAGGGATCCCAAATTTTCTCATGTTCAGTGAGTAAGGGCACATGGTGAAAAAATTGTCAGCCACGGGGGAAAGGGGGGAAACATTTTCATACTTGGAAAAAAAATGTGTGCACAAAAATGTTGTGGTTTTGTGCACTCTCCCAATATTTTGGTGTCAAAAATATTCTGTGTGGTTTTTCCAAAGAAAGACCTGAAAAACAAAAACAAAAAAGCCACAAATTTGCATAATCTCACCTAACAGGGAGCAAATTTTGAAAATTTTACTAACTGGGTGTAACAAGTAAAGAAGCAAAGATGTATATCTCTATCACTGGTTAATACCTACATCCCCTTGGCATTTAGTATTTCTGCTTCATTCAGCAGATGTTGGACCCACCTTACCATTTGGCATAATAAACTGCCTCTCTGGCAAATTTTGGTTCTTGTGAATGGGCAGCAAATTATAATTTATTTGCTTTACTATTGCTGTATTTTCACTGGCATGACTGAGAAGAACTGTTGGGGCAGATGTTGGTTAGTTTGACACCTGATGTTTTATTTTGCAAATGCTTGCTTAAGCTAAAAAGTTCTATAAATGCTTAGTGTTTTCAGAATAAAGTTGTCTGTCTTGACCACTCTGAGCTCTTAGTTGGATCGAGAGCCTCAGTGGGCAGGAATGGAATGTCCTGGCCAAATCCTCTGTGTGTATGTGTGATATTTACTTCCTGTTCTGATTCAGGGCTCAGTCCAGTTCCATGCCTACTTGAATGGGTATGGTAGGGCTAATATTTTAGCTCTCTCAACAGAGATGCTTTCCTTTATGCATACCCTACACCATTTCACAAGAGAAAACTAGGATACATGTGGCCAAGCAACATCAGGATGATAAACGTTATTAATGAGAAAGAACACACAAGCAAGAGAGGCTGTAGCAGTTTGCTTTTGCCTGAGCCTACGGATGCTGTAGGCTATATTTCAGAGGAAGGAACTGGCAAAACCACTTCTGAGTATTTTGTGCCTAAGAAAACTCTATGAAATTCATTGGGACATCATAAGTCCACAAGAAAATTGAAGGCACATACACACACACTGGGAAGGGCAAAATTCCACCACCTCCTCTTTTCTACACCCTGCTGAATTCTGAATGCAAATAACTTTTGCATACCCAGCTTGTTGGGGGCAATTAGCTTACAGTTGTAAACCACTTAGAGACAGCTTAGTTCAGTATGAAGCGGCATATAAATGAAGCTGCTATTTTCAGCAACTGAAGTAAGGTGAGAACAAAGGGGGGATGTGAGAAGAGAAGAGACAACCTGAGACATTTTAAAAGCCAGTGGAAAAGTGGGAGGGCAGAAAATTATTCAGAACTCTTCCTGTCAAATCAGGACAGTTGGAGGATATGCTTATGGGCCGAAATAACTTGGGGTTGGGTTTGGCATTTTGATTTTGGTTTGTCACAGGAAAAGTTATTGTTGCACCACTGCTGGCAAGAAAACTTCTTGGTAACATAAACAAAGACTGCTTGCTTATCAGGCCAAAACATTTTGCTATATAATCTTCCCTTCTTAATTAATATCTTGACCCCCCTGAAATCATAGACCTGAATCATATCATGCATCCTAACCGGAATAAAGACTAAGGGGCTGTGCATACTGGCCATAAAGGGCAGCTTGGGGCGAAATCAGGGTGTGACATCCACATGACGCATGCCCCGACTCTGCCCCAGGGCGGTGTTATGCCGGTGCCTCTCCACATGGCATGGGGCATCACAGTGTTCCTTCGACACTGAGTCCACATGATGCAGCGCCAAAGGAGTGCCTTGAAGCTACGGCGCTGTGGTTATTGTGCCCTGGAAAGGCCAGATCAGGGCCACAGCATGCAGTTGCCATGGCCCCAATCTGGGGGACATGGAGATGGCTGCAGGCCTCCCCTTCAGGGGCTGTCTGCCCAGCCTCTAAGAGACTCTGAAGATTTCTACTGTTTTGAAATCGTTTTGTAATCATTTATTGCTGAATTCTGATATATCAACGTTTTAAGAACACTAACAGCCTCATGTGAAAATCTTTTGGAATCGTCTGTTATGTGATTCCACTACACTTTGGGATGATTAAGGAACGATATAACGACGTTGTGTGAAAATCTTCTCTGTCTACAAGTTGACTAACCATTCAACAACTGAGTTAATGGGTCTGCTCTAGCTGTATGTATGTATTAACATGTGTTAAAAATGTCTTGATTGTATTGATTACATTTTCATTAGTATTAACTGTTTGATATCCTAGCTCAAAGAGAATCTAATAACACATATTTCAAAGAAGCTGTTAAACACTGGAGTACTTGACATAAAGTCCTGATGGCGACCCTACTAAGCAGAGTCCTGTAGGCCTAGACACAGTTGCTAATCCACTTGTACTTCTACACTACCATTTAGGACTGGGCAATTTGTGGATCTCCAAATGTTGTTAGACTGCAAGTGGTGAGGTCTGATAGGAATTAAATAAAGGTAGTCCCTTGACATTAATGTCTAGTTGTAACCTACTGTAGGGAACAGTGCTCATCTCTGTTACTAAGCTGAAGAGCCAGCATTGTCTGAGGACTTCTCCTGTGGTCATGTGGCCAGCATGACTGCACTGAACGCTGTTACTTTCCCACTAAAGTGGTACCTATTTATCTACTTGCATTTGCATGCTTTTGAACTGCTAGGTTGGCAGAAGCAGGGACTAGTGACAGGAGTTCACCCCATCAAGCAGCATTGGGCTTCGAACTGCCTATCTTCCCATTTTTCGATCGTCAGAACTGGTGCCTTAAATTGCTGTCCAGCAATCTCTGAAGGGTCGGTAGTTTACCACTACCACCACCAGGGTTAAATGTTAAAGGATGACATTTGTGTTAAACTATAGATATGCAGTGCTTGTAAGGATCTATGGAACTCTTATCGCTGTAGTGTTCCAATTAATATAGGAAGTATTTCTCTATGACCCAGCATCCCCACAGGTCAAAGGAAAGACCAGTTCAGTTTACGCAAATGGATGGACTGACAGAGCTTAACCTTTCATAACCAAATGAGCAGACAGGTCCTTTGTGCTACATTATTCTTGTGTGTATGTCAGAGCCACTGTTGACCTAGTAAATGCCTCATAACTTTCCTATTACAAACCAAAATGTATTACAACATCTAAGAAATATCATATAAACCTACTTTTTGTCACAAATTAACATCCACTAAAAATCTTTTTTTTAAATGCCTTAATAATTTCCTCATTTTTAAAACTGTATACATTGCCTTTAAAAAATTCAAATCAGCTTATAAACTGATACACCCTACAATATATGAAATACTATAAAGTAAAAAAAAAAAATCAATTGATGGTTTTTAAAACAACAATAACAAATGAACAAAGTTAACATAGCATGTTATAAGAGGTGGGAATTAATAAAGGAAAATAAGACACAAGACAAAACAACTATCAAAACATAGTCATTATACTAAAAGAGAAGAATACTTAGCTAAATGCCTCTTTGAAGAATCATGTATTATTACCTGATCACCTAAAAGCACAAGAGTGTCTGGTTGACTGGCAGGATTCACTCCATGAGGAAAGGAGGATGTCACTACAGAAAAAATCTTTTTCCTGATGGCTGCCATGGTGGTTCCTGTGGTTAAGAAATCTGGATATGTTAAAAGGACCATGTGGGAAGAAATATACAGAAAAAGAATAAGGGGGGGGGGGTGTTAGGTACTCTGGTCAGAGGCAGATAGGGGCTTCTATGCCATTGGGTCAGTGGGTATATTTTGTATTTTAATCTCTACATTAAATAATTTGTTCCCCAAATAAATTGAACACCTTGGATAGCTGAATGGATTTAGCATCCCAGTGAGATGGATGCTGCCACTGACCAAGTTCCCAAACTGTAGAGGGCTTTACGGTTTATTATGGTCCAGGGTGCTGAACTGAGCTAAGAAACAAACTAGCAGCCACTGCAGATCACACATACTTCTTGTTGTTGTAGTAGTTCCTATTGTGTGCTTTCATGTCATTTCATCCTTATGGCAATCCTAGGCGCGTTACAGACAGGCCCATGAGGCGCCGTCATTGCGCCATCATTACGCGTGAGGGGTGGCGCTTCCTGATGTGCCTTGCCCCTCGCGCGTAATGACTGTGTCAAATGGTGGTGGCCGTTCCACATGGCCGCTGCCATTTTGACGTAGCGGACACTTTGCGTCCGCACATCGCGCCCCAGAAGTAATTCCGCGAGTGCGTGACTAGCGCTTTGCGGCGTCTGTTCCGGGGCCCAAGAAGGAGCGCGATTTTCGCACTCCTTCTCTGCAGCGTCCAGAAACCACGCAGTTTGGCTGCTGCGGTTCCCAAATGCTGCAACTGGCGACGGCGGCAGACTGCCGCTTCTTGGCGGTCTGTAATGGGCCCTAGTTGGACCTGACGTAATGGCACATAAGAAACAATCAAACAGGCAACTCTATCACATAATTTTCTGGGGCTGAGAGTGTTTGACTCATCCAAAGTCATCCAGTGGGTTCACTGGCCAAATGGAGAATCAAATCATGATCTCCAGAGTTGTAGTCCAGCACTCAAGCCTGTCAACACATGTAACATATTCTAATTTCCTTGCTGAAGTTAACCTCTTGGCAATAACATTTTGCACTAGGTAATGTTTCTAATCATTTCTCAAAGTCAGGCATCATAAAATCCCAGCTGACTTCCTGTCCTCCAGTGTCATACTGCTAATCCTCATACTTCACCTCCACTGTGCCATACAGCAGCTCTTTAGGTCAGTGTGCTGCATATGGTAAAGGTGTGGCTTGTCAGGGATTTGAAGGGTTAAAACACAGCACACAGGGAAATGCTTGATGTGTGTGTGTGTTTGACCATGAGCATTTCAGCAGAAGGACAAGGTTGATCAGCACAGTTGATGCTCATTGGTTCAAGGACACTTTAGTGTCTAGGTGCACATAGCCATGGATGATGAAACCATGTGTCTGCATTGCACAGGGGACACATGACATGGCTACACACCTGAACTCACTGGGTTTGGGAGACCACATGGTCTGGAGTCTATATAAATCCAGGGGTTGCAAGTGATAGCTTGTGGGTTTGTAGTAGGAGTTGGTTTGGAGTTTTGGAGATCTGTATTTGTATTATAGCATTGTGAATAAAGAGCACTTCGGGGACTTTGCTTCTCTGGTGGTTTATCAGAAGAAGTCTTGCATTGCTTTGCTGAGTGTCCCCAGAGGTTCCTGCATTGCTTCAGTTCCTGGAAGACATCCAGTTGCTGTTGTCTCACCTGGCTTTTGGAGCCACGCTTCAGCTTCTAAAATTGCTAGCTCTGCTACAAAGGTCTGATTTAACCCCAGGACTCGTTTGAGTTGCTGACAGTGGTTGTTGGACCCCAGCAGTTGCACTGACATGGCTATTGCCCCTAATGTACCACCAACCTGAATTGCTGTACCAACAATTGTTTTTAGCTGCCCTGAAGTTGATTCATGGCATGATCTACCAGTGGTCATAACTCATTGCATTAGTGCAGAAACTGTTGTATCCAGGAATGTGAAAATCTGACATTTACATTTTCATAGTGTTTTCTAGAAACACATCAGTATTCTTGTCCTGGTTCTGTATCAGTTTATCCGACTTTCTGTTTTTCCACAAAACAGTAATAATAATCATGCATAATTTTACACACATTTTTTCTAAAATATACACACATGTATGTATTTTTCTATTGTTTAAGCATGTTTGTGCGTATTTTTTCCAAACATGTGCATTTTAGTTGTACACTTATTAAAATGTACACTTCATTTTGTGTAGTTTTTCTTTATCATAACTTCTGCAAACCTCTGAAATGTATATATTTCCAGAACAACAGGCATTTAATCTCGTTGTCAGTCTTTGGGATATTCAGAATGGATATTTTCCAAGGAGCTACAAACCCAACAATGTCTTTTCCATCCCTAGTTACACACTCCATTTGGTGATAATTAGGTCTTAGCAGTTAGACAAAAGGTCCATATTGGCTTAAATTAGAGCAACCAACTATAGCTTGTTTTTTAATCAGACTAGCCAATTTAACACTGATTGCTTGTATATCTCCATTATGTCTATTGATAATGACAATAAAACACATTACAGTTTCATCAAAACTAGTTTTACTTTGTCTCTTTTATTAAAATAGCCATGGTTCAATATGTATAAGCTTTGCAATTTATCATAATTTATTGAGTTGTGTACTAATTAAACCATTTTTTCATTAAATTAGCAGCATTCCTGTAACAGACGAATTAATCAATATATCAAACACTCTTTGTACCATCCCTTATTCTGGACAGCTACTAAAAGAAGCTTGATTATACACTTGGAGGCAGACTAATTAAACATGACATTGTATGCAGTTGGTGGCATCATAGTGTAAATAGGATATTCCTGATTCAGCAAGCCAGAGGCAGACATCAATAAACTCAGCTGAGATGGTCAGATGAACATCTGGATACACATCTGCACCACAAATCACCTGGGACCCATGCAGCTTGCATGGAGTACTTGATCTGTTCTTTTTAATGCATATGGAGGTTTCCTTTCTTATCTGGGGGATATGACTTGATGTGTGCAGCAATGGTGGGATTGGGGCCACTGAATGTCTGGAAATGTGAGTTGCTATGATGAGGCCAGTTTTGCACCAAATGCCACCTTTCAACCAAATTAACAATACTTACCTTTTGCCTTTGATTTTTCAGGAAAATCTGGAGCACTCTAGCGCAACTCTAGGGGGCTGTTTACACACGTGTCCCAATGTGCTGCCCAGCACCATCACAACTGGCACAAATTGCTCCCCCTGAGATCACAGCGAGGCACCCAGCCATGTGATTGACACAGGATGCCTCATTTTCAACCTCCAAGGGAGTGATACACACCAGCAGTGGCAGCATCAACTGGCACAGCAGGACACATGTGTAGACAGCCACTTGGCATCACTCTAGAGTATGATGGTAACAGGAGAAATTCAGGATTGCTCTGTGGCCAGAAAACCCTGGAAGTAGCCTGAATCCCACTAAGGGAGAAAGGCGGGATATAAATCATGGGAATGAATAAATAAATAAATAAATAAATAAATAAATAAATAAATAAATTCTTGCTGGTGTAGACTCACCCATGGAGGTGTTTTGGATGTTTTTTCCCCAGCAAAAGCAATTTTTTTGCACAAGTATGTTGTTTTCTGCACACAAATAATGTTTTCTGCACAGATATCAATATTCCTGGGCATAAAACAAGATTCCTGTGCGGAAAATGCCATTTTCCACACAAAACCCACTAGTTTGGTGGTGTTGTTTTTTTAAAGGAATAAATCCTGAATCACAACTAGTCTCTGAAAATTGTGCTGTTTTCAAGGAATTTCTCACACTGGTAGGAAAAATGTTTTAAAACAAAATTTATGAAAATTTATAATCCTATTCTAGACTGCCTTTTTTTGGCAAAAAGTAAAAAACAGAGAAGGGGGGCTGAATTGTGTGCCCTAAATCAATCTATTTAAGATGGCTGGCAGCCCTCCCTCCATAGTATTTAATTAATTAAATTAAAATTAATTAATTAATTAAAAAATGGACATTTAAAAAAACCATTCACATTTTCAGATATTTCCTCCTCCTTTCTTTTTGCTTTTCTTTCTTTTCTTTCTTTTTTCCTTTTTTAGGGGGATCTTTACTATCCTGAGTGGCCCCTGAGGGTCCTTGGGGACAGAAATTTGGTCCTCGATCCTTGAACCGCATTGTAGAAAATATGGCACTTACTTCACCCAATGCAAGGATTTTCTAAATGTGTTTAGATCAGCCTAAGAATGTCTGTTTATATGATGGACTACAGGAACTCGGAAACTAGCCAGACAGATTCATGATGGATTGCTGTCTATATTTGTATTTTTAAAACTAAAGCTTCTAATCAATAAGTTTGTTTTTATTTTATTGAGGTAATGGTTTATTGTATTGTTCTATGCCTGTTCCTTCCTTCACTTCTGGGAAGCTGAAGGCAATCCCTATAAGTGTATGTTCTTTGCAATAACTGAGACTTAAGGTTGGTGTATTTGTAAGAATCTATTTATAAAAGAAGAAGTTGCACAGGTTTTATTTGGGTGTATGGAAACAGAAAGAGAAGAGCAAGGCCTCATACCTCAAACAGTAGCTTAAACCTACAAACTTAAAACTAAGCATTAAGACTAAACTTTATATATTCTCCCCCCCTCCCCATCTTAGTGAACAGGTGAATTTGAGTCACATTCCACTTGATTTGAAGCAGACCATACTTCCCCTGGTTTGGGGAAATACTAGAGCTTTCTGGTAGAGAATTCCAAATACCACATAGAACAACAAATCCCGGGTTTCTGTATAGAGCCATGGGAATGAAAATGGTATCAAAGGGCTATAATTGTTTAGTGTGGTGGAGATTCAAGCAACATGAAAGCATTTAATACCTCTTATCAAGAATGCCCAACCTATCAGCATATGGAAAAGAGGCAACCTTTTATTTAATGAAGAAGAGACAGGCCACAAATTCCCTTTTACAATAACAAGACATAACTGAGTTACATTACAGGTGCTACTTCGGTGAGAGATAACTTTACCTCTTTTGTGGTATATCAGTAAATTTGGTGGGGGGAATATGGCCTCACAAAACAATCATAGATTCATATTGGAAGGATACTAAAGGACCCTTTAATCTAATACTGTGTTGTGCAGGAACACACAGCTAAAGCAATTCTGATAGATTACCCTCTAATCTCCTTTTAAAGACCTCCAATAATGGAGAGCCCATTACACTTGAAGACAATCCATTCTAATGTCAAAATGTTCATAGCATCAGGAATTGCTTCCTAAAGTTTAGGAAGAATGTATTTTCTTATACAGTAATTTGGTTCAAGTCCTAGGTTGCTGCCACACTGCAAAATTAATGCAGTTTGACACCGCTTTAACTGTCCTGGCTCCATCCTATGGAATCCTGGGATTTGTAGTTTGCTGTGGCACCAGAACTCTCTGACACAGAGAGCTAAATATCTCACAAACCCCAGAATCCCATAGCATTGAGTGTCAAACTGTGTTAACTCTGCAGTGTAGATGCAACCCTAGTTTCTAGAGAAGCAGAAAACGTTTTCTCCATAGCATCCTTTTAGACCACAAAGGCATAGGAAATCAGTTCTTGTGCACCAGTTCATCTCCATGCACAAAGACCAGTTTCCTATGCCTTTGTGGACTAACAACCATAGTTAAAACTGGACTTGCAACTTCATTTCCATACACAAAGAACTTGTAATTTGAATAGACATCCTCACATACCAATGACATATGTATGTCTGTGCCTGGCTTCCACTCCCCCAAATGCATCTGAGGAAGTAGTCTGAAGTGTATGAAAGCTCATGCTGCCAATTTCTTTCTTTCAGTTAGTCTCAGAGATGCCACAAGATCTCACTACATCTTGATTCTACAGACTTACACTGCTATATCTTTGAATTGGATCAAACCTTGTTCAGGATGGAGACTGCAGTCAAGAAATCAGAAGACTAGGAATAGGGAGGGCAGTGATGGAAGAACTAGAAAAGATCCTAAAGTGCAAAGCTATGACACTGCTCATCAAAGTTAGGATCATCCAAGCGATGGTATTCCCAATCACAAAGTACAGTGAAGAGCTGGACAATGAAGAAACCACATAGAAAGAAAATCTTTTGAGATGTAGTGCTGGGAAAGAGTGGTGAGGATACCATGGGTGGCCAAAGGGACAAATAAATGGATCTCAAGACAGATCAAGCCTGAACAGTCTCTGAAGCCAAGATGACTGAATTGAGGCTGTCATACTTTGCCCCTATCATTAGAAGGCATAGTTCACTAGAAAAGACAATAATGCTAGCAAAGGTAGAAGGCAGCAGAAAGAGAGGAAGACCTCATATAGATGGTTAGGCTCAATCAGGGAGGTTGTGGACTTGAACCTGCAGGACCTGAGCAGAACAGCTGAGGACACGAGATTTTGAAGGTGTCTCATCCACAGGATCTCCATGATTCAAGGTCATTTTGAAGGCAGTTAACAGAACAAGTGAAAAATAGTACAAAAGGAGTTAAATAAAGGAGAACTCTTCATAAAAGGTGTATATTAAGCACAAATGTGTTTGGGCACATTTATTTATTTATTTAGGTTGCAAAATGATGCCATTCCCTCAAAAATGAACTGAAGTCAAAGTAAGACACGTAAAGGAAATAAAATTAACACATTTGTCCATCCTGAACTGCAAGATAAAGAAAAGAAATCCCGATGCTGTCATAACCTTCCTTGCAAGTTTCCCCAATCACTATTAGGGACAGAATCCTAGGATTGAATCCAGCACATAATTTATGCCCCGTTTTTCAGTTGGCCTCTCTAATTATGAGTGAATTTGAATTCAGCCCTTAGATCAAGGGTGGCAACTATACAGGAGGTGGGACCATTTCCTCACTTCCACTCCACCACTACCCAGCAAGCTACTGTACACATTTTGCTGCTTTTGATGTGCCTGAATGGCACTTTCTGCCATTTTGACTCATTTTCAGCTGGTTTGTTTGTTTGAATTTGGAGGGAGGTTTGGGGGCTCTGGATGGTTGCAGAAAGTAAAGTGCCCCATTTCCAAGCAGTTTTGGTAGCTTTTTCGTTGGTTTTCAAGCAAAAAGTGTCCCAGAATTACCTCCCAAAAATATTTGAGGGTTTGGCAGACTTCAAGGGCTGCACTTACATATTCCAAGAGCTGCATGTAGACCAGTGATGGAGAACCTTTTACAGACCGAGCGCCCAAACTGCAACCCAGACCCCACTTATTTATTGCAAAGTGCCACGTCCCTCTGGTTTTCTAGTAAGAAACTCTGGCAAACTCTGTGCTAGGGCGATAGCATGTGTGCCCACAGAGAGGGCTCTGAGTGCCACCTCTGGCACACGTGCCATAGGTTCGCCATCACTGATGTAGACCATGGGTTGCATTTTGCCCACCCCTTCCTCATATTGAAACACTGGTCTGAACCAGCAGTGGCTCTCATCTTTTGGCTGTCCAGATGTTTTGTTTCACAACTCCCATCAACCACACCCAGTTTAGATATGGACTGTGAGTACTGTAGTTCCAATTACATGGATGGTCATATGTTCCCCAACCCTTACTCTAAAAATCAGAAAGCTAAGCCTTACATTCTTATTGCAAGGACATCATGCAAGATCTCCCATTATGTCTGGGCCTCATTGATCCATTATGTCATTATGTCCCTGACAGGGGGGGAAATATGCAGAGAAATTCTGGTCCTGAAATAAATAAATAAAAATCCCAACAAAGCCAGCTGTATTCACATTCTTCACAATCTGACTGGTTTCCCCCTTCATTTCGCATTGTGTAAGACCTGGCTTGTGAACAATTTTGTTACCATTTGCGTCAACAATAAAATGGTTTATTATTACACAAATCTGCCCAAGGGCTCCTGTAGCCAACCTATACATTACAGCCTAATTTTTTTTTTAGAAATATAAATCAATAATATATCTGCAAGTTCCTTTCACCCAAGGGATTGAATACCATTGCAGGTTTAAGTGGCTCTCAGGTGCTGTGGTTATGGAAGCTGTAGTAGCGGACATGAAAATAATGCACAAAGGACGTCAAGATAAAAAACCCTCTTAAACATCCATTTTCAGAGAGAGAGAGAGAATGAGGATCATGAAACAGATCCAAAAAGCCATTTCAGTCTTCCTGATCAATCCTGTGCAGCACATTTTATAACCGCCAATAAAAGAATTTTTAATAATCCCATGGATGGAAAATGCAGGGGTTATATTTTTTGGTTACATCTGTGAGGCTCATACTGCGCAATGCAATTAAAAATGCAAAATTCATACTAGTATACAGGGACCCTTCAATTGTATGTATGTCCCACCAACAGTATGCAGAGTTATGTAGTGAAGCAAGATATCTATGTGGAAATTACATTCAATTGCCTTGCTTCGCTTTTTTTTAAAAAGGAGCAAAATGTCAGATTTTGTTCTAGACGGCTTCTTGCAATCGCTCAGAAATCTCACTCTTTGTTCCCACTGTTTCCATTTTTCTTGATGGGAATGTAGCTACTTATGCAACCACAAGCTTGGTGGAAACACAAGCTTTATAGAAGTAGAAAAATTGTCAAGATATTACCTGAATGGGGAAATCCTCACAACTGCCCACTGTAGAATGAGCATGCTCAGTGACCATGGCATACTATCTGAAGGGTATGGAGCAAAACGTGAGTATGAGAAGCTGAGGTCAGATGGAATAACTGCAGTCCTAATCAATAGCACTTCTAATATCATATATTGGCTGGGGTCCTACTGGTCAGAGCCAGTCAAGGAAAAGCCTTTCAATAAATAATTGAATTGTGACTGAACATCTAGTAAATCAAATTGATTCAATGGTTCTACACTATTCAAAACTAATAACAGGATTAAAGTCATTGTTGGGGGTCCTATTGTTACCTCTCCAATATCATATCTTCCAGATATATATAAGTGGCTTATATAGAACATATGAATCAGCTCTTGATTATTTGAAGAGGTTCACCTCACCAGGTAGCTATGTCAAAATTCATGAGTAAACCACAAAAATCCAATGTTAACTGGAAGGCACTGACTTTATTTGAGGGCAGCAGGCCATTTTCAACTGTTCTCTGTCCCTGCAGAGAAGAATAAAATGAGGGGAGAGGAGCTTTAGTGCAAAGTCTGGAGGCTGACAAAATGTAGCCTGGAACAAAGTAGGAATCTGGGATTTGTGGTTTTAAACATGCTCAGCCAGCTAGGACATTTTTAAGACCCTTCAATCTGGGGAAATCCTGGTTTTCCAGGATGCATGTCAACCCTAGCCAGTGAGCATGAGGACATGTGGAATGTGATGTAGGAGATTAGTGCACTATATTCTTATAGTACTGTTATTCCACTTTTACTGCTCTGGCTGCCTCCTATGACATTCTGGTATTTGCAGTTTAGGGAAAGGCATTTAGAATTCTCATCCAGAGAGCTCTTATGCCTCACTGAACTACAAACCTCAGAATGCAACACTTGGAATAGCAGCACTAGGGCCCGGTACACACCGCCTGCAAAAGGCAGGCTGGAGCCGCCTCTCTTTGCTGCGCAGTGTTACTGCAGCAACCAAATGGCACGGTACCGCTGTGCAGCAAAAATAGAGAAGCAGCTCCTGTTTGCTGTGCAGCTGCGATGCACCAAAGCGCCGTAGGACAGCTCAGCGACATCACATTTGGACACTGCGCAGCTGCAACGTTACCAATGCATGCAACATGTAGGCAGGGCCGCACAAACATGACAGCCCCACACATACTAGGGTTAGGGAGTGTGCGGTTTGTGCACACTTCCTAACCCTAGTATCGCTGGGAGTACAGTGCATTTGAGCGGTCTGTACCATGCCTATAAGAGTATAGTGTGGTAATCTCCTTACTGTATTTAATTGACTATAAGTCAACCTCATGTTGAGGGCAGATTTTGGAGCTAAAAGTATAGCATTTGATATGACCCTTGAATGTGAGGGTAAAATTTAGGGGCATGTAACAAAGGATCTAAAAGATGAAGGAAAGGAAAACACCAAAGAACTTTAAAATTCCAGCAGGCATAACTGTTTGTGTTCAAACTGAAGGTTGGATGGATGAGAGAGCAGAGGAGAGGGGGAACAGTGCTTCCAGGTCAGAATGTACTCTTGCCTTTCACCAGGGGTGGTTAAAGGTACTTACATTGACTGATGGATAAGTCAACTCAAGTTTTTTGACTAACATATCTAGATTTATACATGAGTATATACAGTATATCTCTAGACCCATATTTTCTTCACATGTTATTTCCACACCATCTAAGGGAGGAAAAAAATAGATTTATTGACATATGTGTTTGATGCATCTCCTGCTAATTCCAGTTATATACATCATCCTGCTGCCACTTAGACAAAAACCTAGCCTGAAACCATTTGGCTCTTTTAAAATGTATCAAAATCCACAATCATGCCCCTTGAAAAGTTTGGTGAAGCTGGCATCTTGTCATATAATTCTCACTGCTTGGCACTTCAGATTTTGCTTTTTTGTTTCTCCCCTTTCATCATAAGACCCTTGTTAATGCCATCAACAACCTCCAGGATTGCTGAGGGAACTGCTAGATGAAGAATGAATAATTAATTAAATGAACTAATAATGAGGTGAATGTGTGCTGAAAGTTGCTAAACATAGTTGAATAGTCTGGATGAATATTTCAACTTTGAGAACATGTGCTTTGAACAGATAAACAGCCAGATTTAAAGTTTGCTGTAATATTCTACTTAACAGAGGACAAAAGCAACCAGAACTTAAGCTAGTTTTCAGCAAAACTATTGTCTTGAAGATAACCTTTATCTGGTCCTTTAAAACCTTCATCTGAGCCTTTAAAACTTGTACACTTGAGTGCTCTCTCAGCAAAGATCTTTTTTTTAAAAAAGAACACCTTTAATGTGACTTGGTTCTGCTTGGGTTCTCTTGGTACCCCATTAAATTCCACAATGACTTTGTCACCTAAATTCTCAACCTAATAGACTCTGGCCCGATACAAACAGGCATGAAGTGCCATGCTGGTGCCGATTTTAGGGTTAGGGACAGCACCATAACAATGGCGGCGCCCTGTGTATATGGCACCGCCATTTTTACGTAAGTGGCAAACAGCATCCGCACATCACTTCGTGCCACCACGTGGTGCTTACGTAACGAATGCATGAGTGCTGCGTGGTTTGACAGCTGCAGCTTCCCTCCGGAGGAAATCAGGCCGCGGCAGGCCGCCCTTTTCGGGTGGTCTGTCCCTTGCCTCTGTTTGTCTCTGCTCCTATTTCTTCTTGAACTAACCTTTGTGCACATGTTTAGGAGATCTGTATTTTAGTATCCAAAACCTGACATTCCCAACTGAAATATAATTTCTCAGTGGTCACTGACTTTCCTTGCGCAGTCATCCTTTGCCTTCAGAGCCATCTATTGGTAACATGAGCCACTGGCACTGAATGATGGCAAGCTGTAGCAGTGGCTGGCTCCCAGATCCGTGGCCAGTGAATCTATTCCAGGTTTTAGTCTAAACTTTAAACAAATTATCTAAGAAGTTGAATTCATATTAAGACTGCTATGTGATACCACAGGATCCAGCCCACACTCACCCCTCATTGGTTTATATTAAATTAGTATTTTAAAAAAGCCTGTTTTAGGCACATAGCCAAAAGAGGGCTCTCTAGCACAGGAAAACAGCCATGCCATATTAGGAAATTCAGATGGCTTAGCATGGGAGAAGCCAAGGGACTTAATTGAAATAAGATTGCTCAAGATTAAAATCAGCAGGGAAGTCACTGAAATACACAAACATCTAGACAACTAGATGAAGAAACCATTGAAGTTAATAAAGTTTGGCTACCAGTCCTGAAAAACACCAAGATCAAGACCCAGCAAATGTAAATGAAAACCATCCAGGGTCAGGGAGGTTTCTCAGCAGACAAAGGATGACTAATTGAATAAACACCCTGAGGCCTTGCCATTCAACATCAGAACAATACACAGATTAACATGTAAATCACTTCCTCTTAGCCAACAGTATGTATACCCCAATCACTTCCATGCCAGCATTTTCTGAAGATGCCAGCCACAGATGCTGGTGAAATGCCAGGAATAAACTCTTTCTGACCCCAACCTCATAGCCCGAAAAAACCTCAAAAAACTATGGATGCCAGCCGTGTGAGCCTTCGATGTCACATCAGCATAAAGGCCTGCATGGGAATCTGCAATAAACAGATGATACTAATTTGAATGGATTATGGAAAATTGTGATATGTTTTAGTATAAAATATTTTTGTAATTTTAGTGTAAACATTTTATTTTATATGTTATAGAGCTAACTGACTGTAAAAGTTTGAAAAAGTTTTAATTATTTTTGTAATTTGATGACTATAACTTGTATTTGGTTGTCAGGAATAAACTGTACTGTACATCAGCATAATCCCATCACTAAGGAATATGATAGTGCTGGTCCTGATAATTGGTTGCTTATTACAGACAAAGAAAATTTCCTTCTGAGAATGAAACTTTTGGTTTGAGGAAGAAATAAGGGGCCGCATGCACGCGCCCATTATTTTCTATGGGGCTTGAGCATACACTCTTTTCCCCATATGTGGCGGGGTCCAGATGTCTAATACAATACAATCCCATTTGTGAGCAACCACCAAAAAAGTTCATACTACAAATTAACCAGACATATTAGTTATTAGACCACCAAAAGGAGGGGAAATAGTTTCCAAAAAAGAGATTGAATACTCCTCTGTCCAATTTAATATCATTGTTGGTCTGCTGCTGGAGAAGACTGCCTCATAAGAGGGCCTGCCCTGGTAGGATCCCAAATGCAGTAGGGCTGACCTACCACACTGCAAGGGCACCACATTACCATCTGGAAGGTGTATTTCTATGAGAGGGAGCTAAACCTGTTCAGTGCAGAGTCTAAACTTATCAAACTGAACTGCTGCCATCATACCACAGTGAAAACTGCTCTAACAATGAGTGAGTGTGTTCTTTTTTTCTCTCCTTGCCACAACTCCTCTGCACCTCTCCCTTTCCCCTTCAACTGTGGAGTTGTGGCAGGGGGAGAGAAAGCATCCATAAGGCTATTTACAGGACTGTGAAGGAACTTAATAATCTTTTTAGCAGGCAGCCAGTGGAGATACAAGCAATTCAGCTGTGATCAACTGCTCATTTCCAATGACTCTTAAATAGATTTGAGTGATATAATGCACTTAAAAGGGGGCTGCGAGGCATTGCCATAGAAATGATAACAAAAAGCATAATTCACACTGGCGCTGTGGTTTGTTGGCTTCCTTCTTTCTTCCATTCTTTCTTTCTTTTATTGTGGCCCTTGGGTTCTAACTCTTGATGCGGCAATCTCCTATTCCTACCATCCCCCCTTCTTGACCGTTAATACTGATAATTATATCTGTATTTCTTAAGAATATTATGAGTTGCCATTTCTGCATAGTAGCAGATTGAATTTATTCACCTTACGGATATATTATTATCACAGATAATAACTGCAGCATGATAATTATCATTAATTATTCATTTGGATTAAGAGGCAAATCGGCTCCCATTCAAGAGTCTTCCAGAGAATCAGCTCATTGTTACAGAAGCTCTGTGTGGCGCTGTGACTATATATATATATATATATATAGAGAGAGGGGGGGTATATATCTTCCACTGACATCTGACTGGCCCTTTATATATTTATTAGAAAATATTAGAAGAGGAATAAGTGCCTCATTTTGAGGACATGAACACTAAAAGAGACAGATGGGTTCTGGTTGTGCTGTTTGAGTGAGGATGTGGAGCTTTTGATTAAAAGGGCTTGGTTCACAGAATGCTGCTGCGGTATCTGAAGAGCAAACCCTGTTCCTGAGGCATGCCCTTTGAGCCTGCCCATGCTAATTTCATAGCTTTTCATGCAAATAATAATCAGGTGGGAAACTGTACAACATGTTGTTTATCTGTGACTGCAAAGTTGTGGGTTTGCTGTTGTTATTTTACAGCCAATGTGAAGACATGCCCCCCAAAAATCTCCTTGTTTGTTTCAGTGGGTGGGGTGTGGGAATGAATAAATATTTTTTTAAAAAGAAAATAATAATGGGGAGCAGGAGAAAGAATGATTAATGAGCTGCTTTCCCACTTACTCCTCTCACTAAACCATCTCAGGCATCATTTTAGCATAATATTATACAAACTACTTCGAAGCTCCAAAACATTTTTTTAAAAAGTGAGGACCTCAAGGGTAGATCCAATACGTATACAGCAGTGTATTCATATTAGGTTTTCATTATGTAGTGGTTGCACAAAGTTCTCCCCAGGCTTTCAGAAATAATCTGTTTACTTGGTTCATAATTTGGACAGCTTTCTTTTATTTTGCATTTTTAATTCCATTGATAAAGAACAAATTTTGAACCTCAGTTTCTCTTTGCCAGTTGTTTGGGCATATGCAGCACACAGGGACATTGTTTAAGGAATATGTGGCTGCTTAGCACAGAATCTAGTTCTCCTCAAAATGTAGAAATGTATTAGTGTCTCAGACCATTAAAATTCAACAAGAGAATGGAGTGGCAGAGTCCTGGTTAAAGAAAAAGTAGACTGGACAATTTCAAATTGCAATTGAGGTTACCTTTTTTTAATACTTTTCCATAGGGAAGGGACGTCTTGAAACAAACGAACAAAAATGTCCTAGAATATCAGAAAGAAACAATGTATCAGGAGGTTTAATAAGAGCAGAAAGAGTTAATAACTAAGGGAGGGGAGAGGGGGGATATGTGGAGCTAAAGAACCATTTCCATATTTCCTCCCTAGTCTTTAACAATTTAAATGCCCATCACCTTCAGAAGTGGAGTAAAGAAACGGTATCTGCCCACCTTCTGCCAAAATGTGCTGCTATGTGAATAATCAAATGCCCACATGTTAAATAATGTCCATCTTCCTTTTTCTACAATAAAAAGTGTGATAGCTCTATCTTTGGATTTTGAGGACTTTTCCATCCCCCCCCTCAAAAAAAAAGATGAATTGTGCAAATTATTTATCAGCAGATCACACTCTATATGCAATCTACCAGGATATTTTTGATCATGTCAAGTGGCCAGCATGGCATACTGGTTTGAGTGTTGGACTATGAATAAAGATCAGGGTTCAATCCTTAGCTTAGTCATAAAACCCACTGGGTTACCTTGGGCAAGTCACAAGCTCTCAGCCTCAAGAGAAGGCAATAACAAACTCCTGTGAACACGTCTTGCCAAGAAAACCCCATGATAGGATCACCTTAGGGTCCTCATGAGACATGAAGGTGCACACAACAGCAACAACAACAACAACAATGTAATGTTGCAATGTGATCGATTCCTGTCATGATAAAGCGAAACAAAGGCAAAAAAACTGGTTTTTCCAGACAGTAGTTTGAAAGTGGTTCTTTTGAGAAGAATAGATTCTGAAGTTCAATAAGTGGGAACGACAGATCAGAATCAATTCATTATGAAGGGAGGGACTACTGGCAGAGGGGTGTTTACCCTCCCTTCTCAGTTTTTGGCAGATCCACCATTTCCCCCCTCTCAGCGCTGCCTTTGTACTTCTGCCAGTGCATTTCTTTAAAAATAAAATTGATAGAATATTTGATTGATATTCTATCAATTTTACTTTTAAAAAAAACATTGTCCCTCCCTTCATCCTCCTGCCTCATTCCCCAGCTTCTCTCTCCGTCTCCGGCTTCCTCCTTCTGCCCCGGCTGGCTCCTTCTCCCTCTGTCCCCAGCTTCCTCCTCACTGAGAGCTGATTTGAAGTGTTGCAACTAGTGGGGACTACAATCATGCAAAAAAAAAAAAAAGGCAATTGCACTGGGGTAAGAAAAAGATCCACTTTGATCATGGGAATGAGGAACCTTTTGGAATCGATTTCCAACATGGAGCGAGGGTGAATTGGTAATCGGTTTAAACTGCAAGTGGGAATGAACCCAAAGATTGGCCCATACTTATATATACATAACTACAGTGGACCCTCGCCTTACGTGGGAGATCCGTTCCGGACCCCCCTGCATAAGGCAAATTCCACCTATGCTCGAGCCCCATTATACTACAATGGCCACATGCACCATTCAAATGATTACAGCACAGCTTCTGCGTAAACCGGAAGCCGCATATGGCGCACCTGTATAGTGATCAGGAGCTCTATACATGTATGATGTTGTATTCCAACCATGAGTTGCTGAAAGTAGATTGTATGCAACATGCAACACTTTGGTTGTCATGGCATGCAAGTATTATGTACTTTTAAAAACATAGATGAGATTAACAATCTGGTATAAAATGTTTTCTTTAGCATACATAAAGTCTTAATTGCTTTAAAGCCTGCGCCTGCAGTAAATCATCATTCTTGTTTGGTTCCCTTCAGTGTGCAAGAAGGGATCAATGGGTTTCTTGGTTGAAAGAAATGTCTGCTTGAAAACCTAGCATTATTATTAGCAATTTTCCTTTCTGCTTCCCCTTGCATGTTGAGTGCCCTGGGATTAAAAACAAACAAGCAGCTGACATACCAAAGACAGGGAAAATTTTGGTTTTGCATTGTGTATACAGTTGGCCCTCCATTTTCATGGGGCATCCATTCTGCCCCCTCCCCCATGAAAATGAAGGCTGATGCATATTCAAGCCCCTTAGGCTTGAATAGGGGGGCGCTCATGTGTGCTGCTGGGGGCACACCCCATTGAAAATAGCAGAGGTCGCCCCTCTGTGGATTTTTGAGGTCACGGATCTCAAATCTGCAAGTTAGGACGGGCGACTGTATTTCTATTTTGACCAAGCCCAGGGCTTCCAATTGTACAATGGTTTGAAGTTCCTGATCAAAAGTTTCTGAACTTTGAATAGGGACCTCCTAAATAGTCCCTTAGGAAGAATTTGAAACTACACACAGGCCAAAATGCATCTGCCTTTTTTGCTAATAAAATAGAAAAAAAAACCTTTAGCATGTTTCTCCTATGGATGCTTATCACAATGGAATATTCACTATATGAGTATATTAAGAAAATCTCTGAGCAGCTGCCAGAAAAACTGACATGTACCAGAATGAGCAAGGGCAGGTCTACACTGGCTGTTACGGTGGCCCTGAATCCCCCCCACCTGTTACCTATGCAATCCAGAGTGACACTGTGAGCTGTTTCCACAGTATCCTGTTGTGTCTCTCGGTGCCACCACTGCCGGCATGGGTCACTCCCTCTGAAGTTGAAAACAAAGGACCCAGGATCATTCACATGGCTGGGTGCCTCATTGTTACCTCAGAGGAGGTACCCAAATCAGTTGTAGTGGTAGCAAGTGGCACAGTAGAATACTGTGTAAATAGCCATCCTACATCCCTCTGGAGTGCTCCAGATTTTTCCTGGATGTCTCAGAACTAATGGTGAGTTTTATTAAAGCTGGATGAAAGCAGGGATGGCCTGGATTCAGTGTGGAACTGGCCTTTCCATGTGGAGACAGCCCACACTCAAATTGGCCACATTCTACTGTCACCTGCTACCTATCTACCACTTGTGGAAATTATTTTGCTGGAACATTTTGCTATCCAGTAGCGTCACTGGGGCTTGTGGGGGGTGCGGATCACACCTGGTGACACCCCAAAAGAGGGTGACAGCTGGTCAGCCCCACCACCATTCCCCCCACTGTTCACATGTGCCTCACCATCCTCATTTACATGTGCCACCCCCTGTGCATGCTACTCTGGGCCTTGCACACATATGCCATTCTACCTACCCCCCCCCATGCACCGCTCTGGCCTACACTGGGGAGTGCTCCAGTCTGTGTGTTTGTACCACTCCACAGATCCCTGTGCCACTCTGGCCTGCCCATGCACTTCGCTGACCCACTCACATGTGCACTGCTCCAGCCTGTGTGTATGCACATGCTGCTCCAAACAGCATGCACATGCTCTGTCCCAAATGCTCCACCCCTGGAAACCACACCGGAAGTCCCACCCTGAAAGTCTTGCCCCCCCCCCCCCACCCCGAATTCCCCCCTGCACTGGGTGACACCTGGTGTGGGAACGCCTCTGTTGCTATCTACTGCTTGTGGAAATCATTTTACTGGAACAGTGATTGTTAGGATCAGAGGCAACATAGTGGACATAGCTTGGGATAGATAGTTCTCTATAGCACTATGTATTGTGTATTCTGTGTTTTGTACTATTACTGCAATGTGGATATCTACATATAAATATATGATCATTTTATATATGGAAGAGTTGTGGTTTGATTCCTTTGGAACATTGTTGTAACATAGTTCATTACATTTCCAGTTTCTCCCTACTGTTCTTTTTGTGTTTATTGGGAAACCCTCCTGTTGTGTGTTTTTGTGATTATGTCACGAGCCAGAAGAGACTTTGTCTGTATTGTAAATGTGGAGAACCCGTTTGGCCTAGCATATGATTTGTTTACTAGGTGTTTGGGGCTCAAGCACTGACTACCGTAAAATCACCTGGTAAACATCATGGTTGGCCAAAGATACTGTATGTCTCCAGAATTCCTTGGATAAAACTTCAACAGGGCTGCATCCTCACTGCACAAATAATTCAGTTTGACACCAAATTAACTGTCATGGTTCAATGCTGTGGAATTTTGGGAACTGTAGTTTTGGGAGATATTTAACCTTTTCTGTCAGAGAGCTCTGGTGCCACAACAAACTACAAATTCCAGAATTCCATAGCACTGAGCATGGCCATTAAAGTGGTGTGAAACTGGATTATTTCTGTAATGCAGATGCAGCTCAGGTGAACCATTACATCACTCTCATTAATGTTTTAGTTGCATCCTTTTAAAATTATTATAAGCCACCTTAAATCCCATTTTGGTAGAAAGGCAGGATATAAATCCAACAAATGAATAAATAAATAAAATATTTTTTTTCCAGTTTGCCAATCTAGGACTGATGGAAATCGTAATTATTTTGGTATTCTATGTCCAAAATCTGCAGAGTGTAACTTTTGGCACAAAAGGAGCTATCATACAAAAATCATTAACTGCAACCAAAAGCAATTTTTTTTTAAATATTTAGTACACCCAGGTTTTGCCTTCACATAAAAAAATTAAGCAATAGTTGCTGTAATTTTAAAACAATTACCAATTTGTTCTAAGCCGCTTTGCTATTTCGGTCTCATATAAGGTTTCCCCACTGTAACTTGCAGGTTCAAAAAACATCTAAAGCAAAGGCATTCAGGTGAGATTGCTTAGGAATAAGAATGTTCAGATCAGCTCTAGTATCTGCTAATCAGGGCCATTAAGAGAGGTTTCTTAGAGGATTTTTAATTTATTTATGGAGAGAGGTATTTTTTGCATGAAAACCCAGTTAAGCTTGACAGCTTGTTTACAATAGGGCCCTGAAGACACATTATACAATGCACAACAATATAAATATACATTTGAGATGCACACTTGAGCTCATAACATTTGTTAAACATCTGAAGTGCATAGTGATCAGGTATTCAGGATGGGCTAATTCCCCACTTAAATATGATGTGGGTTAGGGGACTGTTCCGAGCTGTGATAACACAAGAATGACATGTTGCCAGGTGTGACTTTCATGAATAACAACTATGAGTCACAGCAGTTACAGAAGGAAGCCAAAGATTGGCAGGTTATTTCAAACCAAATGTATTTCAAAATGCACCTCCCTTTTCACGAAAGCTATCTTTTACCTCCTTCTTCTGCAAGCAGCTTCGCCTACAGATCTGTTTCTGTGCTGGTTTTGCATGTGTTCATCCAGGGGGCCATTCCCACTTGCATTTAAATTGCTTTGCGCTTCGCATTGACACCAGGTCATTGAATCGATACAGGCCGATGTATAGTTCCCACTATGGAAGCGTATTATTTCATTATTCCATTAATTTGTGCCTTTTTTACATGACTGTCATTCCCATTTGATTTGTGCTGCTTTCAGTCATATTGTGGGGAGAAATGCTGCTCCTTTCCTTTTCCTTGATGGGCAGCTGGAACAGGTTCAGTGGCAACAGGGGTACATCTCTTCCTCTTCTTCCTCCACCTTCACCTTCACCACTACTGCCACCATCCAACCACTCTCAAGAAGAGGAAGAGTGAAGCATATCCAGAGAAGGGGGAACCTTGTCCTCCTTGTTGGTGAGAACATCAGGTCACCCTGGTTATGGGGTTGGTCCCAAGTTAAAAAGTTTGGGGCTTCATCCCCTCCACACACCTATTGGTGTGTTCCCCCACTCTCACAACCATCATTTAAATGGAAAGACTTGGGAAATGGCTCTAAGTCAGGGTGACCAGAGGTCATCCTCCTTTCCCAGGGCACATCCTTCATTTGCACCTTCTGTCCAGGAGGACTTACAAAGGGTCCTCCATTGCAGCAGGACTAAGAAACATGAATTGACATTTATATATGGATGCTTTTAGCACCAGAGTCCTTGCACTCACATTTAAGGCTATCGTCACATGAAGTCACTGGGACCCAATGGCAAGGGATTTGGGCCATTGAAGAGCCACCAAGGGAGGGAGGGGGGAGAAAGAGATGAGAGACGACAGAGAGAGAGAAAAAAGAGTGGATTTTTTTTCCCAGCCAAACCTTTAACTCAAGGACCTGTCAGCAAAAATGGGGGGCATCTCTCTCTCTCTCTCTCTCTCTCTCTCTCTCTCTCTCACACACACACACACACACACACTAAAAACATGCATGTAAACACACATTAGTCCCTCCCCTCCAGAATGATGCAATTCAGATCTGTTGTTCCCACTTGTTGAACACACTTCGGAATCTATTCTTTTCAAAAGAACTGCTAGGAAACTAGTGTCTGATAAAACCGGGTTTTTTGCATTTGCCTCGCTTTATCATGACAGAAATTGATCAAAGTAGGATCGGAGCTCATTTCAAATGGGAAGTCATATAACCTGATCAGCAATTCACTTTAAATCACAGTGGAAATTCACCCCATAAGTCATTTTGTCCCATTTTGCGCCATTCTGAAATTTCCCTGTCTCACACATACTCCTCACAAAAAATGACCTGCACTATTTCTGAGCAGAGGTTTTACTCAAGATACACATTGTGAATTTACCATAAAGGGTACTTTTTGGTAAGTTTTTGAGACTGAAAAGTTTATAGGAACCTTGTAAGGAAATTGAAAGATACCTGTTCTCATTGACATATTAGTCAGGAAGATGACTAAGTTGGTTTGAGGATATTGTGTGAGAGAGAAATACAGCATCCAATCTGATGCACCAGCTATTTGGATAGCAAGTTATTAGACAATGCAGAATCATTCTATAAGTTCTGCTGTGTGAAGCAGTCCTTCGATAAACTGAAACACAATGTACAACATCAATGGGAACAAATTTACATTTTCAAGATTCAAGAGATTTTAGATTGATTCTTCTTCTATTATGATAACAAGATTCCAGTGTTCAGCTACCCCACTGGAGTTCTGTGTGGCAATCTATCCAGGTCCATGTAGCAGAGTAGCTGACTTTAGTATCTGGTGAGCAGTCTTAAACATTTGGTATAAGATAATGTGTTTCTTAGCATCTTATTGTTGCATGCCTTCAAGTAGTTTCTGACTTAGGGTGATCCTCATATTGTCTAATTATGAGGAAAGGTCCGTTCTGACAAAATCCATTGTCTAACCTTAATTCCAACAAAAGAATATCCTGTATCTTTAAGTGTATCAATCCCTGGACCTTACCACACAGGGCTCCTGGGACAGGCTGAGAATGGTCCAAAAGGGGCTGGGAAGTTACGGAACTAGTGGGGGACGCATTTTACTGCACACAGAAGTCCCTCACACATTCCATTCCCCTCTCTTCAGTTCCCATTCCATTCCAGAGGAGGCAGTTTTTGAGAACTGCTCTGAACAGTTCTCAAAAATCACTTCCTCTGGAACGGAATGAGAACGGAAAGAAAGGAAACAGAACAAGTGAGAGACTTCTGTGTGAAGTAAAATGCATCCCCCAGTTCCCCACTCATTACCGGCCCCTTCTGTTCCATTCTCAGCTTGTTCCATGAAGCTCCTGTACAATAAGGTCAACAGTGTGCCAATCTGCTCATTTTGCATATTTTAGATAAGTCCTGGAATCTGGACAATGTGTGTGCAGAATTTTTCTTCTTTCTTTCTTTCTTTCTTTCTTTCTTTCTTTCTTTCTTTAGCAAACAGACCATGTAGCCCTGTGTAATCATATCAATATACCATATAGACCTGCATTACAATAACAACGTTTCATATATTAAGTAAATAAATAAATATATGTCATGCATTCATAAGTGTGCCTGGCCTTTCTCTTGTTGTCAGTTTTTCAGAGACTGTGAGAGACAGGTTTATATTTGCACACATAAATGGTGAAGGGTCTGGAAACCATGTCCTATGAGGAACAACTTAGGGAGCTGGGGATGTTTAGCCTGGAGAAAAGAAGGTTAAGAGGTGATATGATAGCCCTGTTTAAATATTTGAAAGGATGTCATATTGAGGAGGGAGCCAGCTTGTTTTCTGCTGCTCCAGAGACTAGGACCCGGAACAATGGATGCAAGCTACAGGAAAAGACTTTAGGAAGAACTTCCTGACAGTAAGGGCTGTTCGACAGTGGAACAAACTCCCTTGGAGTGTAGTGGAGTCTCCCTCCTTGGAGGTCTTCAAGCAGAGGCTGGATGGTCATCTGTCGGGGATGCTTTGATTGGGATTTCCTACATGGCAGGGGGTTGAACTGGATGGCCCTTGCAGTCTCTTCCAACTCTATGATTCTATGATAAGTTTTGCTAATTTTCTGCACAAAAGAGGATATTTCCTGCTTCCAAGTCTTAGATTTCCATTGGTTTAGATGGGAATATTAGTATACATACATTTCAGTGTGTACCAAAGTATTTACTGCCATGGCGTTTAAGCTATTTTCAAAGAGCTGTATGGAGAGCAATAGCCTTTTGCAAAGTTAGAAATGTTCATTATAAAATTCATTGAATAATTAAGCAAACAGTGACCTCTTTGTAGATATTTTGTGAGCACAGAAGACTGTTAAATTCTGTGTGCTGAATTATTTATCATGAATGATTGAGACAGATTTAATAGTTCTTAATTTTAAGTGCTTTTGGTTAAGGAAACAGCTACATAAATCAGTCAATAGTGTTAATCCATTTTGAAGCAAACTGGATATTCCTGATTCATACACCTGTCACTTCCACATGTCTTCTTGACACTACTGCAGTTCCGGCGAGTTGATCTCAGGGCCCATTGGCACATTCAGCAGAAATGATGTTCTTCCTGGGCTGTAAAATTCTTCTTATGTTTCCTAGACTGCACATCTAAGGGAGGATGGGGCACAGGATTAGTTTATAGGTGGTTGTATACTGGAACCAGGGCTTGTAGGATCTGTGTAAGCAACTTCAAGTCATTTCCGAATTATGGTGACCTTCAAGCAAACCTATCATAGGGGTTTCTTTGCAAGATTTGTTCAGAGGTGATTTGCCATTGCCTATCCCTGAGGTTGAGAGCATGTGATTTGCCCAAGGTCAGCCAGTGGGTTTCATGGTTGAGCTGGAAGTTTAACGTTGGTCTCCAAACTCATAGTCCAACACTCAAACCACTGTACCACACTAGCTTACAATTAATTCCTTTCCCCAATAAAGATGATTTCAAATTAATAAGGTAATATGCATATATTCATGTATAAGTCTAAAAAATTTAGGTTAAAAATTGATCAAAAAAACCTGGTTTGACTTATCCATGGGTCAATGTAAGTACTGCACTTCAAGTCTCTCTCTCTCTCTCTCTCTCTCTCTCACACACACACACACACACACACAAGGCAAGGGTTTAATCTTCCCTGGAAACACTGACTCCCTTCTAGTTTCTCATCCATGAAGCCTGTAGTATGAGTGCAAATAGTTATGCCTGAAGGAATTTTTTAAGTTCTTTGAGGAATTTTTAAGTTCTTTGGTATTGTTTTCCTTTGCTTTGTCATTTACATACTTCATTGCATTCAATTTATTCACAGTTCATATCAAAATCCATAATTTTGGTCTCAAAACTGTCCTCGACTTATACACGAGGTATAGTCAAGTATATATGTTAATTTACTTTAATAACTTTTCAGGGTATTAATAAGTTGGGCATTGGGTAGCAAATCCACTCTGGATTTTAGTCTGGATTTTATTGGAAGTATTTGAGATGATGAACCCTGTCCCCCAGGTTTAAAGAACCTGGATACCTTATTTAAAGTTTTGAATAAACCCAGGGCAAATTCTCTGCCTTACTGACACGGAAGCCACCAGCTAAGAATAGTGGTGTGAAGCTATGGACCCATTAAACAGTAAAGGGGGAATATGACATGGTTCATGTGCTCGCTTGTGTTGTGAGTATTGAGGTGATAGCTCTAGAGGTAGCCCAATCTGGGGTCCTTTCTCTGGAGGTCCCTGAAAAACCAACCAGGGTGATTGCCCCAAGTCAAGCCACCAAAAAGGATTGAGGGAGCAGATTCTTGACAAGAAGCTCATCAGCTCCTTCTTCCCTGGGGAAGCTTGGCGTCTTTCTGATTATCCATTCCCTAAATCTCCCCTGTTTTTTGAAAAACCATCCAGAGTGATCACCCCAGATTGGGTGAGGGAGGAAATGAGTCAAGGGAACAGATTGTCAACAAAGTCCAGCAAACTCCTTCTGACTTAAGACGTGCAGAGACTCACCCTCCCAGCTCAAGGCAAGCATGTAACTGCTCAGTCTCAGAAACACCACAAATAACTAACTGACTGAGGGCTGAGACAGACGGGTGGGAAAATGCCACCCCTTTTTGCTGCGTAGTGTTGCCACAGCAACCAAATGGTGAGGCACCACTGCGCAACAAAAAAGGAGCTGCCTAGAGCGGCTCCTTTTTGCGACGTCGTAAGAGCTGCATCGCAGCCCTTACAACAACACTTCCTGGAAAAGACGTGTGGGCGCTCAGACGCCCACACATCATCAACATGCCCCCATGTGGGCAGTGCCGCTCAATAGTGCTGCTGCCCACACATAGTAGGTCTCGGGACCTTGTGGTTGGTGTGCGCTCCCGAGCCCTACTATCGCCTCCAGAATACCGCTTCCTGGCGGTCTGTATCGGCCCTGAGAGAGGGAAGAAAAGGTGCATTTCCCTACTCCCTCAGCTCTTTCTGCAAACAGCACACACATGTGAGCAGTCCAAAGTGAGCCTCCATAGAAAAGAACTGACAAAAACCTGCTTTTTCCACACTTTCAATTTACAGACAAGTTACAGATGGTGCTAAGGCCTTTATTGCAATAAATCCAAGTGTAAGCCTAGGATCCTTCCTGTTGTTAATATCGTACTTTAGAATAGAAAAAAATGTTCTTGCCCTCTGCAAAAGGATAATGAGAGCTTCTTACATGGCATTGTTGAAACTAAAAATTATTGAACATGCAAAAGGATCCAATAATTCTGTAGCTCAAAGAGAATTTGGTGTCAATAGAAAACTTGTAAGAGACCTGGGGGTGAGGGGGAGATGTTGCACAAATAAAATGCCAAAGTCAAAGAAAGTGCTACATGGCAAATCTGTGTATTTTGTTGAAATGAAAAAGGATCTGAATGCCTAGGTCACAGAATGCAAACAAAATGGCTACACTATGGCTTGATCAAGCATTTAGATAAGGCTGCTTCAGATGGTGAAAGAACAAAAACATTCAGCAAAATTCAGCATTGCACAGTTCAAAGCATCAGCTGGTTGGTGTATTGGGTTCATGAACTGCTATGGATTATGCCTTCACCAGCAAACAAAGATCTCTCATAAACTGCCTAAAGAGTTAGACTAAAATGTCATTTTGTTCCATAGATTTATTATAAAGCAGAGTACACAAGAATGGCATTGATATGGCTAATATTGATAATGTAGCTGAATCCTCAATGACTTCTGTTATGTCTAGTAATCAAACTGTAGCAAGCATTGGTGAAAAGACCATTTTTGTGAAAACCATTGGTCATGAAAGGACTCATTTTACAGTTGTCCTAACTTGTCTGGCAGATGGCATAAAGCTGTGCCCAGTGATAATATTAAAAGAAAAACAGTGCCAAACATTTTAAAATTTTGGCAGGCATAACTGTTCGTGTTCACCCTAAAGGCTGGATGGATGAGGAGGACACTAAGTGGGGGCTGCACAGTGTGTAAGATAGGCAGCCAGCTGCCTGGCTAAAAACATGCCCATTACTATTGTTGCAGGAAACATTCCATGTGCACATCACTCAGGATGACAAGGATGAAGCAAATAAAATGGTGACAAGGGCCTCAAACAGACAGCCCAAAAGGGCCACCATTGGGCCATGCTGGGGGTTGGGGACACATGCCCCAAACATGGCCTGAAACCACCCCAGGCACAGCTCTTTTCCAACGAGCCAGCCCAAAACTGGCCCAAAAAGAGAGGGAAAAATCTGTTCCTTTTGGGCAGGCCATTTGGGGGCTGTGGCAGTGTCCTGAATCAGGGCTGGGCACATACAGCTGCTGTGACTCTGATGCAAACGGATCCCACACAGTCCCCGGGGCGTTCCTTTTGGGCCATCTCTTTCACTCCAAGATTAGCAGTGATTTCAGGTGGTCTAAAATTGATGTTGCAGCTGCTGGAAGTTTGTCTTAACAAGCCTTTCAAGAACTGACTGCAAAATGTGGCAATAATGGATGTGTTCAGTTCTCAAATGCCTGCTGAAATCAGTCAAGCAAAGGGATTTACCTATGTGATGACTATTCAGCAGTGAATTCAGTGTGTCTGATCTGCTGAACTGAAACCATTTATTTTTAGCTCATTTTAAAAATCATTTCAAAACATGTAACTGATAAAGCAGGCTCTATTTCCCCTCAAAATCACTTCAAAATGTTTCCCAAAGATTCAGATTCTCCATGCCCATAAAAAACATAAAAGCTACAATTCATAGCAAAACAGATTTAAAAACAAAAAAAGCACCAGATATTACAGGTTGTTACATTACTTTTTAAAAGTAACTTCACCAGGCCCTCTTTAGCCCAATAAGTCACACATTATGGTGATTTTCTCTATAATGCAACTACTCTGTGCACAGCTTTGGATTTCCATATTTCAGCTCTTCCTATAATTGATACCCATGCAGGCTGGAATGTCTCATGATGAGGTTTAGAAGAATAGATACTGATCCTCCTTTTTCATCTTTTTGTATTCTTAAGAGGGGAAAACTATACTGTCAATATGCAATGGTGCATTTCAAAGTTTTATGTGTGGAAGTAGAGAGAGAGATATATGATTCCTTCCCCCAAGAAGCACCCAATCTCCCTAGCTCGATCACAGACCATCTTTTTAATAAGGGAGAGTTAATTCAAAGGGATGAATTTCTAGTGGACATTGTAGAAGAATAGGGCCCCAGGGAGCGTGCGGATTTAACCTTGTAACTTTTTATTTTGCCACAAAATAGACAGTAGGGCTGTCCAAAGGCATTCATAGAATATGTGTGCTTCCTTCGTCTTATATATAGCTTTAATACTCCAAGAAATAAAAATGCTGAACTGTGGCCCTATATCTCATTGTGCCTCTAAACTATCCTGAATTAAGGACAACAGATGTTCCACAGCATGAACAGCGGAAGCTTTCATCCGGCACAATCATAGAGCATTTCCATTAAAAGCTGAAATCTCAGCCCTAACCATGGCAGTCCCTTTGCTGCATGATTAATTAGTTTTATAGGTGGCACAGTGCATTAGGGAAGTGTCTGATAGCCCCAGGGTACATATTGCCTGCCCTTTATATGCTTGCCAACCTCTTTCTCTGTTTTTCTACTTTCCTTTCTTTATGCACACAAATTTCAAGCAGACATCATATTACTGGCAATTTCGTTTCCTTCCTTCCTTCCTTCCTTCCTTCCTTCCTTCCTTCCTTCTTTGGAAACATTTTGAAACATCATTTGTTCATTTATGGCACTGGATAAAAGCTTACCTAGGTAAGAGAAAAATGGATTACCCCTTTAGTTTACACCTGTGGGAACTTTTTTTCCCCTCCAAAACTGTAAGTGGCCAGACCATCACTTCTTGTTTTGAAAAAAAGAAAGAACCTCATTAACCTAAAACAGGCTAAGGTGGAGAAAACAGTGTCAGATGCTCCTTGAAGATCACTACTGCCCAACTGGGGCAAAAAAAAATATGGGGAAACATAGGATAGTAAAGCCAAAATGGTGTGGTGGTGGGAGTGTTGGGCTAGTACTCAGGAAACCAGGGTTCAAATCCTCACTCAGCCATGGTAAAACTGATGTGGTATCCTCCCCTGTCTCTTTAGACTGAGGGGTTCGGTGTTCTTCACCATTTGTCAGCTAACCTGTATCTGTTTGAAGGTTCCTTCAGGCTTCAGAGGATTAAATTTTGCGAAATGTCTTCCAAATCTGTAACAATGGAAACCCACTATGGGACCTTGGGGAAGTCCCACTCGCATAGCCTCACAAGACAGTGACCAATCTCCTCTGAATGAATCTTGCCAATGATGATTGGCCCCAATAAGCCACCACTGCTGTCTTTCCCCCCACTTTTGTTCCATGCCAAGGAAGGTCCACAGGATGTATGTTCAGTATTGAAAAAGTTCAGTTTTGAAAATGAATTGTCCATTTTTCAAAAAGTATTGAGACTTATTCTTGCAAAATTTGCATGTGGAGTTTTAACCAGCATTTTCTGCAGAGGAAACAGCATTTCTGTGAAGAAAATACTATTTTCTGTACAGAAAAGCCATGTAAAAATATTGTGCAGAATACGTCTCAAACTACAAAGATTCTTTTCAGTGCAAGATGGTGGTGGTGGTGATTATGGTAACTTCATTCTTTTATGTCCTGCCTTCCTCCCAGTGATGGAACTCAGGAGTCTTCTTCTTCTTCCTTGCAAAGGAAGCAGGCTGTGCAACGAGTAGAGCGCAACTGGCGAAGACACCAGCACTTAGCCAACAAGGCACTCCTAGACGCTCTTTTGAAGGCCTACGGAGTGGCAATAAGTGCAGTAAAGCATTCGTTCTATGCTGCACGTATTGCGTCTGCGGAGTCACGTCCAGCAGAGCTGTTCAGGGTAGTGAGGGAGCTTACTCAACTGCCTCCCCACCGAACCCTATTTTGGAGCCATCTAAAGCCTGCTGTGACAAGTTTAACAACTTCTTCACGGATAAAATCTCTCGGATAAGGTCTGATCTCGATGCCAGTATTTCTTCAGAATCTAGAGTAGAGGCGTCCAGAGCTTCCGTGGACTCTGTTAAACTGGATCATTTTGAGTCTGTGAGTACCGAGGAAGTGGACAAGATTCTACGAAGCGTTAGGAAGACGACATGCTCTCTCAATCCCTGTCCTTCATGGCTGGCAGCTCAGGGGGGAATGGCTGTAACTACTATGTTACGCCGTATAATTAATTCATCTTTCAGGGAAGGGCGATTTCCATCCAGCTTAAAACCTGCAGTTGTAAAACCACTGCTAAAAAAGCCCTCCCTAGACCCCCTGATTCGCAATAACTATCGGCCTGTTTCGCTGCTGCCTTTTCTGGGGAAGGTGATTGAGAGAGTGGTTGCCTTCCAGCTTCAAGCGATCTTGGATGAAACAGATTTTCTAGACCCATTTCAAACCAGCTTCTGGGCGGGCTATGGAGTTGAGACCGTCATAGTCGCCTTAGTCAATTATCTCCGTCTGGGCCTGGACAGGGGAAGCGTGTCCCTGTTAGTGCTTTTGGACATCTCAGCGGCTTTTGATACCATCAACCATGGTATCCTTCTGGAACACCTGAGGGAGTTAGGTATCGGGGGCACTGAACTCCAGTGGTTCCATTCCTACCTCTCGGGTAGATTCCAGATGGTGCAGCTGGGGGATTGTTGTTCTGATAAGAGGGTGCTTACATCTGGCGTCCCTCAAGGAGCAATCTTGTCCCCCAAGCTATTTAACATTTACATGAAACCGCTGGGAGAGATCATCCGGAGACACGGGGCGCGGTGTTATCAGTATGCTGATGACACCCAAATGTGTTTCTCTGTGCCTCTGTCTGATGCAGTGACTAGGGATGGCATCTCTCCTCTAAATGCTTGCTTAGAGTCGGTAATGGGCTGGATGAGGGAAAACAGACTCAGTTTGAATCCAGAGAAAACGGAAGTACTCGTGATAGGCTCCCTGGGCCCGGGGATGGATGTTTGTCCACCTGTCCTGAATGGGGTCACGCTCCCCCTGAAGTTCGCAGTCTGGGGGTGCTTCTGGACTCGTCGCTACACCTGACATCTCAGGTGGATGCGACGGTCAGGAGCACCTGTTATCAGCTTCGGCTGATACGTCAGCTGCGACCCTACCTGGGCCGGGGGGACCTTGAAACGGTGGTACATGCTCTGGTAACCTCTCGGTTGGACTTCTGTAATGCACTCTACATGGGGCAACCCTTGTACCAAACACGGAAGCTTCAATTAGTACAGAATATGGCAGCAAGGTTGGTCACTAGATGTTCCAGGACTAGTCATATAACACCTATTTTTCAAGATCTACACTGGCTGCCCATTCGCTTCCAGGCGCAATACAAGGTGTTGGTTATTACCTCTAAAGCCCTAAATGGCTTGGGCCCAGGGTACTTGGAGGACTGCCTCTCCCCATATAATCCGCCCCACACTCTCAGATCAGTCGGGAAGCATCTGTTGAGGGTTCCTAAGGTGAAATATATCTCGTCTTCACAAAGGGCATTCTCCTTCTCGGCCCCGCAGACCTGGAACTCCCTTCCCGACAAGCTCCGCTCCATCGCCTCTCTTGATCTTTTTAGGAAGAAACTAAAGACCTTTCTCTTCCGACAAGCTTTCCCCCATATGTCCTGATGTTATGCGGTTCTCCCCCCTGATATACAACTGTTTATCCAGCTAGTTTTTGTGTGTGTATTTTAAGAGGTTGTATGTTTTATAGTTTTTTTAATTGCATTGGGATGTTTTTAACATGTTGGTGATACTTGTTTGTTAAATGTTATATTGTATCACTTTTGTTGGACACCGCTGTGATCGAATTTGGAATTTGGAATAGCGGTATATAAACAAAATTTTATTTATTTATTATATATTCTTGCAAGGGTTTCCCAATGCTTGAGAAAAATGATTTTCAACCATTTTTCATTTAAAAATTATTTTCCAGCTAATTTTCAACTTGAAATGGAGTAAAGTATGTATAAATTTGTGTATTTTTACAATGTATATTTCGGCATATTTTACAATACAATGCATTAAAGATGCACATTTTACATAAAAATGTCTATGAAATTAATATTTTATAGAATATGGGAAGAAAAATACATATTTATGGGGAAATTAATATCAAATGTGTTTTTTATGAAATACCTAGTGTAGCATACATGCAAATTTTAAGGTCGATTTTTTCCACCTTCGTCCCCAATAAATTAATGCAGAATTGAAATGGGACAGACATATGAATGGACACATACTAAACTGACACAATTTGGCAGATTTGTCCATCTCTATATACAGGTTTCTTTGAAATTGCAAAGAAAAATATCCTTTAAAATAAGGACTTGTGCTTTATATATATTAGAAGAGCTATTTTACATTTATGATTTGGATAAATTTTATTCTAACTATGTTTGGAAATTGGACATTGCTTTGTGTGAGGTAGCCTGGTTTCATGGCACTTTTGCACTTTGAGAAAAACCAAAAGAAGCAATGTTTGTAAAGGTTGGGGCACATCCTGACAAGTGTTCCAGGCATTTTAAAAAATATTTTCCCCTAAAGGTTCAAACCTAGATAGCTAGTTCTAGCAATAATGACCCATTCTAGATGTTATATATCTATCAAAATGTTCACTTGTTCTACTAGGTTTAATTTGGCTGTTCAGACTGTCTGATAATCAGGACATAACTGTTTAACACTGGATGGCAGCTGATCTATTTGTAGCAAACTATGAATTCAACTTTTAATGAATTTGGATGATAGAAAAGCATAGAGTAAAATTTACATCTTTGAAGTTCACAGAAGATAGGTGATTCATAATTTATTATCCGGCATCCATAAATGTGCAATTTGCTGTTTAGATTATGTACCTCTTCATTTGCTTAAGTTGTAATTCAGTTTTCTGGTGGCTTTTGGGAAATGCCGACTGAGAACTCCTCCCCTACATAAGTTGGGTGTCCAGGTGAGTTCATCTGGTGGTGGTGGTTATGCTTATGACAGAGGCCATCAAGCAGCCATTCTGTAATCTGCACTGAATGATTGGTCCAGCGAGGGCTGTCATTTAATTTCACACAACCCGAAATAGTGGTAATGGTAAGAAATAAAGTTAGTAAGTGATTCACACACAGAATAGACTGGAGGCCCAGGACTGGCATCAATGTGCTAGGATTGTGGCATCTGCCTAAGGATACTGGCTATTGACACCATCAGTATGACAATTGTTCATAGAAGTGGACTGCACCAAAGGGGAAGGAGGGCCCACCGGGTGTCACCCTGCTATTGGGTGTCACTTGGTGTGATTGGAATACTCTCACAGCCCCCAGTGATACCACTGGCAAGGGTGAATCCTGTCTGAACAATTTCTATCAAGAAAACCCCATGATAAGTTGACTTGAGGGTCACCATAGATCAGAAATGAATTGAAGGCAAACAACAAGTGCAAAGCTATAAAAAGCACACTCAAAGGGAGAATAAATTCTGAGAGATTTGGGGGGGGGACACAGTGCCAGGTGAGTCTCTGATGAAGACATTGCACAACATGGATTGCACCACTGAAAGGAAACTCCAAGATGGCATTCTTACCCTTAAGTAATGTTTGACAATAAGTATCAGGACTGGGAACTCCTTCTAGATGCTGTTGGACTATAACTCCCAGAAGCCCTGATCAGCAGAGTCAGTGTTGATGAATGCTGGTTACTATAGTCCAATAGCTTGTGGAGAGCTGCATGATTCCCAACCCTGGCATATGTGATTGAATAACAGGTGCTTAGTTGGGTGCTGTGTGTGTTAAGATAAAAACATTTTAAACAAATTAAAAAAAATACACATTCTCAGAAAATGATTTTCCCATGAGCATTGAGCACAGAGTATGTTGTGTTTGAAATCGAATGTGCCTAACCTACTTATAATGAGCTGATAACTGCCAATTCTATATTGAGAAAGGTGGACTCCACAATTTAAAATTCAATCTGCAAGCTACAACTCATTTGAAATTTTAACCTTCTGCAACCATTTTCTCAATTTCTCTTTCTTCTTCTCTTAAAAATAAGAAAATGGCAACAGCACAGTTTGCATTATCAACCTAAAGTTATAGACCATTGAACTGTGGTCAGGACTGTGACTCCAAGGTTGATGGCACCATGTCCTTGCTTGCACAGATTTCTAATTTAGTATCATTTTATAGAATGTTGCTAACAGGGATAGGAGGTAAATTTGTTTCAAATATTAATGCAAACCTGCCTAATTTACGCTTCTCAAAGCAATATGTAAACTGAAATACAATTAATCCCTCTTCTCATTTTTCTGAATTTTGCAATATAGTTTGCCAATCAAAAACTGCATACAAGTATGTGTATATCAGAGGTACACACAAACAAACAACTATTAATGAAAGTAAGGTAGATGACACATTATATTAGGGGAATCAGCTAACAGAAATTAGGAAGATTTGCTTACAGTTTTGGCTGCTGACTTTATAAAAAGTTAGGTGATCTAAAATAGTTTTAAATAAATAAATACATTCAGAAACTGATGTGGATATTGGATCGCTTGCACATGAAACTGGAAAAAAGAGGAATCGGAATTAACACATTCATCTGTAGCTAGATATAAGCCTACACATCTGCTCAAAAGCTAAAAATTTAAATCTGCACTTGTTTTATTTTTTACACATAAGAACAAATACAGTCATCCCTCCCCATTTGTGGGTTAGGCATTTGTGGATCTGATTATTTGCCACTGCCTCCACTGCTACCCTGTGCCACTTTTAACAGGGACCTCAATAACATGGGTATCACTGGGAGGAAATCAAACTGGCTGGTCTTGTCTGTGCATGCATTCCTTCATTCACATGGGCAAACGAGAAGAAGGGGGTGGGATTGGGAACCATGCAGAGGGAGAGTGTGTGCATTTGCGCATGGGCATAGGTGGGCAAATGGAAGGCGATGAGATGGGGAGCATGAGAAGGGAGAGCATGTGCATTCCATCACACACTCACATAGTGGGGTGGGGGGAAGGGGATGGGATGGATGTCCCCTTTCTTTTTGCTTTTAGTGCCTGTCCCATCCCCTCCCCTTCCCCCCTTTAGCCCAAATGAGTGAGGGAAAGAGGGAGGGAATGCAGGCATGGTCAGGCCCAGTCACTATGCCACTACAAGTACATTTTTGTTTGTGTTAAATACAGTTTGGAGGGACCTAGAGATAGTCATGATTTTTTCCTCTTTCACAGGGGTCCTGAGCCTGAAACCACCAGAAAAGTTGAGAGCCAAATGTAATTTCAAAAGTTTACCCCCTCCTCCCCCAGGCTATGATTATTTTTATACATTTTTCAATGATTTTATGCATTCACTGTAGTTTTTGAACAACAGTAACAAAACCTTAGTAGAATAACAGCGGATTCTCTGCAAAATACACTGTTTTCTGTGCAAAGCCATTGTTTTAGTAGAAAACATTATGGTTTTCCTTCCCAGATGGACAATATGTCCTGCACAAATAAATTGTCTACAAAAAAAGGTCTAAAAATGCAAAATATGCTAGTTGATTATGAATAAGGACAAGAAAAACTGTAAGCATTTGTTAAATTCCTACCACAGAGATAGAAAGAGACATACACAAAACTAGATCCATACAACCATTACTTCACCCACATGCACTCTCTAACCACAAAGGATAATAGGGCAAGCAAGTGGTTCTCACACCGCTGGATATGTATATGAAGTTAATCCCAGCACAGTCATGGAAACCACTGGATGAACTTGGGCAAGTCACACTATCTCAGCCTTATTGGATGGCAATGGCAAATCCTCTCTGACCAAATCCTGACAAGAAAACTCTGTGATAGGTTTGCCTGAGAGTTGTCATAAGTTGAAAATGACTTGAAGGCACACAGCAACAACAACAATCGATGATGCGTTTACTCGTTATATGTCTTTAATTGGATATCTGAGTAACATACATGTGTTTGCATGAGTGTATGTGTGCCGTGTATTTAGAAGTCTTTCTTACTAATTGTTTCTGCTTTAAATGTTGCTGTTCTGGGCTGTGAGATCCCTGAGGACATTAAAGTCCAAACATATAATCAAGATGATTTATCCCATCAAGTATTCACTTCGCTAAGACATATAACCAGATGTTAATGTAAAACGTCTATCTTTATTATAATCTGATCAAACTCTTGCTGATTAGAACATGCCCAGATTGTGCCAGAAGATTTCAATTCATTCATTACACCAAGCTATTAACTTCATCATCTTTTAACCAGCCGTCTTACAAATTAGTTTTCTTTTCATCACAAACGCCATCGCTCACTCTCCTGTTATCCATACTAGAGATTCTAATGACAAGTCTCACTTCTCACAGTGCCAACAAGGTATGTTGTGTTGGTGTATGATTGGGTGCGTGTGCCTGCGATTATCTGTATAAGTAATAGAAAAGCTTGTTTAAAACATTTCTCCAAATTACAGCATTGGATACACTTTTCAAAGAAAGGCACTGCAACTTTCGCTGAGCCAGAAAAACATTTGTTTCGGGGATGGTAAAATTTACTTTTCACAAAAGGAGCCTACAGTAATAATGCATTCAATTCTATTTCCCAGAATGCTTCTTAAGTATGTTAATAAAGTCTTTATTGTGTCTGCTTATAAAAGTCGCCACCATTTCCCATTAGAAAGTCTCTGTTTATTCATCAAACATTTACTGACAGTGACTGCTGGGAGCAAGCTCGGATTTCCACTCCATTACACGTTTGTGGCATAAAACACATTAATTATAGATATATTACAATATTCAACTCATTGAGGAAAAATTAGATGATCAAGGCTCATTTTCCTTGACAATAAGCAAGTTAATGAAAATACTAATTACCTGATGATGAAGTGGAGCCTCCAGGATTGAATGTTGAGCATCTGTAGAAGAGGCTGGTGAATCTAGTGCTGAATATTAAAGTCAGAAGCATGGAAAAACATAAACGATGGTTCACAAGGTCAGCAAGAGTTCCTTAATCACAAAAGAGGGGGTAGTTAGTTTACAGCAACAACCTTTATAGCTGGTGATGACTGGCAGGAGCCATGAACAAACATAATACTCCTTTACTAGAATTTACACTATGATCACAACTTTCTGGCCTTGCTGTAGTTTGAGGCCAAAGGGCTGATCAATATTTTCAGAAGGTGTGTATAGAACAATCTACTGTGGACTGGAGTATTCAAAGGCAAGTGGGGGGGGGGTGGAGATCATGTGGCTTCAGAAGCTCTTGCTCCCTCTGGAAACCTAACAGTATTTATCCCTGATATGTAACTTTTCTACATTCAGAAAAGTTTCAACATAAGACTTGATCCAGCCATTCATTATCCTAAGTGCATTCTGAATCACAGTGGGACCATATGGTTTCTTTAGAACACATCAAGTAACAGTTTATGTTGTGCATATAATTATGTATAAAATGAATCCAAATTGTTACTCCAATATTTGCTTGAGGTCCCCTGCCGTCAAAAACATACCTTGTGACTCAGGTGAAGGCCCATTTCCCACTATCTTTCTCCAGGAAAGCTTATCTATTGAAACCTTTCTTATATTGTGGCACCTGATAAAGTTGTTTATTTCAGGCTTTTCTTTCCTAAAATGGGATTCATCTGTCCACTGCTCTGTATTTTTTTAAAAGTTGCAGTTTCCCTATTGTAATATGTGTTCTCTTCTCTTCAGATTGCATAGGTTGCCCTGAGTTTATTTACAGTGAAAATTATGTCTGTGAAACCAATTAGGCCAATCCTCAATAACAAAAGAAGTTGGACTGATTGAGGCCAGTTAGTATGAGCTCTGCAGCAGGACAGACCAACCTAATATAGTTCTGGGGTGGATTGGCACAGTTGGAAGTGCTTCAGATCGATCTGGACATCTGCGTACTAAAAACAAGCAGGAAGAAATTAGACAGTGTTTCTCCACCATGATTACAAACGGAAAGCATGACGGTGTTGTCATGCAGATGGAGAAGAAAACTGGGTTTTGCTCATTGACAGCTGTATTATGCATTCTGCAGGGAAAATTTCACCAGTACTCTCCAATCATAATACTTATGTGGCAGGATTGTGTGAAGTTATTGAAGTTATATCACCTGTTATCTCCCCTTTCATATGATAGTAGCAGATCATAAAAGAGCTGTGTGAAGATACATGGCTGTTAAGTGTCATCTCAGTTGGTCTAAGTGGATTTTTGTTTGTTTTATTGAATAGCCTAATCTGATTGTCTGCTTCTCTTCCTTCTTAATTTGTCTGTTTAACAGGTTTCTGTGTTTTAAGTAGTGACACTACTGCCTAGTGTTGTTGTTTTTTGATAATGTCGTTATTTTGATATTAGATGGAAGGCAGATAGTCCAGGCACCACAGAAAACACAGAGCATTGTCCGGGATCATTCTAAGATGAGAACAGATTCTTTCATTGACATCTGTCCACACTGTAAGCATCAAATAATTGTAAAGGAAAAAGACAATCTGAATTTACAACACCAGTACCTTGATGTAACATTTTAAGTATTAGCACTAAACAGTGTTGCCCAGGACAGAAGAAAAGTCTGACCAGCCAGGCATCAGGTGCAAGAACAAAGTTTGAGGAAAGCAACATTTCTCAATCCCCACACCCTGCCCTTGCAAAAGGCTTGGTTGGGCTATTCTTGGAAGAAATGGGATAGGGGGAGTATGGGGACATGAGAGGGAAGTTTCCAATGTGAGCCTAGGTCCATGCTTTCTCACCCTCCCCCATTTCTTTATTTTGAATCATTGAATCTCACCAATTGAGTGGAAAGCACTCTCTGTCTTCAGATATGTTGTCATATCATGACCATACATCTTAGGCAGAAGATCAGATTCATCATGAAAATCTTTGCAGAACCAGACATGCCCTGGGAGATCTGGGGTTAAAGTGATGCTGATCTGTCAACATTTCTGAATAGATTAAGGAAATCTGGATTCTTTAGTATAGTGCAGGATACAAAAATGGAGCATAGAATGATTTCTGGGCATGTTCCCTTCTTTGGAAATTCCTAAGCTTTATAATACAAGTAAACACTATGCTATTTAAGAAAGGGTCAATAACGAGTCAATTATGCCATAAATGCCATGGGTATCTCTGGCATTTAGATATCCAAGGATAGCTCTTTTGTATCCTGATAATGTTTCCCTGGCAACAGTGGTGCTCACATCTCGGAACCAGGTTGGGGATGAGGCCATGCCCAGCCCAGAAACTGCTCTGTTCTAATTAGATTTTATTTTATTTTATTTTATTTATATGTTGCCTTTTCCTCAGGCTGGGACCAAAATAAAGCAGGATGTCAGTCTGAAACTCACTCTCAAATCCTACACCATTCCTTTCCTATCCTATGTTTCTCTTCTGGATGAAAGTCAAATACTTGGCAAGCAACACTAATGTGGACCAACAAAGTATGACAACAGTGGACAGATGTGATGCATCCTGTGATCAAATTCCCCATTCCCAGAGTCCACTGTGGACTATACCTCTCCCTCATTGTCATACAACTTAATTTTGGTGGCAACCCTATCACATACAACACCTCCTTTGAAATGAACATTTTCTACTTGATTTAAAGGTGGAAGCCCCTGCTTTGTCACCGACATTTAGAGGTTCAGTTTTAGGCAAACCTGAGGGCTTCAAAATGGTCTTTGTCGCCACATCAGTCGTGTGTGTCAGGTTGTGCATTACTGTACAGAATATTGCCTAAATACCCAGTGGTACTGGTGCAGTCCCTTTGCTCTTTCAGCTAGTGTCTAGTTGTAAAGTTTGTTTAGCTCAAAGTCTACCATATCTTTGCCTTCCTCATTTTATTTCAGATTCCTCATTGTAAAGAAAAAACAGACATATAGAGAGCCCTTTTCCAGTTAGCGTACCAAAGGAGAGGGGATGTGTTTTTGAGGCAGCTTTTCTCAGCAAGGTCAAAGCGTGACACATGATTACGTTAAGCACAAAGAAATTAT